>NC_080607.1:3855034-4161975 GCF_027887145.1 Ammospiza caudacuta
CGATGCTGCCGCTCTCTCCGGCTCCCGGAGCCGAAGAAGCGGCTTCTTCGCGCAAAGGCGATTGTACCGCTCACAGTGCTCTCTTAGCGCCGCTTCTGCCGAAAGAAGCCCGGGAGCGGCGCTTAACTCCGGAGAGCATCGTCCCTTCGTCTTTAGCGTCTTTTGTGGTCGACATCCTAGCAGAAAGCTTTTCCACTCTGTCTGGCAAGGAAAACATGCGCCAGCACAAAAAACATCTCCCATCGTGTTCTGGACGTTGCACGGAGGTCTGCCAAGTGTTTGCATAAAGAAATGAAAAGTTGTCCAAAATAACTTCCTATCGAATGTTCATGTGATTGGAAAAGTCAGGAAAGTGGTAAGGTACTGTTTTCTATCAGTTGGCAAGCTGCGCACACAATCCCAGTGTTGTACAGCTTCCTTCTTCACCTTTCCGATGCTGCCGCTCTCTCCGGCTCCCGGAGCCGAAGAAGCGGCTTCTTCGCGCAAAGACGATTGTACCGCTCACAGTGCTCTCTTAGCGCCGCTTCTGCCGAAAGAAGCCCGGGAGCGGCGCTTAGCTCCGGAGAGCATCGTACCTTCGTCTTTAGCGTCTTTTGTGGTCTACATCCTAGCAGAAAGCTTTTCCACTCTGTCTGGCAAGGAAAACATGCGCCAGCGCAGAAAACATCTCCCATCGTTTTCTGGACGTTGCACGGAGGTCTGCCAAGTGTTTGACAAGAAGAAATGAAAAGTTGTCCAAAACAGCTTCCAATCGAATATTCATGTGATTGGAAACGTCAGGAAAGTGGTAAGGTACTGTTTTCTATCAGTTGGCAAGCTGCGCACACAATCCCAGTGTTGTACAGCTTCCTTCTTCACCTTTCCGATGCTGCCGCTCTCTCCGGCTCCCGGAGCCGAAGAAGCGGCTTCTTCGCGCAAAGACGATTGTACCGCTCACAGTGCTCTCTTAGCGCCGCTTCTGCCGAATGAGGCCCGGGAGCGGCGCTTAACTCCGGAGAGCCTCTTACCTTCTTCTTTAGCGTCTTTTGTGGTCTACATCCTAGCAGAAAGCTTTTCCACTCTGTCTGGCAAGGAAAACCTGCGCCAGCGCAGAAAACATCTCCCATCGTGTTCTGGACGTTGCACGGAGGTCTGCCAAGTGTTTGAAAGAAACAAAGAAAAGTTGTCCAAAACAGCTTCCAATCGAATATTCATGTGATTGGAAACGTCAGGAAAGTGTAAGGTACTGTTTTCTATCAGTTGGCAAGCTGCGCACACAATCCCAGTGTTGTACAGCTTCCTTCTTCACCTTTCCGATGCTGCCGCTCTCTCCGGCTCCCGGAGCCGAAGAAGCGGCTTCTTCGCGCAAAGACGATTGTACCGCTCACAGTGCTCTCTTAGCGCCGCTTCTGCCGAAAGAAGCCCGGGAGCGGCGCTTAGCTCCGGAGAGCCTCGTACCTTCGTCTTTAGCGTCTTTTGTGGTCTACATCCTAGCAGAAAGCTTTTCCACTCTGTCTGGCAAGGATAACCTGCACCAGCACAGAAAACATCTCCCATCGTGTTCTGGACGTTGCACGGAGGTCTGCCAAGTGTTTGCATAAAGAAATGAAAAGTTGTCCAAAATAACTTCCTATCGAATATTCATGTGATTGGAAAGGTCAGGAAAGTGTAAGGTACTGTTTTCTATCAGTTGGCAAGCTGCGCACACAATCCCAGTGTTGTACAGCTTCCTTCTTCACCTTTCCGATGCTGCCGCTCTCTCCGGCTCCCGGAGCCGAAGAAGCGGCTTCTTCGCGCAAAGACGATTGTACCGCTCACAGTGCTCTCTTAGCGCCGCTTCTGCCGAAAGAAGCCCGGGAGCGGCGCTTAGCTCCGGAGAGCATCGTCCCTTCGCCTTTAGCGTCTTTTGTGGTCTACATCCTAGCAGAAAGCTTTTCCACTCTGTCTGGCAAGGAAAACATGCGCCAGCACAGAAAACATCTCCCATCGTGTTCTGGACGTTGCACGGAGGTCTGCCAAGTGTTTGAAAGAAACAAAGAAAAGTTGTCCAAAACAGCTTCCAATCGAATATTCATGTGATTGGAAACGTCAGGAAAGTGTAAGGTACTGTTTTCTATCAGTTGGCAAGCTGCGCACACAATGCCAGTGTTGTACAGCTTCCTTCTTCACCTTTCCGATGCTGCCGCTCTCTCCGGCTCCCGGAGCCGAAGAAGCGGCTTCTTCGCGCAAAGGCGATTGTACCGCTCACAGTGCTCTCTTAGCGCCGCTTCTGCCGAAAGAAGCCCGGGAGCGGCGCTTAACTCCGGAGAGCATCGTCCCTTCGTCTTTAGCGTCTTTTGTGGTCGACATCCTAGCAGAAAGCTTTTCCACTCTGTCTGGCAAGGAAAACATGCGCCAGCACAAAAAACATCTCCCATCGTGTTCTGGACGTTGCACGGAGGTCTGCCAAGTGTTTGCATAAAGAAATGAAAAGTTGTCCAAAATAACTTCCTATCGAATGTTCATGTGATTGGAAAAGTCAGGAAAGTGGTAAGGTACTGTTTTCTATCAGTTGGCAAGCTGCGCACACAATCCCAGTGTTGTACAGCTTCCTTCTTCACCTTTCCGATGCTGCCGCTCTCTCCGGCTCCCGGAGCCGAAGAAGCGGCTTCTTCGCGCAAAGACGATTGTACCGCTCACAGTGCTCTCTTAGCGCCGCTTCTGCCGAAAGAAGCCCGGGAGCGGCGCTTAACTCCGGAGAGCATCGTCCCTTCGTCTTTAGCGTCTTTTGTGGTCTACATCCTAGCAGAAAGCTTTTCCACTCTGTCTGGAAAGGAAAACCTGCGCCAGCACAGAAAACATCTCCCATCGTGTTCTGGATGTTGCACGGAGGTCTGCCAAGTGTTTGAAAGAAACAAAGAAAAGTTGTCCAAAACAGCTTCCAATCGAATATTCATGTGATTGGAAACGTCAGGAAAGTGTAAGGTACTGTTTTCTATCAGTTGGCAAGCTGCGCACACAATCCCAGTGTTGTACAGCTTCCTTCTTCACCTTTCCGATGCTGCCGCTCTCTCCGGCTCCCGGAGCCGAAGAAGCGGCTTCTTCGCGCAAAGACGATTGTACCGCTCACAGTGCTCTCTTAGCGCCGCTTCTGCCGAAAGAAGCCCGGGAGCGGCTCTTAGCTCCGGAGAGCCTCGTACCTTCGTCTTTAGCGTCTTTTGTGGTCTACATCCTAGCAGAAAGCTTTTCCACTCTGTCTGGCAAGGAAAACATGCGCCAGCACAGAAAACATCTCCCATCGTGTTCTGGACGTTGCACGGAGGTCTGCCAAGTGTTTGCATAAAGAAATGAAAAGTTGTCCAAAATAACTTCCTATCGAATGTTCATGTGATTGGAAAAGTCAGGAAAGTGGTAAGGTACTGTTTTCTATCAGTTGGCAAGCTGCGCACACAATCCCAGTGTTGTACAGCTTCCTTCTTCACCTTTCCGATGTTGCCGCTCTCTCCGGCTCCCGGAGCCGAAGAAGCGGCTTCTTCGCGCAAAGGCGATTGTACCGCTCACAGTGCTCTCTTAGCGCCGCTTCTGCCGAAAGAAGCCCGGGAGCGGTGCTTAGCTCCGGAGAGCCTCGTACCTTCGTCTTTAGCGTCTTTTGTGGTCTACATCCTAGCAGAAAGCTTTTCCACTCTGTCTGGCAAGGAAAACCTGCGCCAGCACAGAAAACATCTCCCATCGTGTTCTGGACGTTGCACGGAGGTCTGCCAAGTGTTTGCATAAAGAAATGAAAAGTTGTCCAAAATAACTTCCTATCGAATGTTCATGTGATTGGAAAAGTCAGGAAAGTGGTAAGGTACTGTTTTCTATCAGTTGGCAAGCTGCGCACACAATCCCAGTGTTGTACAGCTTCCTTCTTCACCTTTCCGATGCTGCCGCTCTCTCCGGCTCCCGGAGCCGAAGAAGCGGCTTCTTCGCGCAAAGACGATTGTACCGCTCACAGTGCTCTCTTAGCGCCGCTTCTGCCGAAAGAAGCCCGGGAGCGGCGCTTAGCTCCGGAGAGCATCGTACCTTCGTCTTTAGCGTCTTTTGTGGTCTACATCCTAGCAGAAAGCTTTTCCACTCTGTCTGGCAAGGAAAACATGCGCCAGCACAGAAAACATCTCCCATCGTGTTCTGGACGTTGTACGGAGGTCTGCCAAGTGTTTGACAAGAAGAGAGGAAAAGTTGTCCAAAACAGCTTCCAATCGAATATTCATGTGATTGGAAACGTCAGGAAAGTGGTAAGGTACTGTTTTCTATCAGTTGGCAAGCTGCGCACACAATCCCAGTGTTGTACAGCTTCCTTCTTCACCTTTCCGATGCTGCCGCTCTCTCCGGCTCCCGGAGCCGAAGAAGCGGCTTCTTCGCGCAAAGACGATTGTACCGCTCACAGTGCTCTCTTAGCGCGGCTTCTGCCGAAAGAAGCCCAGGAGCGGCGCTTAGCTCCGGAGAGCATCGTACCTTCGTCTTTAGCGTCTTTTGTGGTCTACATCCTAGCAGAAAGCTTTTCCACTCTGTCTGGCAAGGAAAACCTGCGCCAGCACAGAAAACATCTCCCATCGTGTTCTGGACGTTGCACGGAGGTCTGCCAAGTGTTTGCATAAAGAAATGAAAAGTTGTCCAAAATAACTTCCTATCGAATGTTCATGTGATTGGAAAAGTCAGGAAAGTGGTAAGGTACTGTTTTCTATCAGTTGGCAAGCTGCGCACACAATCCCAGTGTTGTACAGCTTCCTTCTTCACCTTTCCGATGCTGCCGCTCTCTCCGGCTCCCGGAGCCGAAGAAGCGGCTTCTTCGCGCAAAGGCGATTGTACCGCTCACAGTGCTCTCTTAGCGCCGCTTCTGCCGAAAGAAGCCCGGGAGCGGTGCTTAGCTCCGGAGAGGCTCGTACCTTCGTCTGCAGCGTCTTTTGTGGTCTACATCCTAGCAGAAAGCTTTTCCACTCTGTCTGGCAAGGAAAACATGCGCCAGCGCTGAAAACATCTCCCATCGTGTTCTGGACGTTGCACGGAGGTCTGCCAAGTGTTTGCATAAAGAAATGAAAAGTTGTCCAAAACAGCTTCCAATCGAATGTTCATGTGATTGGAAAAGTCAGGAAAGTGGTAAGGTACTGTTTTCTATCAGTTGGCAAGCTGCGCACACAATCCCAGTGTTGTACAGCTTCCTTCTTCACCTTTCCGATGCTGCCGCTCTCTCCGGCTCCCGGAGCCGAAGAAGCGGCTTCTTCGCGCAAAGACGATTGTACCGCTCACAGTGCTCTCTTAGCGCCGCTTCTGCCGAAAGAAGCCCGGGAGCGGTGCTTAGCTCCGGAGAGCCTCGTCCCTTCGTCTTTAGTGTCTTTTGTGGTCTACATCCTAGCAGAAAGCTTTTCCACTCAGTCTGGCAAGGAAAACCTGCGGGAGCACAGAAAACATCTCCCATCGTCTTCTGGACGTTGCACGGAGGTCTGCCAAGTGTTTGCATAAAGAAATGAAAAGTTGTCCAAAACAGCTTCCAATCGAATATTCATGTGATTGGAAACGTCAGGAAAGTGGTAAGGTACTGTTTCCTATCAGTTGGCAAGCTGCGCACACAATCCCAGTGTTGTACAGCTTCCTTCTTCACCTTTCCGATGCTGCCGCTCTCTCCGGCTCCCGGAGCCGAAGAAGCGGCTTCTTCGCGCAAAGACGATTGTACCGCTCACAGTGCTCTCTTAGCGCCGCTTCTGCCGAAAGAAGCCCGGGAGCGGCGCTTAGCTCCGGAGAGCATCGTACCTTCGTCTTTAGCGTCTTTTGTGGTCTACATCCTAGCAGAAAGCTTTTCCACTCTGTCTGGCAAGGAAAACATGCGCCAGCACAGAAAACATCTCCCATCGTGTTCTGGACGTTGCACGGAGGTCTGCCAAGTGTTTGCATAAAGAAATGAAAAGTTGTCCAAAATAACTTCCTATCGAATGTTCATGTGATTGGAAAAGTCAGGAAAGTGGTAAGGTACTGTTTTCTATCAGTTGGCAAGCTGCGCACACAATCCCAGTGTTGTACAGCTTCCTTCTTCACCTTTCCGATGCTGCCGCTCTCTCCGGCTCCCGGAGCCGAAGAAGCGGCTTCTTCGCACAAAGACGATTGTACCGCTCACAGTGCTCTCTTAGCGCCGCTTCTGCCGAAAGAAGCCCGGGAGCGGCGCTTAGCTCCGGAGAGCATCGTACCTTCGTCTTTAGCGTCTTTTGTGGTCTACATCCTAGCAGAAAGCTTTTCCACTCTGTCTGGCAAGGAAAACATGCGCCAGCACAGAAAACATCTCCCATCGTTTTCTGGACGTTGTACGGAGGTCTGCCAAGTGTTTGACAAGAAGAGAGGAAAAGTCGTCCAAAACAGCTTCCAATCGAATATTCATGTGATTGGAAAAGTCAGGAAAGTGGTAAGGTACTGTTTTCTATCAGTTGGCAAGCTGCGCACACAATCCCAGTGTTGTACAGCTTCCTTCTTCACCTTTCCGATGCTGCCGCTCTCTCCGGCTCCCGGAGCCGAAGAAGCGGCTTCTTCGCGCAAAGACGATTGTACCGCTCACAGTGCTCTCTTAGCGCGGCTTCTGCCGAAAGAAGCCCGGGAGCGGCGCTTAGCTCCGGAGAGCATCGTACCTTCGTCTTTAGCGTCTTTTGTGGTCTAAATCCTAGCAGAAAGCTTTTCCACTCTGTCTGGCAAGGAAAACCTGCGCCAGCGCAGAAAACATCTCCCATCGTGTTCTGGACGTTGCACGGAGGTCTGCCAAGTGTTTGCATAAAGAAATGAAAAGTTGTCCAAAATAACTTCCTATCGAATGTTCATGTGATTGGAAAAGTCAGGAAAGTGGTAAGGTACTGTTTTCTATCAGTTAACAAGCTGCGCACACAATCCCAGTGTTGTACAGCTTCCTTCTTCACCTTTCCGATGCTGCCGCTCTCTCCGGCTCCCGGAGCCGAAGAAGCGGCTTCTTCGCGCAAAGACGATTGTACCGCTCACAGTGCTCTCTTAGCGCGGCTTCTGCCGAAAGAAGCCCGGGAGAGGCGCTTAGCTCCGGAGAGCATCGTCCCTTCGTCTTTAGCGTCTTTTGTGGTCTACATCCTAGCAGAAAGCTTTTCCACTCTGTCTGGCAAGGAAAACATGCGCCAGCACAGAAAACATCTCCCATCGTGTTCTGGACGTTGCACGGAGGTCTGCCAAGTGTTTGACAAGAGGAGAAGAAAAGTTGTCCAAAACAGCTTCCAATCGAATATTCATGTGATTGGAAAAGTCAGGAAAGTGGTAAGGTACTGTTTTCTATCAGTTGGCAAGCTGCGCACACAATCCCAGTGTTGTACAGCTTCCTTCTTCACCTTTCCGATGCTGCCGCTCTCTCCGGCTCCCGGAGCCGAAGAAGCGGCTTCTTCGCGCAAAGACGATTGTACCGCTCACAGTGCTCTCTTAGCGCGGCTTCTGCCGAAAGAAGCCCAGGAGCGGCGCTTAGCTCCGGAGAGCATCGTACCTTCGTCTTTAGCGTCTTTTGTGGTCTACATCCTAGCAGAAAGCTTTTCCACTCTGTCTGGCAAGGAAAACCTGCGCCAGCACAGAAAACATCTCCCATCGTGTTCTGGACGTTGCACGGAGGTCTGCCAAGTGTTTGCATAAAGAAATGAAAAGTTGTCCAAAATAACTTCCTATCGAATGTTCATGTGATTGGAAAAGTCAGGAAAGTGGTAAGGTACTGTTTTCTATCAGTTGGCAAGCTGCGCACACAATCCCAGTGTTGTACAGCTTCCTTCTTCACCTTTCCGATGCTGCCGCTCTCTCCGGCTCCCGGAGCCGAAGAAGCGGCTTCTTCGCGCAAAGGCGATTGTACCGCTCACAGTGCTCTCTTAGCGCCGCTTCTGCCGAAAGAAGCCCGGGAGCGGTGCTTAGCTCCGGAGAGGCTCGTACCTTCGTCTGCAGCGTCTTTTGTGGTCTACATCCTAGCAGAAAGCTTTTCCACTCTGTCTGGCAAGGAAAACATGCGCCAGCGCTGAAAACATCTCCCATCGTGTTCTGGACGTTGCACGGAGGTCTGCCAAGTGTTTGCATAAAGAAATGAAAAGTTGTCCAAAACAGCTTCCTATCGAATGTTCATGTGATTGGAAAAGTCAGGAAAGTGGTAAGGTACTGTTTTCTATCAGTTGGCAAGCTGCGCACACAATCCCAGTGTTGTACAGCTTCCTTCTTCACCTTTCCGATGCTGCCGCTCTCTCCGGCTCCCGGAGCCGAAGAAGCGGCTTCTTCGCGCAAAGACGATTGTACCGCTCACAGTGCTCTCTTAGCGCCGCTTCTGCCGAAAGAAGCCCGGGAGCGGTGCTTAGCTCCGGAGAGCCTCGTCCCTTCGTCTTTAGTGTCTTTTGTGGTCTACATCCTAGCAGAAAGCTTTTCCACTCAGTCTGGCAAGGAAAACATGCGCCAGCACAGAAAACATCTCCCATCGTGTTCTGGACGTTGCACGGAGGTCTGCCAAGTGTTTGCATAAAGAAATGAAAAGTTGTCCAAAACAGCTTCCAATCGAATATTCATGTGATTGGAAACGTCAGGAAAGTGGTAAGGTACTGTTTCCTATCAGTTGGCAAGCTGCGCACACAATCCCAGTGTTGTACAGCTTCCTTCTTCACCTTTCCGATGCTGCCGCTCTCTCCGGCTCCCGGAGCCGAAGAAGCGGCTTCTTCGCGCAAAGACGATTGTACCGCTCACAGTGCTCTCTTAGCGCCGCTTCTGCCGAAAGAAGCCCGGGAGCGGCGCTTAGCTCCGGAGAGCATCGTACCTTCGTCTTTAGCGTCTTTTGTGGTCTACATCCTAGCAGAAAGCTTTTCCACTCTGTCTGGCAAGGAAAACATGCGCCAGCACAGAAAACATCTCCCATCGTGTTCTGGACGTTGCACGGAGGTCTGCCAAGTGTTTGCATAAAGAAATGAAAAGTTGTCCAAAATAACTTCCTATCGAATGTTCATGTGATTGGAAAAGTCAGGAAAGTGGTAAGGTACTGTTTTCTATCAGTTGGCAAGCTGCGCACACAATCCCAGTGTTGTACAGCTTCCTTCTTCACCTTTCCGATGCTGCCGCTCTCTCCGGCTCCCGGAGCCGAAGAAGCGGCTTCTTCGCACAAAGACGATTGTACCGCTCACAGTGCTCTCTTAGCGCCGCTTCTGCCGAAAGAAGCCCGGGAGCGGCGCTTAGCTCCGGAGAGCATCGTACCTTCGTCTTTAGCGTCTTTTGTGGTCTACATCCTAGCAGAAAGCTTTTCCACTCTGTCTGGCAAGGAAAACATGCGCCAGCACAGAAAACATCTCCCATCGTTTTCTGGACGTTGTACGGAGGTCTGCCAAGTGTTTGACAAGAAGAGAGGAAAAGTTGTCCAAAACAGCTTCCAATCGAATATTCATGTGATTGGAAAAGTCAGGAAAGTGGTAAGGTACTGTTTTCTATCAGTTGGCAAGCTGCGCACACAATCCCAGTGTTGTACAGCTTCCTTCTTCACCTTTCCGATGCTGCCGCTCTCTCCGGCTCCCGGAGCCGAAGAAGCGGCTTCTTCGCGCAAAGACGATTGTACCGCTCACAGTGCTCTCTTAGCGCGGCTTCTGCCGAAAGAAGCCCGGGAGCGGCGCTTAGCTCCGGAGAGCATCGTACCTTCGTCTTTAGCGTCTTTTGTGGTCGACATCCTAGCAGAAAGCTTTTCCACTCAGTCTGGCAAGGAAAACCTGCGCCAGCGCAGAAAACATCTCCCATCGTGTTCTGGACGTTGCACGGAGGTCTGCCAAGTGTTTGCATAAAGAAATGAAAAGTTGTCCAAAATAACTTCCTATCGAATGTTCATGTGATTGGAAAAGTCAGGAAAGTGGTAAGGTACTGTTTTCTATCAGTTAACAAGCTGCGCACACAATCCCAGTGTTGTACAGCTTCCTTCTTCACCTTTCCGATGCTGCCGCTCTCTCCGGCTCCCGGAGCCGAAGAAGCGGCTTCTTCGCGCAAAGACGATTGTACCGCTCACAGTGCTCTCTTAGCGCGGCTTCTGCCGAAAGAAGCCCGGGAGCGGCGCTTAGCTCCGGAGAGCATCGTCCCTTCGTCTTTAGCGTCTTTTGTGGTCTACATCCTAGCAGAAAGCTTTTCCACTCTGTCTGGCAAGGAAAACATGCGCCAGCACAGAAAACATCTCCCATCGTGTTCTGGACGTTGCACGGAGGTCTGCCAAGTGTTTGACAAGAGGAGAAGAAAAGTTGTCCAAAACAGCTTCCAATCGAATATTCATGTGATTGGAAAAGTCAGGAAAGTGGTAAGGTACTGTTTTCTATCAGTTGGCAAGCTGCGCACACAATCCCAGTGTTGTACAGCTTCCTTCTTCACCTTTCCGATGCTGCCGCTCTCTCCGGCTCCCGGAGCCGAAGAAGCGGCTTCTTCGCGCAAAGACGATTGTACCGCTCACAGTGCTCTCTTAGCGCGGCTTCTGCCGAAAGAAGCCCAGGAGCGGCGCTTAGCTCCGGAGAGCATCGTACCTTCGTCTTTAGCGTCTTTTGTGGTCTACATCCTAGCAGAAAGCTTTTCCACTCTGTCTGGCAAGGAAAACCTGCGCCAGCACAGAAAACATCTCCCATCGTGTTCTGGACGTTGCACGGAGGTCTGCCAAGTGTTTGCATAAAGAAATGAAAAGTTGTCCAAAATAACTTCCTATCGAATGTTCATGTGATTGGAAAAGTCAGGAAAGTGGTAAGGTACTGTTTTCTATCAGTTGGCAAGCTGCGCACACAATCCCAGTGTTGTACAGCTTCCTTCTTCACCTTTCCGATGCTGCCGCTCTCTCCGGCTCCCGGAGCCGAAGAAGCGGCTTCTTCGCGCAAAGGCGATTGTACCGCTCACAGTGCTCTCTTAGCGCCGCTTCTGCCGAAAGAAGCCCGGGAGCGGTGCTTAGCTCCGGAGAGGCTCGTACCTTCGTCTGCAGCGTCTTTTGTGGTCTACATCCTAGCAGAAAGCTTTTCCACTCTGTCTGGCAAGGAAAACATGCGCCAGCGCTGAAAACATCTCCCATCGTGTTCTGGACGTTGCACGGAGGTCTGCCAAGTGTTTGCATAAAGAAATGAAAAGTTGTCCAAAACAGCTTCCAATCGAATGTTCATGTGATTGGAAAAGTCAGGAAAGTGGTAAGGTACTGTTTTCTATCAGTTGGCAAGCTGCGCACACAATCCCAGTGTTGTACAGCTTCCTTCTTCACCTTTCCGATGCTGCCGCTCTCTCCGGCTCCCGGAGCCGAAGAAGCGGCTTCTTCGCGCAAAGACGATTGTACCGCTCACAGTGCTCTCTTAGCGCCGCTTCTGCCGAAAGAAGCCCGGGAGCGGTGCTTAGCTCCGGAGAGCCTCGTCCCTTCGTCTTTAGTGTCTTTTGTGGTCTACATCCTAGCAGAAAGCTTTTCCACTCAGTCTGGCAAGGAAAACATGCGCCAGCACAGAAAACATCTCCCATCGTGTTCTGGACGTTGCACGGAGGTCTGCCAAGTGTTTGCATAAAGAAATGAAAAGTTGTCCAAAACAGCTTCCAATCGAATATTCATGTGATTGGAAACGTCAGGAAAGTGGTAAGGTACTGTTTCCTATCAGTTGGCAAGCTGCGCACACAATCCCAGTGTTGTACAGCTTCCTTCTTCACCTTTCCGATGCTGCCGCTCTCTCCGGCTCCCGGAGCCGAAGAAGCGGCTTCTTCGCGCAAAGACGATTGTACCGCTCACAGTGCTCTCTTAGCGCCGCTTCTGCCGAAAGAAGCCCGGGAGCGGCGCTTAGCTCCGGAGAGCATCGTACCTTCGTCTTTAGCGTCTTTTGTGGTCTACATCCTAGCAGAAAGCTTTTCCACTCTGTCTGGCAAGGAAAACATGCGCCAGCACAGAAAACATCTCCCATCGTGTTCTGGACGTTGCACGGAGGTCTGCCAAGTGTTTGCATAAAGAAATGAAAAGTTGTCCAAAATAACTTCCTATCGAATGTTCATGTGATTGGAAAAGTCAGGAAAGTGGTAAGGTACTGTTTTCTATCAGTTGGCAAGCTGCGCACACAATCCCAGTGTTGTACAGCTTCCTTCTTCACCTTTCCGATGCTGCCGCTCTCTCCGGCTCCCGGAGCCGAAGAAGCGGCTTCTTCGCACAAAGACGATTGTACCGCTCACAGTGCTCTCTTAGCGCCGCTTCTGCCGAAAGAAGCCCGGGAGCGGCGCTTAGCTCCGGAGAGCATCGTACCTTCGTCTTTAGCGTCTTTGGTGGTCTACATCCTAGCAGAAAGCTTTTCCACTCTGTCTGGCAAGGAAAACATGCGCCAGCACAGAAAACATCTCCCATCGTTTTCTGGACGTTGTACGGAGGTCTGCCAAGTGTTTGACAAGAAGAGAGGAAAAGTTGTCCAAAACAGCTTCCAATCGAATATTCATGTGATTGGAAAAGTCAGGAAAGTGGTAAGGTACTGTTTTCTATCAGTTGGCAAGCTGCGCACACAATCCCAGTGTTGTACAGCTTCCTTCTTCACCTTTCCGATGCTGCCGCTCTCTCCGGCTCCCGGAGCCGAAGAAGCGGCTTCTTCGCGCAAAGACGATTGTACCGCTCACAGTGCTCTCTTAGCGCGGCTTCTGCCGAAAGAAGCCCGGGAGCGGCGCTTAGCTCCGGAGAGCATCGTACCTTCGTCTTTAGCGTCTTTTGTGGTCTAAATCCTAGCAGAAAGCTTTTCCACTCTGTCTGGCAAGGAAAACATGCGCCAGCACAGAAAACATCTCCCATCGTGTTCTGGACGTTGCACGGAGGTCTGCCAAGTGTTTGCATAAAGAAAAAAAAAGTTGTCCAAAATAACTTCCTATCGAATGTTCATGTGATTGGAAAAGTCAGGAAAGTGGTAAGGTACTGTTTTCTATCAGTTGGCAAGCTGCGCACACAATCCCAGTGTTGTACAGCTTCCTTCTTCACCTTTCCGATGCTGCCGCTCTCTCCGGCTCCCGGAGCCGAAGAAGCGGCTTCTTCGCGCAAAGACGATTGTACCGCTCACAGTGCTCTCTTAGCGCCGCTTCTGCCGAAAGAAGCCCGGGAGCGGCGCTTAGCTCCGGAGAGCCTCGTACCTTCGTCTTTAGCGTCTTTTGTGGTCTACATCCTAGCAGAAAGCTTTTCCACTCTGTCTGGCAAGGAAAACCTGCGCCAGCACAGAAAACATCTCCCATCGTGTTCTGGACGTTGCACGGAGGTCTGCCAAGTGTTTGCATAAAGAAATGAAAAGTTGTCCAAAATAACTTCCTATCGAATGTTCATGTGATTGGAAAAGTCAGGAAAGTGGTAAGGTACTGTTTTCTATCAGTTGGCAAGCTGCGCACACAATCCCAGTGTTGTACAGCTTCCTTCTTCACCTTTGCGATGCTGCCGCTCTCTCCGGCTCCCGGAGCCGAAGAAGCGGCTTCTTCGCGCAAAGGCGATTGTACCGCTCACAGTGCTCTCTTAGCGCCGCTTCTGCCGAAAGAAGCCCGGGAGCGGTGCTTAGCTCCGGAGAGCCTCGTACCTTCGTCTTTAGCGTCTTTTGTGGTCTACATCCTAGCAGAAAGCTTTTCCACTCTGTCTGGCAAGGAAAACCTGCGCCAGCACAGAAAACATCTCCCATCGTGTTCTGGACGTTGCACGGAGGTCTGCCAAGTGTTTGCATAAAGAAATGAAAAGTTGTCCAAAATAACTTCCTATCGAATGTTCATGTGATTGGAAAAGTCAGGAAAGTGGTAAGGTACTGTTTTCTATCAGTTGGCAAGCTGCGCACACAATCCCAGTGTTGTACAGCTTCCTTCTTCACCTTTCCGATGCTGCCGCTCTCTCCGGCTCCCGGAGCCGAAGAAGCGGCTTCTTCGCGCAAAGACGATTGTACCGCTCACAGTGCTCTCTTAGCGCGGCTTCTGCCGAAAGAAGCCCGGGAGCGGCGCTTAGCTCCGGAGAGCATCGTCCCTTCGTCTTTAGCGTCTTTTGTGGTCTACATCCTAGCAGAAAGCATTTCCACTCTGTCTGGCAAGGAAAACATGCGCCAGCACAGAAAACATCTCCCATCGTGTTCTGGACGTTGTACGGAGGTCTGCCAAGTGTTTGACAAGAAGAGAGGAAAAGTTGTCCAAAACAGCTTCCAATCGAATATTCATGTGATTGGAAACGTCAGGAAAGTGGTAAGGTACTGTTTTCTATCAGTTGGCAAGCTGCGCACACAATCCCAGTGTTGTACAGCTTCCTTCTTCACCTTTCCGATGCTGCCGCTCTCTCCGGCTCCCGGAGCCGAAGAAGCGGCTTCTTCGCGCAAAGACGATTGTACCGCTCACAGTGCTCTATTAGCGCGGCTTCTGCCGAAAGAAGCCCGGGAGCGGCGCTTAACTCCGGAGAGCCTCTTACCTTCGTCTTTAGCGTCTTTTGTGGTCTACATCCTAGCAAAAGGCTTTTCCACTCAGTCTGGCAAGGAAAACCTGCGCCAGCGCAGAAAACATCTCCCATCGTGTTCTGAACGTTGCACGGAGGTCTGCCAAGTGTTTGCATAAAGAAATGAAAAGTTGTCCAAAATAACTTCCTATCGAATGTTCATGTGATTGGAAAAGTCAGGAAAGTGGTAAGGTACTCTTTTCTATCAGTTAACAAGCTGCGCACACAATCCCAGTGTTGTACAGCTTCCTTCTTCACCTTTCCGATGCTGCCGCTCTCTCCGGCTCCCGGAGCCGAAGAAGCGGCTTCTTCGCGCAAAGACGATTGTACCGCTCACAGTGCTCTCTTAGCGCGGCTTCTGCCGAAAGAAGCCCGGGAGAGGCGCTTAGCTCCGGAGAGCATCGTCCCTTCGTCTTTAGCGTCTTTTGTGGTCTACATCCTAGCAGAAAGCTTTTCCACTCTGTCTGGCAAGGAAAACATGCGCCAGCACAGAAAACATCTCCCATCGTGTTCTGGACGTTGCACGGAGGTCTGCCAAGTGTTTGCATAAAGAAATGAAAAGTTGTCCAAAATAACTTCCTATCGAATGTTCATGTGATTGGAAAAGTCAGGAAAGTGTAAGGTACTGTTTTCTATCAGTTGGCAAGCTGCGCACACAATCCCAGTGTTGTACAGCTTCCTTCTTCACCTTTCCGATGCTGCCGCTCTCTCCGGCTCCCGGAGCCGAAGAAGCGGCTTCTTCGCGCAAAGACGATTGTACCGCTCACAGTGCTCTCTTAGCGCGGCTTCTGCCGAAAGAAGCCCGGGAGCGGCGCTTAGCTCCGGAGAGCATCGTACCTTCGTCTTTAGCGTCTTTTGTGGTCTACATCCTAGCAGAAAGCTTTTCCACTCTGTCTGGCAAGGAAAACATGCGCCAGCACAGAAAACATCTCCCATCGTTTTCTGGACGTTGTACGGAGGTCTGCCAAGTGTTTGACAAGAAGAGAGGAAAAGTTGTCCAAAACAGCTTCCAATCGAATATTCATGTGATTGGAAAAGTCAGGAAAGTGGTAAGGTACTGTTTTCTATCAGTTGGCAAGCTGCGCACACAATCCCAGTGTTGTACAGCTTCCTTCTTCACCTTTCCGATGCTGCCGCTCTCTCCGGCTCCCGGAGCCGAAGAAGCGGCTTCTTCGCGCAAAGACGATTGTACCGCTCACAGTGCTCTCTTAGCGCGGCTTCTGCCGAAAGAAGCCCGGGAGCGGCGCTTAGCTCCGGAGAGCATCGTACCTTCGTCTTTAGCGTCTTTTGTGCTCTAAATCCTAGCAGAAAGCTTTTCCACTCTGTCTGGCAAGGAAAACATGCGCCAGCACAGAAAACATCTCCCATCGTGTTCTGGAAGTTGCACGGAGGTCTGCCAAGTGTTTGCATAAAGAAAAAAAAAGTTGTCCAAAATAACTTCCTATCGAATGTTCATGTGATTGGAAAAGTCAGGAAAGTGGTAAGGTACTGTTTTCTATCAGTTGGCAAGCTGCGCACACAATCCCAGTGTTGTACAGCTTCCTTCTTCACCTTTCCGATGCTGCCGCTCTCTCCGGCTCCCGGAGCCGAAGAAGCGGCTTCTTCGCGCAAAGACGATTGTACCGCTCACAGTGCTCTCTTAGCGCCGCTTCTGCCGAAAGAAGCCCGGGAGCGGCGCTTAGCTCCGGAGAGCCTCGTACCTTCGTCTTTAGCGTCTTTTGTGATCTACATCCTAGCAGAAAGCTTTTCCACTCTGTCTGGCAAGGAAAACCTGCGCCAGCACAGAAAACATCTCCCATCGTGTTCTGGACGTTGCACGGAGGTCTGCCAAGTGTTTGCATAAAGAAATGAAAAGTTGTCCAAAATAACTTCCTATCGAATGTTCATGTGATTGGAAAAGTCAGGAAAGTGGTAAGGTACTGTTTTCTATCAGTTGGCAAGCTGCGCACACAATCCCAGTGTTGTACAGCTTCCTTCTTCACCTTTGCGATGCTGCCGCTCTCTCCGGCTCCCGGAGCCGAAGAAGCGGCTTCTTCGCGCAAAGGCGATTGTACCGCTCACAGTGCTCTCTTAGCGCCGCTTCTGCCGAAAGAAGCCCGGGAGCGGTGCTTAGCTCCGGAGAGCCTCGTACCTTCGTCTTTAGCGTCTTTTGTGGTCTACATCCTAGCAGAAAGCTTTTCCACTCTGTCTGGCAAGGAAAACCTGCGCCAGCACAGAAAACATCTCCCATCGTGTTCTGGACGTTGCACGGAGGTCTGCCAAGTGTTTGCATAAAGAAATGAAAAGTTGTCCAAAATAACTTCCTATCGAATGTTCATGTGATTGGAAAAGTCAGGAAAGTGGTAAGGTACTGTTTTCTATCAGTTGGCAAGCTGCGCACACAATCCCAGTGTTGTACAGCTTCCTTCTTCACCTTTCCGATGCTGCCGCTCTCTCCGGCTCCCGGAGCCGAAGAAGCGGCTTCTTCGCGCAAAGACGATTGTACCGCTCACAGTGCTCTCTTAGCGCGGCTTCTGCCGAAAGAAGCCCGGGAGCGGCGCTTAGCTCCGGAGAGCATCGTCCCTTCGTCTTTAGCGTCTTTTGTGGTCTACATCCTAGCAGAAAGCATTTCCACTCTGTCTGGCAAGGAAAACATGCGCCAGCACAGAAAACATCTCCCATCGTGTTCTGGACGTTGTACAGAGGTCTGCCCAGTGTTTGACAAGAAGAGAGGAAAAGTTGTCCAAAACAGCTTCCAATCGAATATTCATGTGATTGGAAACGTCAGGAAAGTGGTAAGGTACTGTTTTCTATCAGTTGGCAAGCTGCGCACACAATCCCAGTGTTGTACAGCTTCCTTCTTCACCTTTCCGATGCTGCCGCTCTCTCCGGCTCCCGGAGCCGAAGAAGCGGCTTCTTCGCGCAAAGACGATTGTACCGCTCACAGTGCTCTATTAGCGCGGCTTCTGCCGAAAGAAGCCCGGGAGCGGCGCTTAACTCCGGAGAGCCTCTTACCTTCTTCTTTAGCGTCTTTTGTGGTCTACATCCTAGCAAAAGGCTTTTCCACTCAGTCTGGCAAGGAAAACCTGCGCCAGCGCAGAAAACATCTCCCATCGTGTTCTGAACGTTGCACGGAGGTCTGCCAAGTGTTTGCATAAAGAAATGAAAAGTTGTCCAAAATAACTTCCTATCGAATGTTCATGTGATTGGAAAAGTCAGGAAAGTGGTAAGGTACTCTTTTCTATCAGTTAACAAGCTGCGCACACAATCCCAGTGTTGTACAGCTTCCTTCTTCACCTTTCCGATGCTGCCGCTCTCTCCGGCTCCCGGAGCCGAAGAAGCGGCTTCTTCGCGCAAAGACGATTGTACCGCTCACAGTGCTCTCTTAGCGCGGCTTCTGCCGAAAGAAGCCCGGGAGAGGCGCTTAGCTCCGGAGAGCATCGTCCCTTCGTCTTTAGCGTCTTTTGTGGTCTACATCCTAGCAGAAAGCTTTTCCACTCTGTCTGGCAAGGAAAACATGCGCCAGCACAGAAAACATCTCCCATCGTGTTCTGGACGTTGTACGGAGGTCTGCCAAGTGTTTGACAAGAAGAGAAGAAAAGTTGTCCAAAACAGCTTCCAATCGAATATTCATGTGATTGGAAAAGTCAGGAAAGTTGTAAGGTACTGTTTTCTATCAGTTGGCAAGCTGCGCACACAATCCCAGTGTTGTACAGCTTCCTTCTTCACCTTTCCGATGCTGCCGCTCTCTCCGGCTCCCGGAGCCGAAGAAGCGGCTTCTTCGCGCAAAGACGATTGTACCGCTCACAGTGCTCTCTTAGCGCCGCTTCTGCCGAAAGAAGCCCGGGAGCGGCGCTTAGCTCCGGAGAGCATCGTACCTTCGTCTTTAGCGTCTTTTGTGGTCTACATCCTAGCAGAAAGCTTTTCCACTCTGTCTGGCAAGGAAAACCTGCGCCAGCACAGAAAACATCTCCCATCGTGTTCTGGACGTTGCACGGAGGTCTGCCAAGTGTTTGCATAAAGAAATGAAAAGTTGTCCAAAATAACTTCCTATCGAATGTTCATGTGATTGGAAAAGTCAGGAAAGTGTTAGGTACTGTTTTCTATCAGTTGGCAAGCTGCGCACACAATCCCAGTGTTGTACAGCTTCCTTCTTCACCTTTCCGATGCTGCCGCTCTCTCCGGCTCCCGGAGCCGAAGAAGCGGCTTCTTCGCGCAAAGGCGATTGTACCGCTCACAGGGCTCTCTTAGCGCCGCTTCTGCCGAAAGAAGCCCGGGAGCGGTGCTTAGCTCCGGAGAGGCTCGTACCTTCGTCTGCAGCGTCTTTTGTGGTCTACATCCTAGCAGAAAGCTTTTCCACTCTGTCTGGCCAGGAAAACATGCGCCAGCGCTGAAAACATCTCCCATCGTGTTCTGGACGTTGCACGGAGGTCTGCCAAGTGTTTGCATAAAGAAATGAAAAGTTGTCCAAAATAACTTCCTATCGAATGTTCATGTGATTGGAAAAGTCAGGAAAGTGGTAAGGTACTGTTTTCTATCAGTTGGCAAGCTGCGCACACAATCCCAGTGTTGTACAGCTTCCTTCTTCACCTTTCCGATGCTGCCGCTCTCTCCGGCTCCCGGAGCCGAAGAAGCGGCTTCTTCGCGCAAAGACGATTGTACCGCTCACAGTGCTCTCTTAGCGCCGCTTCTGCCGAAAGAAGCCCGGGAGCGGCGCTTAGCTCCGGAGAGCATCGTCCCTTCGTCTTTAGCGTCTTTTGTGGTCTACATCCTAGCAGAAAGCATTTCCACTCTGTCTGGCAAGGAAAACATGCGCCAGCACAGAAAACATCTCCCATCGTGTTCTGGACGTTGTACGGAGGTCTGCCAAGTGTTTGACAAGAAGAGAGGAAAAGTTGTCCAAAACAGCTTCCAATCGAATATTCATGTGATTGGAAACGTCAGGAAAGTGGTAAGGTACTGTTTTCTATCAGTTGGCAAGCTGCGCACACAATCCCAGTGTTGTACAGCTTCCTTCTTCACCTTTCCGATGCTGCCGCTCTCTCCGGCTCCCGGAGCCGAAGAAGCGGCTTCTTCGCGCAAAGACGATTGTACCGCTCACAGTGCTCTATTAGCGCGGCTTCTGCCGAAAGAAGCCCGGGAGCGGCGCTTAACTCCGGAGAGCCTCTTACCTTCTTCTTTAGCGTCTTTTGTGGTCTACATCCTAGCAAAAGGCTTTTCCACTCAGTCTGGCAAGGAAAACCTGCGCCAGCGCAGAAAACATCTCCCATCGTGTTCTGAACGTTGCACGGAGGTCTGCCAAGTGTTTGCATAAAGAAATGAAAAGTTGTCCAAAATAACTTCCTATCGAATGTTCATGTGATTGGAAAAGTCAGGAAAGTGGTAAGGTACTCTTTTCTATCAGTTAACAAGCTGCGCACACAATCCCAGTGTTGTACAGCTTCCTTCTTCACCTTTCCGATGCTGCCGCTCTCTCCGGCTCCCGGAGCCGAAGAAGCGGCTTCTTCGCGCAAAGACGATTGTACCGCTCACAGTGCTCTCTTAGCGCGGCTTCTGCCGAAAGAAGCCCGGGAGAGGCGCTTAGCTCCGGAGAGCATCGTCCCTTCGTCTTTAGCGTCTTTTGTGGTCTACATCCTAGCAGAAAGCTTTTCCACTCTGTCTGGCAAGGAAAACATGCGCCAGCACAGAAAACATCTCCCATCGTGTTCTGGACGTTGTACGGAGGTCTGCCAAGTGTTTGACAAGAAGAGAAGAAAAGTTGTCCAAAACAGCTTCCAATCGAATATTCATGTGATTGGAAAAGTCAGGAAAGTTGTAAGGTACTGTTTTCTATCAGTTGGCAAGCTGCGCACACAATCCCAGTGTTGTACAGCTTCCTTCTTCACCTTTCCGATGCTGCCGCTCTCTCCGGCTCCCGGAGCCGAAGAAGCGGCTTCTTCGCGCAAAGACGATTGTACCGCTCACAGTGCTCTCTTAGCGCCGCTTCTGCCGAAAGAAGCCCGGGAGCGGCGCTTAGCTCCGGAGAGCATCGTACCTTCGTCTTTAGCGTCTTTTGTGGTCTACATCCTAGCAGAAAGCTTTTCCACTCTGTCTGGCAAGGAAAACCTGCGCCAGCACAGAAAACATCTCCCATCGTGTTCTGGACGTTGCACGGAGGTCTGCCAAGTGTTTGCATAAAGAAATGAAAAGTTGTCCAAAATAACTTCCTATCGAATGTTCATGTGATTGGAAAAGTCAGGAAAGTGTTAGGTACTGTTTTCTATCAGTTGGCAAGCTGCGCACACAATCCCAGTGTTGTACAGCTTCCTTCTTCACCTTTCCGATGCTGCCGCTCTCTCCGGCTCCCGGAGCCGAAGAAGCGGCTTCTTCGCGCAAAGGCGATTGTACCGCTCACAGGGCTCTCTTAGCGCCGCTTCTGCCGAAAGAAGCCCGGGAGCGGTGCTTAGCTCCGGAGAGGCTCGTACCTTCGTCTGCAGCGTCTTTTGTGGTCTACATCCTAGCAGAAAGCTTTTCCACTCTGTCTGGCCAGGAAAACATGCGCCAGCGCTGAAAACATCTCCCATCGTGTTCTGGACGTTGCACGGAGGTCTGCCAAGTGTTTGCATAAAGAAATGAAAAGTTGTCCAAAACAGCTTCCAATCGAATGTTCATGTGATTGGAAAAGTCAGGAAAGTGGTAAGGTACTGTTTTCTATCAGTTGGCAAGCTGCGCACACAATCCCAGTGTTGTACAGCTTCCTTCTTCACCTTTCCGATGCTGCCGCTCTCTCCGGCTCCCGGAGCCGAAGAAGCGGCTTCTTCGCGCAAAGACGATTGTACCGCTCACAGTGCTCTCTTAGCGCGGCTTCTGCCGAAAGAAGCCCGGGAGCGGTGCTTAGCTCCGGAGAGCCTCGTCCCTTCGTCTTTAGTGTCTTTTGTGGTCTACATCCTAGCAGAAAGCTTTTCCACTCAGTCTGGCAAGGAAAACATGCGCCAGCACAGAAAACATCTCCCATCGTGTTCTGGACGTTGCACGGAGGTCTGCCAAGTGTTTGCATAAAGAAATGAAAAGTTGTCCAAAATAACTTCCTATCGAATGTTCATGTGATTGGAAAAGTCAGGAAAGTGGTAAGGTACTGTTTTCTATCAGTTAACAAGCTGCGCACACAATCCCAGTGTTGTACAGCTTCCTTCTTCACCTTTCCGATGCTGCCGCTCTCTCCGGCTCCCGGAGCCGAAGAAGCGGCTTCTTCGCGCAAACACGATTGTACCGCTCACAGTGCTCTCTTAGCGCGGCTTCTGCCGAAAGAAGCCCGGGAGAGGCGCTTAGCTCCGGAGAGCATCGTCCCTTCGTCTTTAGCGTCTTTTGTGGTCTACATCCTAGCAGAAAGCTTTTCCACTCTGTCTGGCAAGGAAAACATGCGCCAGCACAGAAAACATCTCCCATCGTGTTCTGGACGTTGTACGGAGATCTGCCAAGTGTTTGACAAGAAGAGAAGAAAAGTTGTCCAAAACAGCTTCCAATCGAATATTCATGTGATTGGAAAAGTCAGGAAAGTTGTAAGGTACTGTTTTCTATCAGTTGGCAAGCTGCGCACACAATCCCAGTGTTGTACAGCTTCCTTCTTCACCTTTCCGATGCTGCCGCTCTCTCCGGCTCCCGGAGCCGAAGAAGCGGCTTCTTCGCGCAAAGACGATTGTACCGCTCACAGTGCTCTCTTAGCGCCGCTTCTGCCGAAAGAAGCCCGGGAGCGGCGCTTAGCTCCGGAGAGCATCGTACCTTCGTCTTTAGCGTCTTTTGTGGTCTACATCCTAGCAGAAAGCTTTTCCACTCTGTCTGGCAAGGAAAACATGCGCCAGCACAGAAAACATCTCCCATCGTGTTCTGGACGTTGTACGGAGGTCTGCCAAGTGTTTGACAAGAAGAGAAGAAAAGTTGTCCAAAACAGCTTCCAATCGATAATTCATGTGATTGGAAAAGTCAGGAAAGTTGTAAGGTACTGTTTTCTATCAGTTGGCAAGCTGCGCACACAATCCCAGTGTTGTACAGCTTCCTTCTTCACCTTTCCGATGCTGCCGCTCTCTCCGGCTCCCGGAGCCGAAGAAGCGGCTTCTTCGCGCAAAGACGATTGTACCGCTCACAGTGCTCTCTTAGCGCCGCTTCTGCCGAAAGAAGCCCGGGAGCGGCGCTTAGCTCCGGAGAGCATCGTACCTTCGTCTTTAGCGTCTTTTGTGGTCTACATCCTAGCAGAAAGCTTTTCCACTCTGTCTGGCAAGGAAAACCTGCGCCAGCACAGAAAACATCTCCCATCGTGTTCTGGACGTTGCACGGAGGTCTGCCAAGTGTTTGACAAGAAGAAATGAAAAGTTGTCCAAAACAGCTTCCAATCGAATATTCATGTGATTGGAAAAGTCAGGAAAGTTGTAAGGTACTGTTTTCTATCAGTTGGCAAGCTGCGCACACAATCCCAGTGTTGTACAGCTTCCTTCTTCACCTTTCCGATGCTGCCGCTCTCTCCGGCTCCCGGAGCCGAAGAAGCGGCTTCTTCGCGCAAAGACGATTGTACCGCTCACAGTGCTCTCTTAGCGCGGCTTCTGCCGAAAGAAGCCCGGGAGAGGCGCTTAGCTCCGGAGAGCATCGTCCCTTCGTCTTTAGCGTCTTTTGTGGTCTACATCCTAGCAGAAAGCTTTTCCACTCTGTCTGGCAAGGAAAACATGCGCCAGCACAGAAAACATCTCCCATCGTGTTCTGGACGTTGTACGGAGGTCTGCCAAGTGTTTGACAAGAAGAGAAGAAAAGTTGTCCAAAACAGCTTCCAATCGAATATTCATGTGATTGGAAAAGTCAGGAAAGTTGTAAGGTACTGTTTTCTATCAGTTGGCAAGCTGCGCACACAATCCCAGTGTTGTACAGCTTCCTTCTTCACCTTTCCGATGCTGCCGCTCTCTCCGGCTCCCGGAGCCGAAGAAGCGGCTTCTTCGCGCAAAGACGATTGTACCGCTCACAGTGCTCTCTTAGCGCCGCTTCTGCCGAAAGAAGCCCGGGAGCGGCGCTTAGCTCCGGAGAGCATCGTACCTTCGTCTTTAGCGTCTTTTGTGGTCTACATCCTAGCAGAAAGCTTTTCCACTCTGTCTGGCAAGGAAAACCTGCGCCAGCACAGAAAACATCTCCCATCGTGTTCTGGACGTTGCACGGAGGTCTGCCAAGTGTTTGCATAAAGAAATGAAAAGTTGTCCAAAATAACTTCCTATCGAATGTTCATGTGATTGGAAAAGTCAGGAAAGTGTTAGGTACTGTTTTCTATCAGTTGGCAAGCTGCGCACACAATCCCAGTGTTGTACAGCTTCCTTCTTCACCTTTCCGATGCTGCCGCTCTCTCCGGCTCCCGGAGCCGAAGAAGCGGCTTCTTCGCGCAAAGGCGATTGTACCGCTCACAGGGCTCTCTTAGCGCCGCTTCTGCCGAAAGAAGCCCGGGAGGGGTGCTTAGCTCCGGAGAGGCTCGTACCTTCGTCTGCAGCGTCTTTTGTGGTCTACATCCTAGCAGAAAGCTTTTCCACTCTGTCTGGCCAGGAAAACATGCGCCAGCGCTGAAAACATCTCCCATCGTGTTCTGGACGTTGCACGGAGGTCTGCCAAGTGTTTGCATAAAGAAATGAAAAGTTGTCCAAAATAACTTCCTATCGAATGTTCATGTGATTGGAAAAGTCAGGAAAGTGGTAAGGTACTGTTTTCTATCAGTTGGCAAGCTGCGCACACAATCCCAGTGTTGTACAGCTTCCTTCTTCACCTTTCCGATGCTGCCGCTCTCTCCGGCTCCCGGAGCCGAAGAAGCGGCTTCTTCGCGCAAAGACGATTGTACCGCTCACAGTGCTCTCTTAGCGCCGCTTCTGCCGAAAGAAGCCCGGGAGCGGCGCTTAGCTCCGGAGAGCATCGTCCCTTCGTCTTTAGCGTCTTTTGTGGTCTACATCCTAGCAGAAAGCATTTCCACTCTGTCTGGCAAGGAAAACATGCGCCAGCACAGAAAACATCTCCCATCGTGTTCTGGACGTTGTACGGAGGTCTGCCAAGTGTTTGACAAGAAGAGAGGAAAAGTTGTCCAAAACAGCTTCCAATCGAATATTCATGTGATTGGAAACGTCAGGAAAGTGGTAAGGTACTGTTTTCTATCAGTTGGCAAGCTGCGCACACAATCCCAGTGTTGTACAGCTTCCTTCTTCACCTTTCCGATGCTGCCGCTCTCTCCGGCTCCCGGAGCCGAAGAAGCGGCTTCTTCGCGCAAAGACGATTGTACCGCTCACAGTGCTCTATTAGCGCGGCTTCTGCCGAAAGAAGCCCGGGAGCGGCGCTTAACTCCGGAGAGCCTCTTACCTTCTTCTTTAGCGTCTTTTGTGGTCTACATCCTAGCAAAAGGCTTTTCCACTCAGTCTGGCAAGGAAAACCTGCGCCAGCGCAGAAAACATCTCCCATCGTGTTCTGAACGTTGCACGGAGGTCTGCCAAGTGTTTGCATAAAGAAATGAAAAGTTGTCCAAAATAACTTCCTATCGAATGTTCATGTGATTGGAAAAGTCAGGAAAGTGGTAAGGTACTCTTTTCTATCAGTTAACAAGCTGCGCACACAATCCCAGTGTTGTACAGCTTCCTTCTTCACCTTTCCGATGCTGCCGCTCTCTCCGGCTCCCGGAGCCGAAGAAGCGGCTTCTTCGCGCAAAGACGATTGTACCGCTCACAGTGCTCTCTTAGCGCGGCTTCTGCCGAAAGAAGCCCGGGAGAGGCGCTTAGCTCCGGAGAGCATCGTCCCTTCGTCTTTAGCGTCTTTTGTGGTCTACATCCTAGCAGAAAGCTTTTCCACTCTGTCTGGCAAGGAAAACATGCGCCAGCACAGAAAACATCTCCCATCGTGTTCTGGACGTTGTACGGAGGTCTGCCAAGTGTTTGACAAGAAGAGAAGAAAAGTTGTCCAAAACAGCTTCCAATCGAATATTCATGTGATTGGAAAAGTCAGGAAAGTTGTAAGGTACTGTTTTCTATCAGTTGGCAAGCTGCGCACACAATCCCAGTGTTGTACAGCTTCCTTCTTCACCTTTCCGATGCTGCCGCTCTCTCCGGCTCCCGGAGCCGAAGAAGCGGCTTCTTCGCGCAAAGACGATTGTACCGCTCACAGTGCTCTCTTAGCGCCGCTTCTGCCGAAAGAAGCCCGGGAGCGGCGCTTAGCTCCGGAGAGCATCGTACCTTCGTCTTTAGCGTCTTTTGTGGTCTACATCCTAGCAGAAAGCTTTTCCACTCTGTCTGGCAAGGAAAACCTGCGCCAGCACAGAAAACATCTCCCATCGTGTTCTGGACGTTGCACGGAGGTCTGCCAAGTGTTTGCATAAAGAAATGAAAAGTTGTCCAAAATAACTTCCTATCGAATGTTCATGTGATTGGAAAAGTCAGGAAAGTGTTAGGTACTGTTTTCTATCAGTTGGCAAGCTGCGCACACAATCCCAGTGTTGTACAGCTTCCTTCTTCACCTTTCCGATGCTGCCGCTCTCTCCGGCTCCCGGAGCCGAAGAAGCGGCTTCTTCGCGCAAAGGCGATTGTACCGCTCACAGGGCTCTCTTAGCGCCGCTTCTGCCGAAAGAAGCCCGGGAGCGGTGCTTAGCTCCGGAGAGGCTCGTACCTTCGTCTGCAGCGTCTTTTGTGGTCTACATCCTAGCAGAAAGCTTTTCCACTCTGTCTGGCCAGGAAAACATGCGCCAGCGCTGAAAACATCTCCCATCGTGTTCTGGACGTTGCACGGAGGTCTGCCAAGTGTTTGCATAAAGAAATGAAAAGTTGTCCAAAACAGCTTCCAATCGAATGTTCATGTGATTGGAAAAGTCAGGAAAGTGGTAAGGTACTGTTTTCTATCAGTTGGCAAGCTGCGCACACAATCCCAGTGTTGTACAGCTTCCTTCTTCACCTTTCCGATGCTGCCGCTCTCTCCGGCTCCCGGAGCCGAAGAAGCGGCTTCTTCGCGCAAAGACGATTGTACCGCTCACAGTGCTCTCTTAGCGCGGCTTCTGCCGAAAGAAGCCCGGGAGCGGTGCTTAGCTCCGGAGAGCCTCGTCCCTTCGTCTTTAGTGTCTTTTGTGGTCTACATCCTAGCAGAAAGCTTTTCCACTCAGTCTGGCAAGGAAAACATGCGCCAGCACAGAAAACATCTCCCATCGTGTTCTGGACGTTGCACGGAGGTCTGCCAAGTGTTTGCATAAAGAAATGAAAAGTTGTCCAAAATAACTTCCTATCGAATGTTCATGTGATTGGAAAAGTCAGGAAAGTGGTAAGGTACTGTTTTCTATCAGTTAACAAGCTGCGCACACAATCCCAGTGTTGTACAGCTTCCTTCTTCACCTTTCCGATGCTGCCGCTCTCTCCGGCTCCCGGAGCCGAAGAAGCGGCTTCTTCGCGCAAACACGATTGTACCGCTCACAGTGCTCTCTTAGCGCGGCTTCTGCCGAAAGAAGCCCGGGAGAGGCGCTTAGCTCCGGAGAGCATCGTCCCTTCGTCTTTAGCGTCTTTTGTGGTCTACATCCTAGCAGAAAGCTTTTCCACTCTGTCTGGCAAGGAAAACATGCGCCAGCACAGAAAACATCTCCCATCGTGTTCTGGACGTTGTACGGAGATCTGCCAAGTGTTTGACAAGAAGAGAAGAAAAGTTGTCCAAAACAGCTTCCAATCGAATATTCATGTGATTGGAAAAGTCAGGAAAGTTGTAAGGTACTGTTTTCTATCAGTTGGCAAGCTGCGCACACAATCCCAGTGTTGTACAGCTTCCTTCTTCACCTTTCCGATGCTGCCGCTCTCTCCGGCTCCCGGAGCCGAAGAAGCGGCTTCTTCGCGCAAAGACGATTGTACCGCTCACAGTGCTCTCTTAGCGCCGCTTCTGCCGAAAGAAGCCCGGGAGCGGCGCTTAGCTCCGGAGAGCATCGTACCTTCGTCTTTAGCGTCTTTTGTGGTCTACATCCTAGCAGAAAGCTTTTCCACTCTGTCTGGCAAGGAAAACATGCGCCAGCACAGAAAACATCTCCCATCGTGTTCTGGACGTTGTACGGAGGTCTGCCAAGTGTTTGACAAGAAGAGAAGAAAAGTTGTCCAAAACAGCTTCCAATCAATAATTCATGTGATTGGAAAAGTCAGGAAAGTTGTAAGGTACTGTTTTCTATCAGTTGGCAAGCTGCGCACACAATCCCAGTGTTGTACAGCTTCCTTCTTCACCTTTCCGATGCTGCCGCTCTCTCCGGCTCCCGGAGCCGAAGAAGCGGCTTCTTCGCGCAAAGACGATTGTACCGCTCACAGTGCTCTCTTAGCGCCGCTTCTGCCGAAAGAAGCCCGGGAGCGGCGCTTAGCTCCGGAGAGCATCGTACCTTCGTCTTTAGCGTCTTTTGTGGTCTACATCCTAGCAGAAAGCTTTTCCACTCTGTCTGGCAAGGAAAACCTGCGCCAGCACAGAAAACATCTCCCATCGTGTTCTGGACGTTGCACGGAGGTCTGCCAAGTGTTTGACAAGAAGAAATGAAAAGTTGTCCAAAACAGCTTCCAATCGAATATTCATGTGATTGGAAAAGTCAGGAAAGTTGTAAGGTACTGTTTTCTATCAGTTGGCAAGCTGCGCACACAATCCCAGTGTTGTACAGCTTCCTTCTTCACCTTTCCGATGCTGCCGCTCTCTCCGGCTCCCGGAGCCGAAGAAGCGGCTTCTTCGCGCAAAGACGATTGTACCGCTCACAGTGCTCTCTTAGCGCCGCTTCTGCCGAAAGAAGCCCGGGAGCGGCGCTTAGCTCCGGAGAGCATCGTACCTTCGTCTTTAGCGTCTTTTGTGGTCTACATCCTAGCAGAAAGCTTTTCCACTCTGTCTGGCAAGGAAAACCTGCGCCAGCACAGAAAACATCTCCCATCGTGTTCTGGACGTTGCACGGAGGTCTGCCAAGTGTTTGACAAGAAGAAATGAAAAGTTGTCCAAAACAGCTTCCAATCGAATATTCATGTGATTGGAAAAGTCAGGAAAGTTGTAAGGTACTGTTTTCTATCAGTTGGCAAGCTGCGCACACAATCCCAGTGTTGTACAGCTTCCTTCTTCACCTTTCCGATGCTGCCGCTCTCTCCGGCTCCCGGAGCCGAAGAAGCGGCTTCTTCGCGCAAAGACGATTGTACCGCTCACAGTGCTCTCTTAGCGCCGCTTCTGCCGAAAGAAGCCCGGGAGCGGCGCTTAGCTCCGGAGAGCATCGTACCTTCGTCTTTAGCGTCTTTTGTGGTCTACATCCTAGCAGAAAGCTTTTCCACTCTGTCTGGCAAGGAAAACCTGCGCCAGCACAGAAAACATCTCCCATCGTGTTCTGGACGTTGTACGGAGGTCTGCCAAGTGTTTGACAAGAAGAGAAGAAAAGTTGTCCAAAACAGCTTCCAATCGATTATTCATGTGATTGGAAAAGTCAGGAAAGTTGTAAGGTACTGTTTTCTATCAGTTGGCAAGCTGCGCACACAATCCCAGTGTTGTACAGCTTCCTTCTTCACCTTTCCGATGCTGCCGCTCTCTCCGGCTCCCGGAGCCGAAGAAGCGGCTTCTTCGCGCAAAGACGATTGTACCGCTCACAGTGCTCTCTTAGCGCCGCTTCTGCCGAAAGAAGCCCGGGAGCGGCGCTTAGCTCCGGAGAGCATCGTACCTTCGTCTTTAGCGTCTTTTGTGGTCTACATCCTAGCAGAAAGCTTTTCCACTCTGTCTGGCAAGGAAAACATGCGCCAGCACAGAAAACATCTCCCATCGTGTTCTGGACGTTGCACGGAGGTCTGCCAAGTGTTTGACAAGAAGAAATGAAAAGTTGTCCAAAACAGCTTCCAATCGAATATTCATGTGATTGGAAACGTCAGGAAAGTGGTAAGGTACTGTTTTCTATCAGTTGGCAAGCTGCGCACACAATCCCAGTGTTGTACAGCTTCCTTCTTCACCTTTCCGATGCTGCCGCTCTCTCCGGCTCCCGGAGCCGAAGAAGCGGCTTCTTCGCGCAAAGACGATTGTACCGCTCACAGTGCTCTCTTAGCGCCGCTTCTGCCGAATGAGGCCCGGGAGCGGCGCTTAACTCCGGAGAGCCTCTTACCTTCTTCTTTAGCGTCTTTTGTGGTCTACATCCTAGCAGAAAGCTTTTCCACTCTGTCTGGCAAGGAAAACCTGCGCCAGCGCAGAAAACATCTCCCATCGTGTTCTGGACGTTGCACGGAGGTCTGCCAAGTGTTTGAAAGAAACAAAGAAAAGTTGTCCAAAACAGCTTCCAATCGAATATTCATGTGATTGGAAACGTCAGGAAAGTGTAAGGTACTGTTTTCTATCAGTTGGCAAGCTGCGCACACAATCCCAGTGTTGTACAGCTTCCTTCTTCACCTTTCCGATGCTGCCGCTCTCTCCGGCTCCCGGAGCCGAAGAAGCGGCTTCTTCGCGCAAAGACGATTGTACCGCTCACAGTGCTCTCTTAGCGCCGCTTCTGCCGAAAGAAGCCCGGGAGCGGTGCTTAGCTCCGGAGAGCCTCGTACCTTCGTCTTTAGCGTCTTTTGTGGTCTACCTCCTAGCAGAAAGCTTTTCCACTCTGTCTGGCAAGGATAACCTGCGCCAGCACAGAAAACATCTCCCATCGTGTTCTGGACGTTGTACGGAGGTCTGCCAAGTGTTTGCATAAAGAAATGAAAAGTTGTCCAAAATAACTTCCTATCGAATGTTCATGTGATTGGAAAAGTCAGGAAAGTGGTAAGGTACTGTTTTCTATCAGTTGGCAAGCTGCGCACACAATCCCAGTGTTGTACAGCTTCCTTCTTCACCTTTGCGATGCTGCCGCTCTCTCCGGCTCCCGGAGCCGAAGAAGCGGCTTCTTCGCGCAAAGACGATTGTACCGCTCACAGTGCTCTCTTAGCGCGGCTTCTGCCGAAAGAAGCCCGGGAGCGGCGCTTAGCTCCGGAGAGCATCGTACCTTCGTCTTTAGCGTCTTTTGTGGTCTACATCCTAGCAGAAAGCTTTTCCACTCAGTCTGGCAAGGAAAACATGCGCCAGCGCAGAAAACATCTCCCATCGTTTTCTGGACGTTGTACGGAGGTCTGCCAAGTGTTTGACAAGAAGAGAGGAAAAGTTGTCCAAAACAGCTTCCAATCGAATATTCATGTGATTGGAAAAGTCAGGAAAGTGGTAAGGTACTGTTTTCTATCAGTTGGCAAGCTGCGCACACAATCCCAGTGTTGTACAGCTTCCTTCTTCACCTTTCCGATGCTGCCGCTCTCTCCGGCTCCCGGAGCCGAAGAAGCGGCTTCTTCGCGCAAAGACGATTGTACCGCTCACAGTGCTCTCTTAGCGCGGCTTCTGCCGAAAGAAGCCCGGGAGCGGCGCTTAGCTCCGGAGAGCATCGTCCCTTCGTCTTTAGCGTCTTTTGTGGTCTACATCCTAGCAGAAAGCTTTTCCACTCTGTCTGGCAAGGAAAACATGCGCCAGCACAGAAAACATCTCCCATCGTGTTCTGGACGTTGTACGGAGGTCTGCCAAGTGTTTGAAAGAAACAAAGAAAAGTTGTCCAAAACAGCTTCCAATCGAATATTCATGTGATTGGAAACGTCAGGAAAGTGTAAGGTACTGTTTTCTATCAGTTGGCAAGCTGCGCACACAATCCCAGTGTTGTACAGCTTCCTTCTTCACCTTTCCGATGCTGCCGCTCTCTCCGGCTCCCGGAGCCGAAGAAGCGGCTTCTTCGCGCAAAGGCGATTGTACCGCTCACAGTGCTCTCTTAGCGCCGCTTCTGCCGAAAGAAGCCCGGGAGCGGCGCTTAACTCCGGAGAGCATCGTCCCTTCGTCTTTAGCGTCTTTTGTGGTCGACATCCTAGCAGAAAGCTTTTCCACTCTGTCTGGCAAGGAAAACATGCGCCAGCACAGAAAACATCTCCCATCGTGTTCTGGACGTTGCACGGAGGTCTGCCAAGTGTTTGCATAAAGAAATGAAAAGTTGTCCAAAATAACTTCCTATCGAATGTTCATGTGATTGGAAAAGTCAGGAAAGTGGTAAGGTACTGTTTTCTATCAGTTGGCAAGCTGCGCACACAATCCCAGTGTTGTACAGCTTCCTTCTTCACCTTTCCGATGCTGCCGCTCTCTCCGGCTCCTGGAGCCGAAGAAGCGGCTTCTTCACGCAAAGACGATTGTACCGCTCAAAGTGCTCTCTTAGCGCGGCTTCTGCCGAAAGAAGCCCGGGAGCAGCGCTTAACTCCGGAGAGCATCGTCCCTTCGTCTTTAGCGTCTTTTGTGGTCTACATCCTAGCAGAAAGCTTTTCCACTCTGTCTGGAAAGGAAAACCTGCGCCAGCACAGAAAACATCTCCCATCGTGTTCTGGACGTTGCACGGAGGTCTGCCAAGTGTTTGAAAGAAACAAAGAAAAGTTGTCCAAAACAGCTTCCAATCGAATATTCATGTGATTGGAAACGTCCGGAAAGTGTAAGGTACTGTTTTCTATCAGTTGGCAAGCTGCGCACACAATCCCAGTGTTGTACAGCTTCCTTCTTCACCTTTCCGATGCTGCCGCTCTCTCCGGCTCCCGGAGCCGAAGAAGCGGCTTCTTCGCGCAAAGACGATTGTACCGCTCACAGTGCTCTCTTAGCGCCGCTTCTGCCGAAAGAAGCCCGGGAGCGGCGCTTAGCTCCGGAGAGCCTCGTACCTTCGTCTTTAGCGTCTTTTGTGGTCTACATCCTAGCAGAAAGCTTTTCCACTCTGTCTGGCAAGGAAAACCTGCGCCAGCACAGAAAACATCTCCCATCGTGTTCTGGACGTTGCACGGAGGTCTGCCAAGTGTTTGCATAAAGAAATGAAAAGTTGTCCAAAATAACTTCCTATCGGATGTTCATGTGATTGGAAAAGTCAGGAAAGTGGTAAGGTACTGTTTTCTATCAGTTGGCAAGCTGCGCACACAATCCCAGTATTGTACAGCTTCCTTCTTCACCTTTCCGATGCTGCCGCTCTCTCCGGCTCCCGGAGCCGAAGAAGCGGCTTCTTCGCGCAAAGGCGATTGTACCGCTCACAGTGCTCTCTTAGCGCCGCTTCTGCCGAAAGAAGCCCGGGAGCGGTGCTTAGCTCCGGAGAGCCTCGTACCTTCGTCTTTAGCGTCTTTTGTGGTCTACATCCTAGCAGAAAGCTTTTCCACTCTGTCTGGCAAGGAAAACATGCGCCAGCACAGAAAACATCTCCCATCGTGTTCTGGACGTTGCACGGAGGTCTGCCAAGTGTTTGCATAAAGAAATGAAAAGTTGTCCAAAATAACTTCCTATCGAATGTTCATGTGATTGGAAAAGTCAGGAAAGTGGTAAGGTACTGTTTTCTATCAGTTGGCAAGCTGCGCACACAATCCCAGTGTTGTACAGCTTCCTTCTTCACCTTTCCGATGCTGCCGCTCTCTCCGGCTCCCGGAGCCGAAGAAGCGGCTTCTTCGCGCAAAGACGATTGTACCGCTCACAGTGCTCTCTTAGCGCGGCTTCTGCCGAAAGAAGCCCGGGAGCGGCGCTTAGCTCCGGAGAGCATCGTCCCTTCGTCTTTAGCGTCTTTTGTGGTCTACATCCTAGCAGAAAGCTTTTCCACTCTGTCTGGCAAGGAAAACATGCGCCAGCACAGAAAACATCTCCCATCGTGTTCTGGACGATGTACGGAGGTCTGCCAAGTGTTTGACAAGAAGAAATGAAAAGTTGTCCAAAACAGCTTCCAATCGAATATTCATGTGATTGGAAACGTCAGGAAAGTGGTAAGGTACTGTTTTCTATCAGTTGGCAAGCTGCGCACACAATCCCAGTGTTGTACAGCTTCCTTCTTCACCTTTCCGATGCTGCCGCTCTCTCCGGCTCCCGGAGCCGAAGAAGCGGCTTCTTCGCGCAAAGACGATTGTACCGCTCACAGTGCTCTCTTAGCGCCGCTTCTGCCGAAAGAAGCCCGGGAGCGGCGCTTAACTCCGGAGAGCCTCTTACCTTCTTCTTTAGCGTCTTTTGTGGTCTACATCCTAGCAAAAGGCTTTTCCACTCAGTCTGGCAAGGAAAACCTGCGCCAGCACAGAAAACATCTCCCATCGTGTTCTGGACGTTGCACGGAGGTCTGCCAAGTGTTTGAAAGAAACAAAGAAAAGTTGTCCAAAACAGCTTCCAATCGAATATTCATGTGATTGGAAACGTCAGGAAAGTGGTAAGGTACTGTTTTCTATCAGTTGGCAAGCTGCGCACACAATCCCAGTGTTGTACAGCTTCCTTCTTCACCTTTCCGATGCTGCCGCTCTCTCCGGCTCCCGGAGCCGAAGAAGCGGCTTCTTCGCGCAAAGACGATTGTACCGCTCACAGTGCTCTCTTAGCGCCGCTTCTGCCGAAAGAAGCCCGGGAGCGGCGCTTAGCTCCGGAGAGCATCGTACCTTCGTCTTTAGCGTCTTTTGTGGTCTACATCCTAGCAGAAAGCTTTTCCACTCTGTCTGGCAAGGAAAACCTGCGCCAGCACAGAAAACATCTCCCATCGTGTTCTGGACGTTGCACGGAGGTCTGCCAAGTGTTTGCATAAAGAAATGAAAAGTTGTCCAAAATAACTTCCTATCGAATGTTCATGTGATTGGAAAAGTCAGGAAAGTGGTAAGGTACTGTTTTCTATCAGTTGGCAAGCTGCGCACACAATCCCAGTGTTGTACAGCTTCCTTCTTCACCTTTCCGATGCTGCCGCTCTCTCCGGCTCCCGGAGCCGAAGATGCGGCTTCTTCGCGCAAAGGCGATTGTACCGCTCACAGTGCTCTCTTAGCGCCGCTTCTGCCGAAAGAAGCCCGGGAGCGGCGCTTAGCTCCGGAGAGGCTCGTACCTTCGTCTTTAGCGTCTTTTGTGGTCTACATCCTAGCAGAAAGCTTTTCCACTCAGTCTGGCAAGGAAAACATGCGCCAGCACAGAAAACATCTCCCATCGTGTTCTGGACGTTGCACGGAGGTCTGCCAAGTGTTTGCATAAAGAAATGAAAAGTTGTCCAAAATAACTTCCTATCGAATGTTCATGTGATTGGAAAAGTCAGGAAAGTGGTAAGGTACTGTTTTCTATCAGTTAACAAGCTGCGCACACAATCCCAGTGTTGTACAGCTTCCTTCTTCACCTTTCCGATGCTGCCGCTCTCTCCGGCTCCCGGAGCCGAAGAAGCGGCTTCTTCGCGCAAAGACGATTGTACCGCTCACAGTGCTCTCTTAGCGCCGCTTCTGCCGAAAGAAGCCCGGGAGAGGCGCTTAGCTCCGGAGAGCATCGTCCCTTCGTCTTTAGCGTCTTTTGTGGTCTACATCCTAGCAGAAAGCTTTTCCACTCTGTCTGGCAAGGAAAACATGCGCCAGCACAGAAAACATCTCCCATCGTGTTCTGGACGTTGTACGGAGATCTGCCAAGTGTTTGACAAGAAGAGAAGAAAAGTTGTCCAAAACAGCTTCCAATCGAATATTCATGTGATTGGAAAAGTCAGGAAAGTTGTAAGGTACTGTTTTCTATCAGTTGGCAAGCTGCGCACACAATCCCAGTGTTGTACAGCTTCCTTCTTCACCTTTCCGATGCTGCCGCTCTCTCCGGCTCCCGGAGCCGAAGAAGCGGCTTCTTCGCGCAAAGACGATTGTACCGCTCACAGTGCTCTCTTAGCGCCGCTTCTGCCGAAAGAAGCCCGGGAGCGGCGCTTAGCTCCGGAGAGCATCGTACCTTCGTCTTTAGCGTCTTTTGTGGTCTACATCCTAGCAGAAAGCTTTTCCACTCTGTCTGGCAAGGAAAACCTGCGCCAGCACAGAAAACATCTCCCATCGTGTTCTGGACGTTGTACGGAGGTCTGCCAAGTGTTTGAAAAGAAGAGAAGAAAAGTTGTCCAAAACAGCTTCCAATCGAATATTCATGTGATTGGAAAAGTCAGGAAAGTGGTAAGGTACTGTTTTCTATCAGTTGGCAAGCTGCGCACACAATCCCAGTGTTGTACAGCTTCCTTCTTCACCTTTCCGATGCTGCCGCTCTCTCCGGCTCCCGGAGCCGAAGAAGCGGCTTCTTCGCGCAAAGACGATTGTACCGCTCACAGTGCTCTCTTAGCGCGGCTTCTGCCGAAAGAAGCCCGGGAGCGGCGCTTAGCTCCGGAGAGCATCGTACCTTCGTCTTTAGCGTCTTTTGTGGTCTACATCCTAGCAGAAAGCTTTTCCACTCTGTCTGGCAAGGAAAACCTGCGCCAGCACAGAAAACATCTCCCATCGTGTTCTGGACGTTGCACGGAGGTCTGCCAAGTGTTTGCATAAAGAAATGAAAAGTTGTCCAAAATAACTTCCTATCGAATGTTCATGTGATTGGAAAAGTCAGGAAAGTGGTAAGGTACTGTTTTCTATCAGTTGGCAAGCTGCGCACACAATCCCAGTGTTGTACAGCTTCCTTCTTCACCTTTCCGATGCTGCCGCTCTCTCCGGCTCCCGGAGCCGAAGAAGCGGCTTCTTCGCGCAAAGACGATTGTACCGCTCACAGTGCTCTCTTAGCGCCGCTTCTGCCGAAAGAAGCCCGGGAGCGGCGCTTAGCTCCGGAGAGCATCGTCCCTTCGTCTTTAGCGTCTTTTGTGGTCTACATCCTAGCAGAAAGCTTTTCCACTCTGTATGGCAAGGAAAACATGCGCCAGCACAGAAAACATCTCCCATCGTGTTCTGGACGTTGTACGGAGGTCTGCCAAGTGTTTGAAAGAAACAAAGAAAAGTTGTCCAAAACAGCTTCCAATCGAATATTCATGTGATTGGAAACGTCAGGAAAGTGTAAGGTACTGTTTTCTATCAGTTGGCAAGCTGCGCACACAATCCCAGTGTTGTACAGCTTCCTTCTTCACCTTTCCGAGGCTGCCGCTCTCTCCGGCTCCCGGAGCCGAAGAAGCGGCTTCTTCGCGCAAAGGCGATTGTACCGCTCACAGTGCTCTCTTAGCGCCGCTTCTGCCGAAAGAAGCCCGGGAGCGGTGCTTAGCTCCGGAGAGCCTCGTAGCTTCGTCTTCAGCGTCTTTTGTGGTCTACATCCTAGCAGAAAGCTTTTCCACTCTGTCTGGCAAGGAAAACCTGCGCCAGCACAGAAAACATCTCCCATCGTGTTCTGGACGTTGCACGGAGGTCTGCCAAGTGTTTGCATAAAGAAATGAAAAGTTGTCCAAAATAACTTCCTATCGAATGTTCATGTGATTGGAAAAGTCAGGAAAGTGGTAAGGTACTGTTTTCTATCAGTTGGCAAGCTGCGCACACAATCCCAGTGTTGTACAGCTTCCTTCTTCACCTTTCCGATGCTGCCGCTCTCTCCGGCTCCCGGAGCCGAAGTAGCGGCTTCTTCGCGCAAAGACGATTGTACCACTCACAGTGCTCTCTTAGCGCCGCTTCTGCCGAAAGAAGCCCGGGAGCGGTGCTTAGCTCCGGAGAGCCTCGTCCCTTCGTCTTTAGCGTCTTTTGTGGTCTACATCCTAGCAGAAAGCTTTTCCACTCTGTCTGGCAAGGAAAACATGCGCCAGCACAGAAAACATCTCCCATCGTGTTCTGGACGTTGCACGGAGGTCTGCCAAGTGTTTGACAAGAAGAAATGAAAAGTTGTCCAAAACAGCTTCCAATCGAATATTCATGTGATTGGAAACGTCAGGAAAGTGGTAAGGTACTGTTTTCTATCAGTTGGCAAGCTGCGCACACAATCCCAGTGTTGTACAGCTTCCTTCTTCACCTTTCCGATGCTGCCGCTCTCTCCGGCTCCCGGAGCCGAAGAAGCGGCTTCTTCACGCAAAGACGATTGTACCGCTCACAGTGCTCTCTTAGCGCCGCTTCTGCCGAATGAGGCCCGGGAGCAGCGCTTAACTCCGGAGAGCCTCTTACCTTCTTCTTTAGCGTCTTTTGTGGTCTACATCCTAGCAGAAAGCTTTTCCACTCTGTCTGGCAAGGAAAACCTGCGCCAGCGCAGAAAACATCTCCCATCGTGTTCTGGACGTTGTACGGAGGTCTGCCAAGTGTTTGCATAAAGAAATGAAAAGTTGTCCAAAATAACTTCCTATCGAATGTTCATGTGATTGGAAAAGTCAGGAAAGTGTAAGGTACTGTTTTCTATCAGTTGGCAAGCTGCGCACACAATCCCAGTGTTGTACAGCTTCCTTCTTCACCTTTCCGATGCTGCCGCTCTCTCCGGCTCCCGGAGCCGAAGAAGCGGCTTCTTCGCGCAAAGACGATTGTACCGCTCACAGTGCTCTCTTAGCGCGGCTTCTGCCGAAAGAAGCCCGGGAGCGGCGCTTAGCTCCGGAGAGCATCGTACCTTCGTCTTTAGCGTCTTTTGTGGTCTACATCCTAGCAGAAAGCTTTTCCACTCTGTCTGGCAAGGAAAACATGCGCCAGCGCAGAAAACATCTCCCATCGTTTTCTGGACGTTGTACGGAGGTCTGCCAAGTGTTTGACAAGAAGAGAGGAAAAGTTGTCCAAAACAGCTTCAAATCGAATATTCATGTGATTGGAAAAGTCAGGAAAGTGGTAAGGTACTGTTTACTATCAGTTGGCAAGCTGCGCACACAATCCCAGTGTTGTACAGCTTCCTTCTTCACCTTTCCGATGCTGCCGCTCTCTCCGGCTCCCGGAGCCGAAGAAGCGGCTTCTTCGCGCAAAGACGATTGTACCGCTCACAGTGCTCTCTTAGCGCGGCTTCTGCCGAAAGAAGCCCGGGAGCGGCGCTTAGCTCCGGAGAGCATCGTCCCTTCGTCTTTAGCGTCTTTTGTGGTCTACATCCTAGCAGAAAGCTTTTCCACTCTGTCTGGCAAGGAAAACATGCGCCAGCACAGAAAACATCTCCCATCGTGTTCTGGACGTTGCACGGAGGTCTGCCAAGTGTTTGAAAGAAACAAAGAAAAGTTGTCCAAAACAGCTTCCAATCGAATATTCATGTGATTGGAAACGTCAGGAAAGTGTAAGGTACTGTTTTCTATCAGTTGGCAAGCTGCGCACACAATGCCAGTGTTGTACAGCTTCCTTCTTCACCTTTCCGATGCTGCCGCTCTCTCCGGCTCCCGGAGCCGAAGAAGCGGCTTCTTCGCGCAAAGGCGATTGTACCGCTCACAGTGCTCTCTTAGCGCCGCTTCTGCCGAAAGAAGCCCGGGAGCGGCGCTTAACTCCGGAGAGCATCGTCCCTTCGTCTTTAGCGTCTTTTGTGGTCGACATCCTAGCAGAAAGCTTTTCCACTCTGTCTGGCAAGGAAAACATGCGCCAGCACAGAAAACATCTCCCATCGTGTTCTGGACGTTGCACGGAGGTCTGCCAAGTGTTTGCATAAAGAAATGAAAAGTTGTCCAAAATAACTTCCTATCGAATGTTCATGTGATTGGAAAAGTCAGGAAAGTGGTAAGGTACTGTTTTCTATCAGTTGGCAAGCTGCGCACACAATCCCAGTGTTGTACAGCTTCCTTCTTCACCTTTCCGATGCTGCCGCTCTCTCCGGCTCCCGGAGCCGAAGAAGCGGCTTCTTCGCGCAAAGACGATTGTACCGCTCACAGTGCTCTCTTAGCGCCGCTTCTGCCAAAAGAAGCCCGGGAGCGGTGCTTAGCTCCGGAGAGCATCGTCCCTTCGTCTTTAGCGTCTTTTGTGGTCTACATCCTAGCAGAAAGCTTTTGCACTCTGTCTGGAAAGGAAAACCTGCGCCAGCACAGAAAACATCTCCCATCGTGTTCTGGACGTTGCATGGAGGTCTGCCAAGTGTTTGAAAGAAACAAAGAAAAGTTGTCCAAAACAGCTTCCAATCGAATATTCATGTGATTGGAAAAGTCAGGAAAGTGTAAGGTACTGTTTTCTATCAGTTGGCAAGCTGCGCACACAATCCCAGTGTTGTACAGCTTCCTTCTTCACCTTTCCGATGCTGCCGCTCTCTCCGGCTCCCGGAGCCGAAGAAGCGGCTTCTTCGCGCAAAGACGATTGTACCGCTCACAGTGCTCTCTTAGCGCCGCTTCTGCCGAAAGAAGCCCGGGAGCGGCGCTTAGCTCCGGAGAGCATCGTACCTTCGTCTTTAGCGTCTTTTGTGGTCTACATCCTAGCAGAAAGCTTTTCCACTCTGTCTGGCAAGGAAAACATGCGCCAGCGCAGAAAACATCTCCCATCGTTTTCTGGACGTTGTACGGAGGTCTGCCAAGTGTTTGACAAGAAGAGAGGAAAAGTTGTCCAAAACAGCTTCCAATCGAATATTCATGTGATTGGAAAAGTCAGGAAAGTGGTAAGGTACTGTTTACTATCAGTTGGCAAGCTGCGCACACAATCCCAGTGTTGTACAGCTTCCTTCTTCACCTTCCCGATGCTGCCGCTCTCTCCGGCTCCCGGAGCCGAAGAAGCGGCTTCTTCGCACAAAGACGATTGTACCGCTCACAGTGCTCTCTTAGCGCGGCTTCTGCCGAAAGAAGCCCGGGAGCGGCGCTTAGCTCCGGAGAGCATCGTCCCTTCGTCTTTAGCGTCTTTTGTGGTCTACATCCTAGCAGAAAGCTTTTCCACTCTGTCTGGCAAGGAAAACATGCGCCAGCACAGAAAACATCTCCCATCGTGTTCTGGACGTTGCACGGAGGTCTGCCAAGTGTTTGAAAGAAGCAAAGAAAAGTTGTCCAAAACAGCTTCCAATCGAATATTCATGTGATTGGAAACGTCAGGAAAGTGTAAGGTACTGTTTTCTATCAGTTGGCAAGCTGCGCACACAATCCCAGTGTTGTACAGCTTCCTTCTTCACCTTTCCGATGCTGCCGCTCTCTCCGGCTCCCGGAGCCGAAGAAGCGGCTTCTTCGCGCAAAGGCGATTGTACCGCTCACAGTGCTCTCTTAGCGCCGCTTCTGCCGAAAGAAGCCCGGGAGCGGCGCTTAACTCCGGAGAGCCTCGTCCCTTCGTCTTTAGCGTCTTTTGTGGTCGACATCCTAGCAGAAAGCTTTTCCACTCTGTCTGGCAAGGAAAACCTGCGCCAGCACAGAAAACATCTCCCATCGTGTTCTGGACGTTGCACGGAGGTCTGCCAAGTGTTTGCATAAAGAAATGAAAAGTTGTCCAAAATAACTTCCTATCGAATGTTCATGTGATTGGAAAAGTCAGGAAAGTGGTAAGGTACTGTTTTCTATCAGTTGGCAAGCTGCGCACACAAGCCCAGTGTTGTACAGCTTCCTTCTTCACCTTTGCGATGCTGCCGCTCTCTCCGGCTCCCGGAGCCGAAGAAGCGGCTTCTTCGCGCAAAGGCGATTGTACCGCTCACAGTGCTCTCTTAGCGCCGCTTCTGCCGAAAGAAGCCCGGGAGCGGCGCTTAGCTCCGGAGAGCCTCGTCCCTTCGTCTTTAGCGTCTTTTGTGGTCGACATCCTAGCAGAAAGCTTTTCCACTCTGTCTGGCAAGGAAAACATGCGCCAGCACAGAAAACATCTCCCATCGTGTTCTGGACGTTGCACGGAGGTCTGCCAAGTGTTTGCATAAAGAAATGAAAAGTTGTCCAAAATAACTTCCTATCGAATGTTCATGTGATTGGAAAAGTCAGGAAAGTGGTAAGGTACTGTTTTCTATCAGTTGGCAAGCTGCGCACACAATCCCAGTGTTGTACAGCTTCCTTCTTCACCTTTCCGATGCTGCCGCTCTCTCCGGCTCCCGGAGCCGAAGAAGCGGCTTCTTCGCGCAAAGACGATTGTACCGCTCACAGTGCTCTCTTAGCGCCGCTTCTGCCGAAAGAAGCCCGGGAGCGGTGCTTAGCTCCGGAGAGCATCGTCCCTTCGTCTTTAGCGTCTTTTGTGGTCTACATCCTAGCAGAAAGCTTTTCCACTCTGTCTGGAAAGGAAAACCTGCGCCAGCACAGAAAACATCTCCCATCGTGTTCTGGACGTTGCACGGAGGTCTGCCAAGTGTTTGAAAGAAACAAAGAAAAGTTGTCCAAAACAGCTTCCAATCGAATATTCATGTGATTGGAAACGTCCGGAAAGTGTAAGGTACTGTTTTCTATCAGTTGGCAAGCTGCGCACACAATCCCAGTGTTGTACAGCTTCCTTCTTCACCTTTCCGATGCTGCCGCTCTCTCCGGCTCCCGGAGCCGAAGAAGCGGCTTCTTCGCGCAAAGACGATTGTACCGCTCACAGTGCTCTCTTAGCGCCGCTTCTGCCGAAAGAAGCCCGGGAGCGGCGCTTAGCTCCGGAGAGCCTCGTACCTTCGTCTTTAGCGTCTTTTGTGGTCTACATCCTAGCAGAAAGCTTTTCCACTCTGTCTGGCAAGGAAAACCTGCGCCAGCACAGAAAACATCTCCCATCGTGTTCTGGACGTTGCACGGAGGTCTGCCAAGTGTTTGCATAAAGAAATGAAAAGTTGTCCAAAATAACTTCCTATCGAATGTTCATGTGATTGGAAAAGTCAGGAAAGTGGTAAGGTACTGTTTTCTCTCAGTAACAAGCTGCGCACACAATCCCAGTGTTGTACAGCTTCCTTCTTCACCTTTCCGATGCTGCCGCTCTCTCCGGCTCCCGGAGCCGAAGAAGCGGCTTCTTCGCGCAAAGGCGATTGTACCGCTCACAGTGCTCTCTTAGCGCCGCTTCTGCCGAAAGAAGCCCGGGAGCGGTGCTTAGCTCCGGAGAGCCTCGTACCTTCGTCTTTAGCGTCTTTTGTGGTCTACATCCTAGCAAAAGGCTTTTCCACTCAGTCTGGCAAGGAAAACCTGCGCCAGCGCAGAAAACATCTCCCATCGTGTTCTGGACGTTGCACGGAGGTCTGCCAAGTGTTTGCATAAAGAAATGAAAAGTTGTCCAAAATAACTTCCTATCGAATGTTCATGTGATTGGAAAAGTCAGGAAAGTGGTAAGGTACTGTTTTCTATCAGTTGGCAAGCTGCGCACACAATCCCAGTGTTGTACAGCTTCCTTCTTCACCTTTCCGATGCTGCCGCTCTCTCCGGCTCCCGGAGCCGAAGAAGCGGCTTCTTCGCGCAAAGACGATTGTACCGCTCACAGTGCTCTCTTAGCGCGGCTTCTGCCGAAAGAAGCCCGGGAGAGGCGCTTAGCTCCGGAGAGCATCGTCCCTTCGTCTTTAGCGTCTTTTGTGGTCTACATCCTAGCAGAAAGCTTTTCCACTCTGTCTGGCAAGGAAAACATGCGCCAGCACAGAAAACATCTCCCATCGTGTTCTGGACGTTGTACGGAGGTCTGCCAAGTGTTTGACAAGAAGAGAAGAAAAGTTGTCCAAAACAGCTTCCAATCGAATATTCATGTGATTGGAAAAGTCAGGAAAGTTGTAAGGTACTGTTTTCTATCATTTGGCAAGCTGCGCACACAATCCCAGTGTTGTACAGCTTCCTTCTTCACCTTTCCGATGCTGCCGCTCTCTCCGGCTCCCGGAGCCGAAGAAGCGGCTTCTTCGCGCAAAGACGATTGTACCGCTCACAGTGCTCTCTTAGCGCCGCTTCTGCCGAAAGAAGCCCGGGAGCGGCGCTTAGCTCCGGAGAGCATCGTACCTTCGTCTTTAGCGTCTTTTGTGGTCTACATCCTAGCAGAAAGCTTTTCCACTCTGTCTGGCAAGGAAAACCTGCGCCAGCACAGAAAACATCTCCCATCGTGTTCTGGACGTTGCACGGAGGTCTGCCAAGTGTTTGCATAAAGAAATGAAAAGTTGTCCAAAATAACTTCCTATCGAATGTTCATGTGATTGGAAAAGTCAGGAAAGTGGTAATGTACTGTTTTCTATCAGTTGGCAAGCTGCGCACACAATCCCAGTGTTGTACAGCTTCCTTCTTCACCTTTCCGATGCTGCCGCTCTCTCCGGCTCCCGGAGCCGAAGAAGCGGCTTCTTCGCGCAAAGGCGATTGTACCGCTCACAGTGCTCTCTTAGCGCGGCTTCTGCCGAAAGAAGCCCGGGAGCGGTGCTTAGCTCCGGAGAAGCTCGTACCTTCGTCTGCAGCGTCTTTTGTGGTCTACATCCTAGCAGAAAGCTTTTCCACTCTGTCTGGCAAGGAAAACATGCGCCAGCGCTGAAAACATCTCCCATCGTGTTCTGGACGTTGCACGGAGGTCTGCCAAGTGTTTGCATAAAGAAATGAAAAGTTGTCCAAAACAGCCTCCAATCGAATGTTCATGTGATTGGAAAAGTCAGGAAAGTGGTAAGGTACTGTTTTCTATCAGTTGGCAAGCTGCGCACACAATCCCAGTGTTGTACAGCTTCCTTCTTCACCTTTCCGATGCTGCCGCTCTCTCCGGCTCCCGGAGCCGAAGAAGCGGCTTCTTCGCGCAAAGACGATTGTACCGCTCACAGTGCTCTCTTAGCGCCGCTTCTGCCGAAAGAAGCCCGGGAGCGGTGCTTAGCTCCGGAGAGCCTCGTCCCTTCGTCTTTAGTGTCTTTTGTGGTCTACATCCTAGCAGAAAGCTTTTCCACTCAGTCTGGCAAGGAAAACATGCGCCAGCACAGAAAACATCTCCCATCGTGTTCTGGACGTTGCACGGAGGTCTGCCAAGTGTTTGCATAAAGAAATGAAAAGTTGTCCAAAATAACTTCCTATCGAATGTTCATGTGATTGGAAAAGTCAGGAAAGTGGTAAGGTACTGTTTTCTATCAGTTAACAAGCTGCGCACACAATCCCAGTGTTGTACAGCTTCCTTCTTCACCTTTCCGATGCTGCCGCTCTCTCCGGCTCCCGGAGCCGAAGAAGCGGCTTCTTCGCGCAAAGACGATTGTACCGCTCACAGTGCTCTCTTAGCGCCGCTTCTGCCGAAAGAAGCCCGGGAGAGGCGCTTAGCTCCGGAGAGCATCGTCCCTTCGTCTTTAGCGTCTTTTGTGGTCTACATCCTAGCAGAAAGCTTTTCCACTCTGTCTGGCAAGGAAAACATGCGCCAGCACAGAAAACATCTCCCATCGTGTTCTGGACGTTGTACGGAGATCTGCCAAGTGTTTGACAAGAAGAGAAGAAAAGTTGTCCAAAACAGCTTCCAATCGAATATTCATGTGATTGGAAAAGTCAGGAAAGTTGTAAGGTACTGTTTTCTATCAGTTGGCAAGCTGCGCACACAATCCCAGTGTTGTACAGCTTCCTTCTTCACCTTTGCGATGCTGCCGCTCTCTCCGGCTCCCGGAGCCGAAGAAGCGGCTTCTTCGCGCAAAGACGATTGTACCGCTCACAGTGCTCTCTTAGCGCGGCTTCTGCCGAAAGAAGCCCGGGAGCGGCGCTTAGCTCCGGAGAGCATCGTACCTTCGTCTTTAGCGTCTTTTGTGGTCTACATCCTAGCAGAAAGCTTTTCCACTCTGTCTGGCAAGGAAAACATGCGCCAGCACAGAAAACATCTCCCATCGTGTTCTGGACGTTGCACGGAGGTCTGCCAAGTGTTTGCATAAAGAAATGAAAAGTTGTCCAAAATAACTTCCTATCGAATGTTCATGTGATTGGAAAAGTCAGGAAAGTGGTAAGGTACTGTTTTCTATCAGTTGGCAAGCTGCGCACACAAGCCCAGTGTTGTACAGCTTCCTTCTTCACCTTTGCGATGCTGCCGCTCTCTCCGGCTCCCGGAGCCGAAGAAGCGGCTTCTTCGCGCAAAGACGATTGTACCGCTCACAGTGCTCTCTTAGCGCCGCTTCTGCCGAAAGAAGCCCGGGAGCGGCGCTTAGCTCCGGAGAGCATCGTACCTTCGTCTTTAGCGTCTTTTGTGGTCTACATCCTAGCAGAAAGCTTTTCCACTCTGTCTGGCAAGGAAAACATGCGCCAGCGCAGAAAACATCTCCCATCGTGTTCTGGACGTTGCACGGAGGTCTGCCAAGTGTTTGACAAGAAGAAATGAAAAGTTGTCCAAAACAGCTTCCAATCGAATATTCATGTGATTGGAAACGTCAGGAAAGTGGTAAGGTACTGTTTTCTATCAGTTGGCAAGCTGCGCACACAATCCCAGTGTTGTACAGCTTCCTTCTTCACCTTTCCGATGCTGCCGCTCTCTCCGGCTCCCGGAGCCGAAGAAGCGGCTTCTTCGCGCAAAGACGATTGTACCGCTCACAGTGCTCTCTTAGCGCCGCTTCTGCCGAATGAGGCCCGGGAGCGGCGCTTAACTCCGGAGAGCCTCTTACCTTCTTCTTTAGCGTCTTTTGTGGTCTACATCCTAGCAGAAAGCTTTTCCACTCTGTCTGGCAAGGAAAACCTGCGCCAGCGCAGAAAACATCTCCCATCGTGTTCTGGACGTTGCACGGAGGTCTGCCAAGTGTTTGAAAGAAACAAAGAAAAGTTGTCCAAAACAGCTTCCAATCGAATATTCATGTGATTGGAAACGTCAGGAAAGTGTAAGGTACTGTTTTCTATCAGTTGGCAAGCTGCGCACACAATCCCAGTGTTGTACAGCTTCCTTCTTCACCTTTCCGATGCTGCCGCTCTCTCCGGCTCCCGGAGCCGAAGAAGCGGCTTCTTCGCGCAAAGACGATTGTACCGCTCACAGTGCTCTCTTAGCGCCGCTTCTGCCGAAAGAAGCCCGGGAGCGGCGCTTAGCTCCGGAGAGCCTCGTACCTTCGTCTTTAGCGTCTTTTGTGGTCTACATCCTAGCAGAAAGCTTTTCCACTCTGTCTGGCAAGGATAACCTGCACCAGCACAGAAAACATCTCCCATCGTGTTCTGGACGTTGTACGGAGGTCTGCCAAGTGTTTGCATAAAGAAATGAAAAGTTGTCCAAAATAACTTCCTATCGAATGTTCATGTGATTGGAAAAGTCAGGAAAGTGTAAGGTACTGTTTTCTATCAGTTGGCAAGCTGCGCACACAATCCCAGTGTTGTACAGCTTCCTTCTTCACCTTTCCGATGCTGCCGCTCTCTCCGGCTCCCGGAGCCGAAGAAGCGGCTTCTTCGCGCAAAGACGATTGTACCGCTCACAGTGCTCTCTTAGCGCGGCTTCTGCCGAAAGAAGCCCGGGAGCGGCGCTTAGCTCCGGAGAGCATCGTACCTTCGTCTTTAGCGTCTTTTGTGGTCTACATCCTAGCAGAAAGCTTTTCCACTCTGTCTGGCAAGGAAAACATGCGCCAGCACAGAAAACATCTCCCATCGTGTTCTGGACGTTGCACGGAGGTCTGCCAAGTGTTTGCATAAAGAAATGAAAAGTTGTCCAAAATAACTTCCTATCGAATGTTCATGTGATTGGAAAAGTCAGGAAAGTGGTAAGGTACTGTTTTCTATCAGTTGGCAAGCTGCGCACACAAGCCCAGTGTTGTACAGCTTCCTTCTTCACCTTTCCGATGCTGCCGCTCTCTCCGGCCCCCGGAGCCGAAGAAGCGGCTTCTTCGCGCAAAGGCGATTGTACCGCTCACAGTGCTCTCTTAGCGCGGCTTCTGCCGAAAGAAGCCCGGGAGTGGCGCTTAGCTCCGGAGAGCATCGTACCTTCGTCTTTAGCGTCTTTTGTGGTCTACATCCTAGCAGAAAGCTTTTCCACTCTGTCTGGCAAGGAAAACCTGCGCCAGCACAGAAAACATCTCCCATCGTGTTCTGGACGTTGCACGGAGGTCTGCCAAGTGTTTGCATAAAGAAATGAAAAGTTGTCCAAAATAACTTCCTATCGAATATTCATGTGATTGGAAAGGTCAGGAAAGTGTAAGGTACTGTTTTCTATCAGTTGGCAAGCTGCGCACACAATCCCAGTGTTGTACAGCTTCCTTCTTCACCTTTCCGATGCTGCCGCTCTCTCCGGCTCCCGGAGCCGAAGAAGCGGCTTCTTCGCGCAAAGACGATTGTACCGCTCACAGTGCTCTCTTAGCGCCGCTTCTGCCGAAAGAAGCCCGGGAGCGGCGCTTAGCTCCGGAGAGCATCGTCCCTTCGCCTTTAGCGTCTTTTGTGGTCTACATCCTAGCAGAAAGCTTTTCCACTCTGTCTGGCAAGGAAAACATGCGCCAGCACAGAAAACATCTCCCATCGTGTTCTGGAAGTTGCACGGAGGTCTGCCAAGTGTTTGAAAGAAACAAAGAAAAGTTGTCCAAAACAGCTTCCAATCGAATATTCATGTGATTGGAAACGTCAGGAAAGTGTAAGGTACTGTTTTCTATCAGTTGGCAAGCTGCGCACACAATCCCAGTGTTGTACAGCTTCCTTCTTCACCTTTCCGATGCTGCCGCTCTCTCCGGCTCCCGGAGCCGAAGAAGCGGCTTCTTCGCGCAAAGGCGATTGTACCGCTCACAGTGCTCTCTTAGCGCCGCTTCTGCCGAAAGAAGCCCGGGAGCGGCGCTTAACTCCGGAGAGCATCGTCCCTTCGTCTTTAGCGTCTTTTGTGGTCGACATCCTAGCAGAAAGCTTTTCCACTCTGTCTGGCAAGGAAAACATGCGCCAGCACAAAAAACATCTCCCATCGTGTTCTGGACGTTGCACGGAGGTCTGCCAAGTGTTTGAAAGAAACAAAGAAAAGTTGTCCAAAACAGCTTCCAATCGAATATTCATGTGATTGGAAACGTCAGGAAAGTGTAAGGTACTGTTTTCTATCAGTTGGCAAGCTGCGCACACAATCCCAGTGTTGTACAGCTTCCTTCTTCACCTTTCCGATGCTGCCGCTCTCTCCGGCTCCCGGAGCCGAAGAAGCGGCTTCTTCGCGCAAAGACGATTGTACCGCTCACAGTGCTCTCTTAGCGCCGCTTCTGCCGAAAGAAGCCCGGGAGCGGCTCTTAGCTCCGGAGAGCCTCGTACCTTCGTCTTTAGCGTCTTTTGTGGTCTACATCCTAGCAGAAAGCTTTTCCACTCTGTCTGGCAAGGAAAACATGCGCCAGCACAGAAAACATCTCCCATCGTGTTCTGGACGTTGCACGGAGGTCTGCCAAGTGTTTGCATAAAGAAATGAAAAGTTGTCCAAAATAACTTCCTATCGAATGTTCATGTGATTGGAAAAGTCAGGAAAGTGGTAAGGTACTGTTTTCTATCAGTTGGCAAGCTGCGCACACAATCCCAGTGTTGTACAGCTTCCTTCTTCACCTTTCCGATGCTGCCGCTCTCTCCGGCTCCCGGAGCCGAAGAAGCGGCTTCTTCGCGCAAAGGCGATTGTACCGCTCACAGTGCTCTCTTAGCGCCGCTTCTGCCGAAAGAAGCCCGGGAGCGGTGCTTAGCTCCGGAGAGCCTCGTACCTTCGTCTTTAGCGTCTTTTGTGGTCTACATCCTAGCAGAAAGCTTTTCCACTCTGTCTGGCAAGGAAAACCTGCGCCAGCACAGAAAACATCTCCCATCGTGTTCTGGACGTTGCACGGAGGTCTGCCAAGTGTTTGCATAAAGAAATGAAAAGTTGTCCAAAATAACTTCCTATCGAATGTTCATGTGATTGGAAAAGTCAGGAAAGTGGTAAGGTACTGTTTTCTATCAGTTGGCAAGCTGCGCACACAATCCCAGTGTTGTACAGCTTCCTTCTTCACCTTTCCGATGCTGCCGCTCTCTCCGGCTCCCGGAGCCGAAGAAGCGGCTTCTTCGCGCAAAGACGATTGTACCGCTCACAGTGCTCTCTTAGCGCCGCTTCTGCCGAAAGAAGCCCGGGAGCGGCGCTTAGCTCCGGAGAGCATCGTCCCTTCGCCTTTAGCGTCTTTTGTGGTCTACATCCTAGCAGAAAGCTTTTCCACTCTGTCTGGCAAGGAAAACATGCGCCAGCACAGAAAACATCTCCCATCGTGTTCTGGACGTTGTACGGAGGTCTGCCAAGTGTTTGACAAGAAGAGAGGAAAAGTTGTCCAAAACAGCTTCCAATCGAATATTCATGTGATTGGAAACGTCAGGAAAGTGGTAAGGTACTGTTTTCTATCAGTTGGCAAGCTGCGCACACAATCCCAGTGTTGTACAGCTTCCTTCTTCACCTTTCCGATGCTGCCGCTCTCTCCGGCTCCCGGAGCCGAAGAAGCGGCTTCTTCGCACAAAGACGATTGTACCGCTCACAGTGCTCTATTAGCGCGGCTTCTGCCGAAAGAAGCCCGGGAGCGGCGCTTAACTCCGGAGAGCCTATTACCTTCTTTTTTAGCGTCTTTTGTGGTCTACATCCTAGCAAAAGGCTTTTCCACTCAGTCTGGCAAGGAAAACCTGCGCCAGCGCAGAAAACATCTCCCATCGTGTTCTGGACGTTGCACGGAGGTCTGCCAAGTGTTTGCATAAAGAAATGAAAAGTTGTCCAAAATAACTTCCTATCGAATGTTCATGTGATTGGAAAAGTCAGGAAAGTGGTAAGGTACTGTTTTCTATCAGTTAACAAGCTGCGCACACAATCCCAGTGTTGTACAGCTTCCTTCTTCACCTTTCCGATGCTGCCGCTCTCTCCGGCTCCCGGAGCCGAAGAAGCGGCTTCTTCGCGCAAAGACGATTGTAACGCTCACAGTGCTCTCTTAGCGCGGCTTCTGCCGAAAGAAGCCCGGGAGAGGCGCTTAGCTCCGGAGAGCATCGTCCCTTCGTCTTTAGCGTCTTTTGTGGTCTACATCCTAGCAGAAAGCTTTTCCACTCTGTCTGGCAAGGAAAACATGCGCCAGCACAGAAAACATCTCCCATCGTTTTCTGGACGTTGTACGGAGGTCTGCCAAGTGTTTGACAAGAAGAGAGGAAAAGTTGTCCAAAACAGCTTCCAATCGAATATTCATGTGATTGGAAAAGTCAGGAAAGTGGTAAGGTACTGTTTACTATCAGTTGGCAAGCTGCGCACACAATCCCAGTGTTGTACAGCTTCCTTCTTCACCTTCCCGATGCTGCCGCTCTCTCCGGCTCCCGGAGCCGAAGAAGCGGCTTCTTCGCACAAAGACGATTGTACCGCTCACAGTGCTCTCTTAGCGCGGCTTCTGCCGAAAGAAGCCCGGGAGCGGCGCTTAGCTCCGGAGAGCATCGTCCCTTCGTCTTTAGCGTCTTTTGTGGTCTACATCCTAGCAGAAAGCTTTTCCACTCTGTCTGGCAAGGAAAACATGCGCCAGCACAGAAAACATCTCCCATCGTGTTCTGGACGTTGCACGGAGGTCTGCCAAGTGTTTGAAAGAAGCAAAGAAAAGTTGTCCAAAACAGCTTCCAATCGAATATTCATGTGATTGGAAACGTCAGGAAAGTGTAAGGTACTGTTTTCTATCAGTTGGCAAGCTGCGCACACAATCCCAGTGTTGTACAGCTTCCTTCTTCACCTTTCCGATGCTGCCGCTCTCTCCGGCTCCCGGAGCCGAAGAAGCGGCTTCTTCGCGCAAAGGCGATTGTACCGCTCACAGTGCTCTCTTAGCGCCGCTTCTGCCGAAAGAAGCCCGGGAGCGGCGCTTAACTCCGGAGAGCCTCGTCCCTTCGTCTTTAGCGTCTTTTGTGGTCGACATCCTAGCAGAAAGCTTTTCCACTCTGTCTGGCAAGGAAAACCTGCGCCAGCACAGAAAACATCTCCCATCGTGTTCTGGACGTTGCACGGAGGTCTGCCAAGTGTTTGCATAAAGAAATGAAAAGTTGTCCAAAATAACTTCCTATCGAATGTTCATGTGATTGGAAAAGTCAGGAAAGTGGTAAGGTACTGTTTTCTATCAGTTGGCAAGCTGCGCACACAAGCCCAGTGTTGTACAGCTTCCTTCTTCACCTTTCCGATGCTGCCGCTCTCTCCGGCTCCCGGAGCCGAAGAAGCGGCTTCTTCGCGCAAAGGCGATTGTACCGCTCACAGTGCTCTCTTAGCGCCGCTTCTGCCGAAAGAAGCCCGGGAGCGGCGCTTAGCTCCGGAGAGCCTCGTCCCTTCGTCTTTAGCGTCTTTTGTGGTCGACATCCTAGCAGAAAGCTTTTCCACTCTGTCTGGCAAGGAAAACATGCGCCAGCACAGAAAACATCTCCCATCGTGTTCTGGACGTTGCACGGAGGTCTGCCAAGTGTTTGCATAAAGAAATGAAAAGTTGTCCAAAATAACTTCCTATCGAATGTTCATGTGATTGGAAAAGTCAGGAAAGTGGTAAGGTACTGTTTTCTATCAGTTGGCAAGCTGCGCACACAAGCCCAGTGTTGTACAGCTTCCTTCTTCACCTTTCCGATGCTGCCGCTCTCTCCGGCTCCCGGAGCCGAAGAAGCGGCTTCTTCGCGCAAAGACGATTGTACCGCTCACAGTGCTCTCTTAGCGCCGCTTCTGCCGAAAGAAGCCCGGGAGCGGTGCTTAGCTCCGGAGAGCATCGTCCCTTCGTCTTTAGCGTCTTTTGTGGTCTACATCCTAGCAGAAAGCTTTTCCACTCTGTCTGGAAAGGAAAACCTGCGCCAGCACAGAAAACATCTCCCATCGTGTTCTGGACGTTGCACGGAGGTCTGCCAAGTGTTTGAAAGAAACAAAGAAAAGTTGTCCAAAACAGCTTCCAATCGAATATTCATGTGATTGGAAACGTCCGGAAAGTGTAAGGTACTGTTTTCTATCAGTTGGCAAGCTGCGCACACAATCCCAGTGTTGTACAGCTTCCTTCTTCACCTTTCCGATGCTGCCGCTCTCTCCGGCTCCCGGAGCCGAAGAAGCGGCTTCTTCGCGCAAAGACGATTGTACCGCTCACAGTGCTCTCTTAGCGCCGCTTCTGCCGAAAGAAGCCCGGGAGCGGCGCTTAGCTCCGGAGAGCCTCGTACCTTCGTCTTTAGCGTCTTTTGTGGTCTACATCCTAGCAGAAAGCTTTTCCACTCTGTCTGGCAAGGAAAACCTGCGCCAGCACAGAAAACATCTCCCATCGTGTTCTGGACGTTGCACGGAGGTCTGCCAAGTGTTTGCATAAAGAAATGAAAAGTTGTCCAAAATAACTTCCTATCGAATGTTCATGTGATTGGAAAAGTCAGGAAAGTGGTAAGGTACTGTTTTCTCTCAGTAACAAGCTGCGCACACAATCCCAGTGTTGTACAGCTTCCTTCTTCACCTTTCCGATGCTGCCGCTCTCTCCGGCTCCCGGAGCCGAAGAAGCGGCTTCTTCGCGCAAAGGCGATTGTACCGCTCACAGTGCTCTCTTAGCGCCGCTTCTGCCGAAAGAAGCCCGGGAGCGGTGCTTAGCTCCGGAGAGCCTCGTACCTTCGTCTTTAGCGTCTTTTGTGGTCTACATCCTAGCAAAAGGCTTTTCCACTCAGTCTGGCAAGGAAAACCTGCGCCAGCGCAGAAAACATCTCCCATCGTGTTCTGGACGTTGCACGGAGGTCTGCCAAGTGTTTGCATAAAGAAATGAAAAGTTGTCCAAAATAACTTCCTATCGAATGTTCATGTGATTGGAAAAGTCAGGAAAGTGGTAAGGTACTGTTTTCTATCAGTTGGCAAGCTGCGCACACAATCCCAGTGTTGTACAGCTTCCTTCTTCACCTTTCCGATGCTGCCGCTCTCTCCGGCTCCCGGAGCCGAAGAAGCGGCTTCTTCGCGCAAAGACGATTGTACCGCTCACAGTGCTCTCTTAGCGCGGCTTCTGCCGAAAGAAGCCCGGGAGAGGCGCTTAGCTCCGGAGAGCATCGTCCCTTCGTCTTTAGCGTCTTTTGTGGTCTACATCCTAGCAGAAAGCTTTTCCACTCTGTCTGGCAAGGAAAACATGCGCCAGCACAGAAAACATCTCCCATCGTGTTCTGGACGTTGTACGGAGGTCTGCCAAGTGTTTGACAAGAAGAGAAGAAAAGTTGTCCAAAACAGCTTCCAATCGAATATTCATGTGATTGGAAAAGTCAGGAAAGTTGTAAGGTACTGTTTTCTATCATTTGGCAAGCTGCGCACACAATCCCAGTGTTGTACAGCTTCCTTCTTCACCTTTCCGATGCTGCCGCTCTCTCCGGCTCCCGGAGCCGAAGAAGCGGCTTCTTCGCGCAAAGACGATTGTACCGCTCACAGTGCTCTCTTAGCGCCGCTTCTGCCGAAAGAAGCCCGGGAGCGGCGCTTAGCTCCGGAGAGCATCGTACCTTCGTCTTTAGCGTCTTTTGTGGTCTACATCCTAGCAGAAAGCTTTTCCACTCTGTCTGGCAAGGAAAACCTGCGCCAGCACAGAAAACATCTCCCATCGTGTTCTGGACGTTGCACGGAGGTCTGCCAAGTGTTTGCATAAAGAAATGAAAAGTTGTCCAAAATAACTTCCTATCGAATGTTCATGTGATTGGAAAAGTCAGGAAAGTGGTAAGGTACTGTTTTCTATCAGTTGGCAAGCTGCGCACACAATCCCAGTGTTGTACAGCTTCCTTCTTCACCTTTCCGATGCTGCCGCTCTCTCCGGCTCCCGGAGCCGAAGAAGCGGCTTCTTCGCGCAAAGGCGATTGTACCGCTCACAGTGCTCTCTTAGCGCGGCTTCTGCCGAAAGAAGCCCGGGAGCGGTGCTTAGCTCCGGAGAGCCTCGTCCCTTCGTCTTTAGTGTCTTTTGTGGTCTACATCCTAGCAGAAAGCTTTTCCACTCAGTCTGGCAAGGAAAACATGCGCCAGCACAGAAAACATCTCCCATCGTGTTCTGGACGTTGCACGGAGGTCTGCCAAGTGTTTGCATAAAGAAATGAAAAGTTGTCCAAAATAACTTCCTATCGAATGTTCATGTGATTGGAAAAGTCAGGAAAGTGGTAAGGTACTGTTTTCTATCAGTTAACAAGCTGCGCACACAATCCCAGTGTTGTACAGCTTCCTTCTTCACCTTTCCGATGCTGCCGCTCTCTCCGGCTCCCGGAGCCGAAGAAGCGGCTTCTTCGCGCAAAGACGATTGTACCGCTCACAGTGCTCTCTTAGCGCCGCTTCTGCCGAAAGAAGCCCGGGAGAGGCGCTTAGCTCCGGAGAGCATCGTCCCTTCGTCTTTAGCGTCTTTTGTGGTCTACATCCTAGCAGAAAGCTTTTCCACTCTGTCTGGCAAGGAAAACATGCGCCAGCACAGAAAACATCTCCCATCGTGTTCTGGACGTTGTACGGAGATCTGCCAAGTGTTTGACAAGAAGAGAAGAAAAGTTGTCCAAAACAGCTTCCAATCGAATATTCATGTGATTGGAAAAGTCAGGAAAGTTGTAAGGTACTGTTTTCTATCAGTTGGCAAGCTGCGCACACAATCCCAGTGTTGTACAGCTTCCTTCTTCACCTTTGCGATGCTGCCGCTCTCTCCGGCTCCCGGAGCCGAAGAAGCGGCTTCTTCGCGCAAAGACGATTGTACCGCTCACAGTGCTCTCTTAGCGCCGCTTCTGCCGAAAGAAGCCCGGGAGCGGCGCTTAGCTCCGGAGAGCATCATACCTTCGTCTTTAGCGTCTTTTGTGGTCTACATCCTAGCAGAAAGCTTTTCCACTCTGTCTGGCAAGGAAAACATGCGCCAGCACAGAAAACATCTCCCATCGTGTTCTGGACGTTGCACGGAGGTCTGCCAAGTGTTTGCATAAAGAAATGAAAAGTTGTCCAAAATAACTTCCTATCGAATGTTCATGTGATTGGAAAAGTCAGGAAAGTGGTAAGGTACTGTTTTCTATCAGTTGGCAAGCTGCGCACACAAGCCCAGTGTTGTACAGCTTCCTTCTTCACCTTTGCGATGCTGCCGCTCTCTCCGGCTCCCGGAGCCGAAGAAGCGGCTTCTTCGCGCAAAGACGATTGTACCGCTCACAGTGCTCTCTTAGCGCCGCTTCTGCCGAAAGAAGCCCGGGAGCGGCGCTTAGCTCCGGAGAGCATCGTACCTTCGTCTGCAGCGTCTTTTGTGGTCTACATCCTAGCAGAAAGCTTTTCCACTCTGTCTGGCAAGGAAAACATGCGCCAGCGCAGAAAACATCTCCCATCGTTTTCTGGACGTTGCACGGAGGTCTGCCAAGTGTTTGACAAGAAGAAATGAAAAGTTGTCCAAAACAGCTTCCAATCGAATATTCATGTGATTGGAAAAGTCAGGAAAGTGGTAAGGTACTGTTTTCTATCAGTTGGCAAGCTGCGCACACAATCCCAGTGTTGTACAGCTTCCTTCTTCACCTTTCCGATGCTGCCGCTCTCTCCGGCTCCCGGAGCCGAAGAAGCGGCTTCTTCGCGCAAAGACGATTGTACCGCTCACAGTGCTCTCTTAGCGCCGCTTCTGCCGAATGAGGCCCGGGAGCGGCGCTTAACTCCGGAGAGCCTCTTACCTTCTTCTTTAGCGTCTTTTGTGGTCTACATCCTAGCAGAAAGCTTTTCCACTCTGTCTGGCAAGGAAAACCTGCGCCAGCGCAGAAAACATCTCCCATCGTGTTCTGGACGTTGCACGGAGGTCTGCCAAGTGTTTGAAAGAAACAAAGAAAAGTTGTCCAAAACAGCTTCCAATCGAATATTCATGTGATTGGAAAGGTCAGGAAAGTGTAAGGTACTGTTTTCTATCAGTTGGCAAGCTGCGCACACAATCCCAGTGTTGTACAGCTTCCTTCTTCACCTTTCCGATGCTGCCGCTCTCTCCGGCTCCCGGAGCCGAAGAAGCGGCTTCTTCGCGCAAAGACGATTGTACCGCTCACAGTGCTCTCTTAGCGCCGCTTCTGCCGAAAGAAGCCCGGGAGCGGCGCTTAGCTCCGGAGAGCCTCGTACCTTCGTCTTTAGCGTCTTTTGTGGTCTACATCCTAGCAGAAAGCTTTTCCACTCTGTCTGGCAAGGATAACCTGCACCAGCACAGAAAACATCTCCCATCGTGTTCTGGACGTTGTACGGAGGTCTGCCAAGTGTTTGCATAAAGAAATGAAAAGTTGTCCAAAATAACTTCCTATCGAATGTTCATGTGATTGGAAAAGTCAGGAAAGTGTAAGGTACTGTTTTCTATCAGTTGGCAAGCTGCGCACACAATCCCAGTGTTGTACAGCTTCCTTCTTCACCTTTCCGATGCTGCCGCTCTCTCCGGCTCCCGGAGCCGAAGAAGCGGCTTCTTCGCGCAAAGACGATTGTACCGCTCACAGTGCTCTCTTAGCGCGGCTTCTGCCGAAAGAAGCCCGGGAGCGGCGCTTAGCTCCGGAGAGCATCGTACCTTCGTCTTTAGCGTCTTTTGTGGTCTACATCCTAGCAGAAAGCTTTTCCACTCTGTCTGGCAAGGAAAACATGCGCCAGCACAGAAAACATCTCCCATCGTGTTCTGGACGTTGCACGGAGGTCTGCCAAGTGTTTGCATAAAGAAATGAAAAGTTGTCCAAAATAACTTCCTATCGAATGTTCATGTGATTGGAAAAGTCAGGAAAGTGGTAAGGTACTGTTTTCTATCAGTTGGCAAGCTGCGCACACAAGCCCAGTGTTGTACAGCTTCCTTCTTCACCTTTGCGATGCTGCCGCTCTCTCCGGCCCCCGGAGCCGAAGAAGCGGCTTCTTCGCGCAAAGACGATTGTACCGCTCACAGTGCTCTCTTAGCGCGGCTTCTGCCGAAAGAAGCCCGGGAGCGGCGCTTAGCTCCGGAGAGCATCGTACCTTCGTCTTTAGCGTCTTTTGTGGTCTACATCCTAGCAGAAAGCTTTTCCACTCTGTCTGGCAAGGAAAACCTGCGCCAGCACAGAAAACATCTCCCATCGTGTTCTGGACGTTGCACGGAGGTCTGCCAAGTGTTTGCATAAAGAAATGAAAAGTTGTCCAAAATAACTTCCTATCGAATATTCATGTGATTGGAAAGGTCAGGAAAGTGTAAGGTACTGTTTTCTATCAGTTGGCAAGCTGCGCACACAATCCCAGTGTTGTACAGCTTCCTTCTTCACCTTTCCGATGCTGCCGCTCTCTCCGGCTCCCGGAGCCGAAGAAGCGGCTTCTTCGCGCAAAGACGATTGTACCGCTCACAGTGCTCTCTTAGCGCCGCTTCTGCCGAAAGAAGCCCGGGAGCGGCGCTTAGCTCCGGAGAGCATCGTCCCTTCGCCTTTAGCGTCTTTTGTGGTCTACATCCTAGCAGAAAGCTTTTCCACTCTGTCTGGCAAGGAAAACATGCGCCAGCACAGAAAACATCTCCCATCGTGTTCTGGACGTTGCACGGAGGTCTGCCAAGTGTTTGAAAGAAACAAAGAAAAGTTGTCCAAAACAGCTTCCAATCGAATATTCATGTGATTGGAAACGTCAGGAAAGTGTAAGGTACTGTTTTCTATCAGTTGGCAAGCTGCGCACACAATCCCAGTGTTGTACAGCTTCCTTCTTCACCTTTCCGATGCTGCCGCTCTCTCCGGCTCCCGGAGCCGAAGAAGCGGCTTCTTCGCGCAAAGGCGATTGTACCGCTCACAGTGCTCTCTTAGCGCCGCTTCTGCCGAAAGAAGCCCGGGAGCGGCGCTTAACTCCGGAGAGCATCGTCCCTTCGTCTTTAGCGTCTTTTGTGGTCGACATCCTAGCAGAAAGCTTTTCCACTCTGTCTGGCAAGGAAAACATGCGCCAGCACAAAAAACATCTCCCATCGTGTTCTGGACGTTGCACGGAGGTCTGCCAAGTGTTTGCATAAAGAAATGAAAAGTTGTCCAAAATAACTTCCTATCGAATGTTCATGTGATTGGAAAAGTCAGGAAAGTGGTAAGGTACTGTTTTCTATCAGTTGGCAAGCTGCGCACACAATCCCAGTGTTGTACAGCTTCCTTCTTCACCTTTCCGATGCTGCCGCTCTCTCCGGCTCCCGGAGCCGAAGAAGCGGCTTCTTCGCGCAAAGACGATTGTACCGCTCACAGTGCTCTCTTAGCGCCGCTTCTGCCGAAAGAAGCCCGGGAGCGGCGCTTAACTCCGGAGAGCATCGTCCCTTCGTCTTTAGCGTCTTTTGTGGTCTACATCCTAGCAGAAAGCTTTTCCACTCTGTCTGGAAAGGAAAACCTGCGCCAGCACAGAAAACATCTCCCATCGTGTTCTGGATGTTGCACGGAGGTCTGCCAAGTGTTTGAAAGAAACAAAGAAAAGTTGTCCAAAACAGCTTCCAATCGAATATTCATGTGATTGGAAACGTCAGGAAAGTGTAAGGTACTGTTTTCTATCAGTTGGCAAGCTGCGCACACAATCCCAGTGTTGTACAGCTTCCTTCTTCACCTTTCCGATGCTGCCGCTCTCTCCGGCTCCCGGAGCCGAAGAAGCGGCTTCTTCGCGCAAAGACGATTGTACCGCTCACAGTGCTCTCTTAGCGCCGCTTCTGCCGAAAGAAGCCCGGGAGCGGCTCTTAGCTCCGGAGAGCCTCGTACCTTCGTCTTTAGCGTCTTTTGTGGTCTACATCCTAGCAGAAAGCTTTTCCACTCTGTCTGGCAAGGAAAACCTGCGCCAGCACAGAAAACATCTCCCATCGTGTTCTGGACGTTGCACGGAGGTCTGCCAAGTGTTTGCATAAAGAAATGAAAAGTTGTCCAAAACAGCTTCCAATCGAATATTCATGTGATTGGAAAAGTCAGGAAAGTTGTAAGGTACTGTTTTCTATCATTTGGCAAGCTGCGCACACAATCCCAGTGTTGTACAGCTTCCTTCTTCACCTTTCCGATGCTGCCGCTCTCTCCGGCTCCCGGAGCCGAAGAAGCGGCTTCTTCGCGCAAAGACGATTGTACCGCTCACAGTGCTCTCTTAGCGCCGCTTCTGCCGAAAGAAGCCCGGGAGCGGCGCTTAGCTCCGGAGAGCATCGTACCTTCGTCTTTAGCGTCTTTTGTGGTCTACATCCTAGCAGAAAGCTTTTCCACTCTGTCTGGCAAGGAAAACCTGCGCCAGCACAGAAAACATCTCCCATCGTGTTCTGGACGTTGCACGGAGGTCTGCCAAGTGTTTGCATAAAGAAATGAAAAGTTGTCCAAAATAACTTCCTATCGAATGTTCATGTGATTGGAAAAGTCAGGAAAGTGGTAATGTACTGTTTTCTATCAGTTGGCAAGCTGCGCACACAATCCCAGTGTTGTACAGCTTCCTTCTTCACCTTTCCGATGCTGCCGCTCTCTCCGGCTCCCGGAGCCGAAGAAGCGGCTTCTTCGCGCAAAGGCGATTGTACCGCTCACAGTGCTCTCTTAGCGCGGCTTCTGCCGAAAGAAGCCCGGGAGCGGTGCTTAGCTCCGGAGAAGCTCGTACCTTCGTCTGCAGCGTCTTTTGTGGTCTACATCCTAGCAGAAAGCTTTTCCACTCTGTCTGGCAAGGAAAACATGCGCCAGCGCTGAAAACATCTCCCATCGTGTTCTGGACGTTGCACGGAGGTCTGCCAAGTGTTTGCATAAAGAAATGAAAAGTTGTCCAAAACAGCCTCCAATCGAATGTTCATGTGATTGGAAAAGTCAGGAAAGTGGTAAGGTACTGTTTTCTATCAGTTGGCAAGCTGCGCACACAATCCCAGTGTTGTACAGCTTCCTTCTTCACCTTTCCGATGCTGCCGCTCTCTCCGGCTCCCGGAGCCGAAGAAGCGGCTTCTTCGCGCAAAGACGATTGTACCGCTCACAGTGCTCTCTTAGCGCCGCTTCTGCCGAAAGAAGCCCGGGAGCGGTGCTTAGCTCCGGAGAGCCTCGTCCCTTCGTCTTTAGTGTCTTTTGTGGTCTACATCCTAGCAGAAAGCTTTTCCACTCAGTCTGGCAAGGAAAACATGCGCCAGCACAGAAAACATCTCCCATCGTGTTCTGGACGTTGCACGGAGGTCTGCCAAGTGTTTGCATAAAGAAATGAAAAGTTGTCCAAAATAACTTCCTATCGAATGTTCATGTGATTGGAAAAGTCAGGAAAGTGGTAAGGTACTGTTTTCTATCAGTTAACAAGCTGCGCACACAATCCCAGTGTTGTACAGCTTCCTTCTTCACCTTTCCGATGCTGCCGCTCTCTCCGGCTCCCGGAGCCGAAGAAGCGGCTTCTTCGCGCAAAGACGATTGTACCGCTCACAGTGCTCTCTTAGCGCCGCTTCTGCCGAAAGAAGCCCGGGAGAGGCGCTTAGCTCCGGAGAGCATCGTCCCTTCGTCTTTAGCGTCTTTTGTGGTCTACATCCTAGCAGAAAGCTTTTCCACTCTGTCTGGCAAGGAAAACATGCGCCAGCACAGAAAACATCTCCCATCGTGTTCTGGACGTTGTACGGAGATCTGCCAAGTGTTTGACAAGAAGAGAAGAAAAGTTGTCCAAAACAGCTTCCAATCGAATATTCATGTGATTGGAAAAGTCAGGAAAGTTGTAAGGTACTGTTTTCTATCAGTTGGCAAGCTGCGCACACAATCCCAGTGTTGTACAGCTTCCTTCTTCACCTTTGCGATGCTGCCGCTCTCTCCGGCTCCCGGAGCCGAAGAAGCGGCTTCTTCGCGCAAAGACGATTGTACCGCTCACAGTGCTCTCTTAGCGCCGCTTCTGCCGAAAGAAGCCCGGGAGCGGCGCTTAGCTCCGGAGAGCATCATACCTTCGTCTTTAGCGTCTTTTGTGGTCTACATCCTAGCAGAAAGCTTTTCCACTCTGTCTGGCAAGGAAAACATGCGCCAGCACAGAAAACATCTCCCATCGTGTTCTGGACGTTGCACGGAGGTCTGCCAAGTGTTTGCATAAAGAAATGAAAAGTTGTCCAAAATAACTTCCTATCGAATGTTCATGTGATTGGAAAAGTCAGGAAAGTGGTAAGGTACTGTTTTCTATCAGTTGGCAAGCTGCGCACACAAGCCCAGTGTTGTACAGCTTCCTTCTTCACCTTTGCGATGCTGCCGCTCTCTCCGGCTCCCGGAGCCGAAGAAGCGGCTTCTTCGCGCAAAGACGATTGTACCGCTCACAGTGCTCTCTTAGCGCCGCTTCTGCCGAAAGAAGCCCGGGAGCGGCGCTTAGCTCCGGAGAGCATCGTACCTTCGTCTTTAGCGTCTTTTGTGGTCTACATCCTAGCAGAAAGCTTTTCCACTCTGTCTGGCAAGGAAAACATGCGCCAGCGCAGAAAACATCTCCCATCGTTTTCTGGACGTTGCACGGAGGTCTGCCAAGTGTTTGACAAGAAGAAATGAAAAGTTGTCCAAAACAGCTTCCAATCGAATATTCATGTGATTGGAAACGTCAGGAAAGTGGTAAGGTACTGTTTTCTATCAGTTGGCAAGCTGCGCACACAATCCCAGTGTTGTACAGCTTCCTTCTTCACCTTTCCGATGCTGCCGCTCTCTCCGGCTCCCGGAGCCGAAGAAGCGGCTTCTTCGCGCAAAGACGATTGTACCGCTCACAGTGCTCTCTTAGCGCCGCTTCTGCCGAATGAGGCCCGGGAGCGGCGCTTAACTCCGGAGAGCCTCTTACCTTCTTCTTTAGCGTCTTTTGTGGTCTACATCCTAGCAGAAAGCTTTTCCACTCTGTCTGGCAAGGAAAACCTGCGCCAGCGCAGAAAACATCTCCCATCGTGTTCTGGACGTTGCACGGAGGTCTGCCAAGTGTTTGAAAGAAACAAAGAAAAGTTGTCCAAAACAGCTTCCAATCGAATATTCATGTGATTGGAAAGGTCAGGAAAGTGTAAGGTACTGTTTTCTATCAGTTGGCAAGCTGCGCACACAATCCCAGTGTTGTACAGCTTCCTTCTTCACCTTTCCGATGCTGCCGCTCTCTCCGGCTCCCGGAGCCGAAGAAGCGGCTTCTTCGCGCAAAGACGATTGTACCGCTCACAGTGCTCTCTTAGCGCCGCTTCTGCCGAAAGAAGCCCGGGAGCGGCGCTTAGCTCCGGAGAGCCTCGTACCTTCGTCTTTAGCGTCTTTTGTGGTCTACATCCTAGCAGAAAGCTTTTCCACTCTGTCTGGCAAGGATAACCTGCACCAGCACAGAAAACATCTCCCATCGTGTTCTGGACGTTGTACGGAGGTCTGCCAAGTGTTTGCATAAAGAAATGAAAAGTTGTCCAAAATAACTTCCTATCGAATGTTCATGTGATTGGAAAAGTCAGGAAAGTGTAAGGTACTGTTTTCTATCAGTTGGCAAGCTGCGCACACAATCCCAGTGTTGTACAGCTTCCTTCTTCACCTTTCCGATGCTGCCGCTCTCTCCGGCTCCCGGAGCCGAAGAAGCGGCTTCTTCGCGCAAAGACGATTGTACCGCTCACAGTGCTCTCTTAGCGCCGCTTCTGCCGAAAGAAGCCCGGGAGCGGCGCTTAGCTCCGGAGAGCATCGTACCTTCGTCTTTAGCGTCTTTTGTGGTCTACATCCTAGCAGAAAGCTTTTCCACTCTGTCTGGCAAGGAAAACATGCGCCAGCACAGAAAACATCTCCCATCGTGTTCTGGACGTTGCACGGAGGTCTGCCAAGTGTTTGCATAAAGAAATGAAAAGTTGTCCAAAATAACTTCCTATCGAATGTTCATGTGATTGGAAAAGTCAGGAAAGTGGTAAGGTACTGTTTTCTATCAGTTGGCAAGCTGCGCACACAAGCCCAGTGTTGTACAGCTTCCTTCTTCACCTTTGCGATGCTGCCGCTCTCTCCGGCCCCCGGAGCCGAAGAAGCGGCTTCTTCGCGCAAAGGCGATTGTACCGCTCACAGTGCTCTCTTAGCGCGGCTTCTGCCGAAAGAAGCCCGGGAGCGGCGCTTAGCTCCGGAGAGCATCGTACCTTCGTCTTTAGCGTCTTTTGTGGTCTACATCCTAGCAGAAAGCTTTTCCACTCTGTCTGGCAAGGAAAACCTGCGCCAGCACAGAAAACATCTCCCATCGTGTTCTGGACGTTGCACGGAGGTCTGCCAAGTGTTTGCATAAAGAAATGAAAAGTTGTCCAAAATAACTTCCTATCGAATATTCATGTGATTGGAAAGGTCAGGAAAGTGTAAGGTACTGTTTTCTATCAGTTGGCAAGCTGCGCACACAATCCCAGTGTTGTACAGCTTCCTTCTTCACCTTTCCGATGCTGCCGCTCTCTCCGGCTCCCGGAGCCGAAGAAGCGGCTTCTTCGCGCAAAGACGATTGTACCGCTCACAGTGCTCTCTTAGCGCCGCTTCTGCCGAAAGAAGCCCGGGAGCGGCGCTTAGCTCCGGAGAGCATCGTCCCTTCGCCTTTAGCGTCTTTTGTGGTCTACATCCTAGCAGAAAGCTTTTCCACTCTGTCTGGCAAGGAAAACATGCGCCAGCACAGAAAACATCTCCCATCGTGTTCTGGACGTTGCACGGAGGTCTGCCAAGTGTTTGAAAGAAACAAAGAAAAGTTGTCCAAAACAGCTTCCAATCGAATATTCATGTGATTGGAAACGTCAGGAAAGTGTAAGGTACTGTTTTCTATCAGTTGGCAAGCTGCGCACACAATCCCAGTGTTGTACAGCTTCCTTCTTCACCTTTCCGATGCTGCCGCTCTCTCCGGCTCCCGGAGCCGAAGAAGCGGCTTCTTCGCGCAAAGGCGATTGTACCGCTCACAGTGCTCTCTTAGCGCCGCTTCTGCCGAAAGAAGCCCGGGAGCGGCGCTTAACTCCGGAGAGCATCGTCCCTTCGTCTTTAGCGTCTTTTGTGGTCGACATCCTAGCAGAAAGCTTTTCCACTCTGTCTGGCAAGGAAAACATGCGCCAGCACAAAAAACATCTCCCATCGTGTTCTGGACGTTGCACGGAGGTCTGCCAAGTGTTTGCATAAAGAAATGAAAAGTTGTCCAAAATAACTTCCTATCGAATGTTCATGTGATTGGAAAAGTCAGGAAAGTGGTAAGGTACTGTTTTCTATCAGTTGGCAAGCTGCGCACACAATCCCAGTGTTGTACAGCTTCCTTCTTCACCTTTCCGATGCTGCCGCTCTCTCCGGCTCCCGGAGCCGAAGAAGCGGCTTCTTCGCGCAAAGACGATTGTACCGCTCACAGTGCTCTCTTAGCGCCGCTTCTGCCGAAAGAAGCCCGGGAGCGGCGCTTAACTCCGGAGAGCATCGTCCCTTCGTCTTTAGCGTCTTTTGTGGTCTACATCCTAGCAGAAAGCTTTTCCACTCTGTCTGGAAAGGAAAACCTGCGCCAGCACAGAAAACATCTCCCATCGTGTTCTGGATGTTGCACGGAGGTCTGCCAAGTGTTTGAAAGAAACAAAGAAAAGTTGTCCAAAACAGCTTCCAATCGAATATTCATGTGATTGGAAACGTCAGGAAAGTGTAAGGTACTGTTTTCTATCAGTTGGCAAGCTGCGCACACAATCCCAGTGTTGTACAGCTTCCTTCTTCACCTTTCCGATGCTGCCGCTCTCTCCGGCTCCCGGAGCCGAAGAAGCGGCTTCTTCGCGCAAAGACGATTGTACCGCTCACAGTGCTCTCTTAGCGCCGCTTCTGCCGAAAGAAGCCCGGGAGCGGCTCTTAGCTCCGGAGAGCCTCGTACCTTCGTCTTTAGCGTCTTTTGTGGTCTACATCCTAGCAGAAAGCTTTTCCACTCTGTCTGGCAAGGAAAACCTGCGCCAGCACAGAAAACATCTCCCATCGTGTTCTGGACGTTGCACGGAGGTCTGCCAAGTGTTTGCATAAAGAAATGAAAAGTTGTCCAAAATAACTTCCTATCGAATGTTCATGTGATTGGAAAAGTCAGGAAAGTGGTAAGGTACTGTTTTCTATCAGTTGGCAAGCTGCGCACACAATCCCAGTGTTGTACAGCTTCCTTCTTCACCTTTCCGATGCTGCCGCTCTCTCCGGCTCCCGGAGCCGAAGAAGCGGCTTCTTCGCGCAAAGGCGATTGTACCGCTCACAGTGCTCTCTTAGCGCCGCTTCTGCCGAAAGAAGCCCGGGAGCGGTGCTTAGCTCCGGAGAGCCTCGTACCTTCGTCTTTAGCGTCTTTTGTGGTCTACATCCTAGCAGAAAGCTTTTCCACTCTGTCTGGCAAGGAAAACCTGCGCCAGCACAGAAAACATCTCCCATCGTGTTCTGGACGTTGCACGGAGGTCTGCCAAGTGTTTGCATAAAGAAATGAAAAGTTGTCCAAAATAACTTCCTATCGAATGTTCATGTGATTGGAAAAGTCAGGAAAGTGGTAAGGTACTGTTTTCTATCAGTTGGCAAGCTGCGCACACAATCCCAGTGTTGTACAGCTTCCTTCTTCACCTTTCCGATGCTGCCGCTCTCTCCGGCTCCCGGAGCCGAAGAAGCGGCTTCTTCGCGCAAAGACGATTGTACCGCTCACAGTGCTCTCTTAGCGCCGCTTCTGCCGAAAGAAGCCCGGGAGCGGCGCTTAGCTCCGGAGAGCATCGTACCTTCGTCTTTAGCGTCTTTTGTGGTCTACATCCTAGCAGAAAGCTTTTCCACTCTGTCTGGCAAGGAAAACATGCGCCAGCACAGAAAACATCTCCCATCGTGTTCTGGACGTTGTACGGAGGTCTGCCAAGTGTTTGACAAGAAGAGAGGAAAAGTTGTCCAAAACAGCTTCCAATCGAATATTCATGTGATTGGAAACGTCAGGAAAGTGGTAAGGTACTGTTTTCTATCAGTTGGCAAGCTGCGCACACAATCCCAGTGTTGTACAGCTTCCTTCTTCACCTTTCCGATGCTGCCGCTCTCTCCGGCTCCCGGAGCCGAAGAAGCGGCTTCTTCGCACAAAGACGATTGTACCGCTCACAGTGCTCTATTAGCGCGGCTTCTGCCGAAAGAAGCCCGGGAGCGGCGCTTAACTCCGGAGAGCCTATTACCTTCTTTTTTAGCGTCTTTTGTGGTCTACATCCTAGCAAAAGGCTTTTCCACTCAGTCTGGCAAGGAAAACCTGCGCCAGCGCAGAAAACATCTCCCATCGTGTTCTGGACGTTGCACGGAGGTCTGCCAAGTGTTTGCATAAAGAAATGAAAAGTTGTCCAAAATAACTTCCTATCGAATGTTCATGTGATTGGAAAAGTCAGGAAAGTGGTAAGGTACTGTTTTCTATCAGTTAACAAGCTGCGCACACAATCCCAGTGTTGTACAGCTTCCTTCTTCACCTTTCCGATGCTGCCGCTCTCTCCGGCTCCCGGAGCCGAAGAAGCGGCTTCTTCGCGCAAAGACGATTGTAACGCTCACAGTGCTCTCTTAGCGCGGCTTCTGCCGAAAGAAGCCCGGGAGAGGCGCTTAGCTCCGGAGAGCATCGTCCCTTCGTCTTTAGCGTCTTTTGTGGTCTACATCCTAGCAGAAAGCTTTTCCACTCTGTCTGGCAAGGAAAACATGCGCCAGCACAGAAAACATCTCCCATCGTGTTCTGGACGTTGCACGGAGGTCTGCCAAGTGTTTGACAAGAAGAGAAGAAAAGTTGTCCAAAACAGCTTCCAATCGAATATTCATGTGATTGGAAAAGTCAGGAAAGTGGTAAGGTACTGTTTTCTATCAGTTGGCAAGCTGCGCACACAATCCCAGTGTTGTACAGCTTCCTTCTTCACCTTTCCGATGCTGCCGCTCTCTCCGGCTCCCGGAGCCGAAGAAGCGGCTTCTTCGCGCAAAGACGATTGTACCGCTCACAGTGCTCTCTTAGCGCGGCTTCTGCCGAAAGAAGCCCAGGAGCGGCGCTTAGCTCCGGAGAGCATCGTACCTTCGTCTTTAGCGTCTTTTGTGGTCTACATCCTAGCAGAAAGCTTTTCCACTCTGTCTGGCAAGGAAAACCTGCGCCAGCACAGAAAACATCTCCCATCGTGTTCTGGACGTTGCACGGAGGTCTGCCAAGTGTTTGCATAAAGAAATGAAAAGTTGTCCAAAATAACTTCCTATCGAATGTTCATGTGATTGGAAAAGTCAGGAAAGTGGTAAGGTACTGTTTTCTATCAGTTGGCAAGCTGCGCACACAATCCCAGTGTTGTACAGCTTCCTTCTTCACCTTTCCGATGCTGCCGCTCTCTCCGGCTCCCGGAGCCGAAGAAGCGGCTTCTTCGCGCAAAGGCGATTGTACCGCTCACAGTGCTCTCTTAGCGCCGCTTCTGCCGAAAGAAGCCCGGGAGCGGTGCTTAGCTCCGGAGAGGCTCGTACCTTCGTCTGCAGCGTCTTTTGTGGTCTACATCCTAGCAGAAAGCTTTTCCACTCTGTCTGGCAAGGAAAACATGCGCCAGCGCTGAAAACATCTCCCATCGTGTTCTGGACGTTGCACGGAGGTCTGCCAAGTGTTTGCATAAAGAAATGAAAAGTTGTCCAAAACAGCTTCCAATCGAATGTTCATGTGATTGGAAAAGTCAGGAAAGTGGTAAGGTACTGTTTTCTATCAGTTGGCAAGCTGCGCACACAATCCCAGTGTTGTACAGCTTCCTTCTTCACCTTTCCGATGCTGCCGCTCTCTCCGGCTCCCGGAGCCGAAGAAGCGGCTTCTTCGCGCAAAGACGATTGTACCGCTCACAGTGCTCTCTTAGCGCCGCTTCTGCCGAAAGAAGCCCGGGAGCGGCGCTTAGCTCCGGAGAGCCTCGTACCTTCGTCTTTAGCGTCTTTTGTGGTCTACATCCTAGCAGAAAGCTTTTCCACTCTGTCTGGCAAGGATAACCTGCGCCAGCACAGAAAACATCTCCCATCGTGTTCTGGACGTTGCACGGAGGTCTGCCAAGTGTTTGCATAAAGAAATGAAAAGTTGTCCAAAATAACTTCCTATCGAATGTTCATGTGATTGGAAAAGTCAGGAAAGTGGTAAGGTACTGTTTTCTATCAGTTGGCAAGCTGCGCACACAATCCCAGTGTTGTACAGCTTCCTTCTTCACCTTTCCGATGCTGCCGCTCTCTCCGGCTCCCGGAGCCGAAGAAGCGGCTTCTTCGCGCAAAGACGATTGTACCACTCACAGTGCTCTCTTAGCGCCGCTTCTGCCGAAAGAAGCCCGGGAGCGGTGCTTAGCTCCGGAGAGCCTCGTCCCTTCGTCTTTAGCGTCTTTTGTGGTCTACATCCTAGCAGAAAGCATTTCCACTCTGTCTGGCAAGGAAAACATGCGCCAGCACAGAAAACATCTCCCATCGTGTTCTGGACGTTGTACGGAGGTCTGCCAAGTGTTTGACAAGAAGAGAGGAAAAGTTGTCCAAAACAGCTTCCAATCGAATATTCATGTGATTGGAAAAGTCAGGAAAGTGGTAAGGTACTGTTTTCTATCAGTTGGCAAGCTGCGCACACAATCCCAGTGTTGTACAGCTTCCTTCTTCACCTTTCCGATGCTGCCGCTCTCTCCGGCTCCCGGAGCCGAAGAAGCGGCTTCTTCGCGCAAAGACGATTGTACCGCTCACAGTGCTCTATTAGCGCGGCTTCTGCCGAAAGAAGCCCGGGAGCGGCGCTTAACTCCGGAGAGCCTCTTACCTTCTTCTTTAGCGTCTTTTGTGGTCTACATCCTAGCAAAAGGCTTTTCCACTCAGTCTGGCAAGGAAAACCTGCGCCAGCGCAGAAAACATCTCCCATCGTGTTCTGGACGTTGCACGGAGGTCTGCCAAGTGTTTGCATAAAGAAATGAAAAGTTGTCCAAAATAACTTCCTATCGAATGTTCATGTGATTGGAAAAGTCAGGAAAGTGGTAAGGTACTGTTTTCTATCAGTTAACAAGCTGCGCACACAATCCCAGTGTTGTACAGCTTCCTTCTTCACCTTTCCGATGCTGCCGCTCTCTCCGGCTCCCGGAGCCGAAGAAGCGGCTTCTTCGCGCAAAGACGATTGTACCGCTCACAGTGCTCTCTTAGCGCGGCTTCTGCCGAAAGAAGCCCGGGAGAGGCGCTTAGCTCCGGAGAGCATCGTCCCTTCGTCTTTAGCGTCTTTTGTGGTCTACATCCTAGCAGAAAGCTTTTCCACTCTGTCTGGCAAGGAAAACATGCGCCAGCACAGAAAACATCTCCCATCGTGTTCTGGACGTTGCACGGAGGTCTGCCAAGTGTTTGACAAGAGGAGAAGAAAAGTTGTCCAAAACAGCTTCCAATCGAATATTCATGTGATTGGAAAAGTCAGGAAAGTGGTAAGGTACTGTTTTCTATCAGTTGGCAAGCTGCTCACACAATCCCAGTGTTGTACAGCTTCCTTCTTCACCTTTCCGATGCTGCCGCTCTCTCCGGCTCCCGGAGCCGAAGAAGCGGCTTCTTCGCGCAAAGACGATTGTACCGCTCACAGTGCTCTCTTAGCGCGGCTTCTGCCGAAAGAAGCCCAGGAGCGGCGCTTAGCTCCGGAGAGCATCGTACCTTCGTCTTTAGCGTCTTTTGTGGTCTACATCCTAGCAGAAAGCTTTTCCACTCTGTCTGGCAAGGAAAACCTGCGCCAGCACAGAAAACATCTCCCATCGTGTTCTGGACGTTGCACGGAGGTCTGCCAAGTGTTTGCATAAAGAAATGAAAAGTTGTCCAAAATAACTTCCTATCGAATGTTCATGTGATTGGAAAAGTCAGGAAAGTGGTAAGGTACTGTTTTCTATCAGTTGGCAAGCTGCGCACACAATCCCAGTGTTGTACAGCTTCCTTCTTCACCTTTCCGATGCTGCCGCTCTCTCCGGCTCCCGGAGCCGAAGAAGCGGCTTCTTCGCGCAAAGGCGATTGTACCGCTCACAGTGCTCTCTTAGCGCCGCTTCTGCCGAAAGAAGCCCGGGAGCGGTGCTTAGCTCCGGAGAGGCTCGTACCTTCGTCTGCAGCGTCTTTTGTGGTCTACATCCTAGCAGAAAGCTTTTCCACTCTGTCTGGCAAGGAAAACATGCGCCAGCGCTGAAAACATCTCCCATCGTGTTCTGGACGTTGCACGGAGGTCTGCCAAGTGTTTGCATAAAGAAATGAAAAGTTGTCCAAAACAGCTTCCAATCGAATATTCATGTGATTGGAAAAGTCAGGAAAGTGGTAAGGTACTGTTTTCTATCAGTTGGCAAGCTGCGCACACAATCCCAGTGTTGTACAGCTTCCTTCTTCACCTTTCCGATGCTGCCGCTCTCTCCGGCTCCCGGAGCCGAAGAAGCGGCTTCTTCTCGCAAAGACGATTGTACCGCTCACAGTGCTCTCTTAGCGCCGCTTCTGCCGAAAGAAGCCCGGGAGCGGTGCTTAGCTCCGGAGAGCCTCGTCCCTTCGTCTTTAGTGTCTTTTGTGGTCTACATCCTAGCAGAAAGCTTTTCCACTCAGTCTGGCAAGGAAAACATGCGCCAGCACAGAAAACATCTCCCATCGTGTTCTGGACGTTGCACGGAGGTCTGCCAAGTGTTTGCATAAAGAAATGAAAAGTTGTCCAAAACAGCTTCCAATCGAATATTCATGTGATTGGAAACGTCAGGAAAGTGGTAAGGTACTGTTTTCTATCAGTTGGCAAGCTGCGCACACAATCCCAGTGTTGTACAGCTTCCTACTTCACCTTTCCGATGCTGCCGCTCTCTCCGGCTCCCGGAGCCGAAGAAGCGGCTTCTTCGCGCAAAGACGATTGTACCGCTCACAGTGCTCTCTTAGCGCCGCTTCTGCCGAAAGAAGCCCGGGAGCGGCGCTTAGCTCCGGAGAGCCTCGTACCTTCGTCTTTAGCGTCTTTTGTGGTCTACATCCTAGCAGAGAGCTTTTCCACTCTGTCTGGCAAGGATAACCTGCGCCAGCACAGAAAACATCTCCCATCGTGTTCTGGACGTTGCACGGAGGTCTGCCAAGTGTTTGCATAAAGAAATGAAAAGTTGTCCAAAATAACTTCCTATCGAATGTTCATGTGATTGGAAAAGTCAGGAAAGTGGTAAGGTACTGTTTTCTATCAGTTGGCAAGCTGCGCACACAATCCCAGTGTTGTACAGCTTCCTTCTTCACCTTTCCGATGCTGCCGCTCTCTCCGGCTCCCGGAGCCGAAGAAGCGGCTTCTTCGCGCAAAGACGATTGTACCACTCACAGTGCTCTCTTAGCGCCGCTTCTGCCGAAAGAAGCCCGGGAGCGGCGCTTAGCTCCGGAGAGCATCGTCCCTTCGTCTTTAGCGTCTTTTGTGGTCTACATCCTAGCAGAAAGCATTTCCACTCTGTCTGGCAAGGAAAACATGCGCCAGCACAGAAAACATCTCCCATCGTGTTCTGGACGTTGTACGGAGGTCTGCCAAGTGTTTGACAAGAAGAGAGGAAAAGTTGTCCAAAACAGCTTCCAATCGAATATTCATGTGATTGGAAACGTCAGGAAAGTGGTAAGGTACTGTTTTCTATCAGTTGGCAAGCTGCGCACACAATCCCAGTGTTGTACAGCTTCCTTCTTCACCTTTGCCATGCTGCCGCTCTCTCCGGCTCCCGGAGCCGAAGAAGCGGCTTCTTCGCGCAAAGACGATTGTACCGCTCACAGTGCTCTATTAGCGCGGCTTCTGCCGAAAGAAGCCCGGGAGCGGCGCTTAACTCCGGAGAGCCTCTTACCTTCTTCTTTAGCGTCTTTTGTGGTCTACATCCTAGCAAAAGGCTTTTCCACTCAGTCTGGCAAGGAAAACCTGCGCCAGCGCAGAAAACATCTCCCATCGTGTTCTGGACGTTGCACGGAGGTCTGCCAAGTGTTTGCATAAAGAAATGAAAAGTTGTCCAAAATAACTTCCTATCGAATGTTCATGTGATTGGAAAAGTCAGGAAAGTGGTAAGGTACTGTTTTCTATCAGTTAACAAGCTGCGCACACAATCCCAGTGTTGTACAGCTTCCTTCTTCACCTTTCCGATGCTGCCGCTCTCTCCGGCTCCCGGAGCCGAAGAAGCGGCTTCTTCGCGCAAAGACGATTGTACCGCTCACAGTGCTCTCTTAGCGCGGCTTCTGCCGAAAGAAGCCCGGGAGCGGTGCTTAGCTCCGGAGAGCATCGTCCCTTCGTCTTTAGCGTCTTTTGTGGTCTACATCCTAGCAGAAAGCTTTTCCACTCTGTCTGGCAAGGAAAACATGCGCCAGCACAGAAAACATCTCCCATCGTGTTCTGGACGTTGCACGGAGGTCTGCCAAGTGTTTGACAAGAGGAGAAGAAAAGTTGTCCAAAACAGCTTCCAATCGAATATTCATGTGATTGGAAAAGTCAGGAAAGTGGTAAGGTACTGTTTTCTATCAGTTGGCAAGCTGCGCACACAATCCCAGTGTTGTACAGCTTCCTTCTTCACCTTTCCGATGCTGCCGCTCTCTCCGGCTCCCGGAGCCGAAGAAGCGGCTTCTTCGCGCAAAGACGATTGTACCGCTCACAGTGCTCTCTTAGCGCGGCTTCTGCCGAAAGAAGCCCAGGAGCGGCGCTTAGCTCCGGAGAGCATCGTACCTTCGTCTTTAGCGTCTTTTGTGGTCTACATCCTAGCAGAAAGCTTTTCCACTCTGTCTGGCAAGGAAAACCTGCGCCAGCACAGAAAACATCTCCCATCGTGTTCTGGACGTTGCACGGAGGTCTGCCAAGTGTTTGCATAAAGAAATGAAAAGTTGTCCAAAATAACTTCCTATCGAATGTTCATGTGATTGGAAAAGTCAGGAAAGTGGTAAGGTACTGTTTTCTATCAGTTGGCAAGCTGCGCACACAATCCCAGTGTTGTACAGCTTCCTTCTTCACCTTTCCGATGCTGCCGCTCTCTCCGGCTCCCGGAGCCGAAGAAGCGGCTTCTTCGCGCAAAGACGATTGTACCGCTCACAGTGCTCTATTAGCGCGGCTTCTGCCGAAAGAAGCCCGGGAGCGGCGCTTAACTCCGGAGAGCCTCTTACCTTCTTCTTTAGCGTCTTTTGTGGTCTACATCCTAGCAAAAGGCTTTTCCACTCAGTCTGGCAAGGAAAACCTGCGCCAGCGCAGAAAACATCTCCCATCGTGTTCTGGACGTTGCACGGAGGTCTGCCAAGTGTTTGCATAAAGAAATGAAAAGTTGTCCAAAATAACTTCCTATCGAATGTTCATGTGATTGGAAAAGTCAGGAAAATGGTAAGGTACTGTTTTCTATCAGTTAACAAGCTGCGCACACAATCCCAGTGTTGTACAGCTTCCTTCTTCACCTTTCCGATGCTGCCGCTCTCTCCGGCTCCCGGAGCCGAAGAAGCGGCTTCTTCGCGCAAAGACGATTGTACCGCTCACAGTGCTCTCTTAGCGCGGCTTCTGCCGAAAGAAGCCCGGGAGAGGCGCTTAGCTCCGGAGAGCATCGTCCCTTCGTCTTTAGCGTCTTTTGTTGTCTACATCCTAGCAGAAAGCTTTTCCACTCTGTCTGGCAAGGAAAACATGCGCCAGCACAGAAAACATCTCCCATCGTGTTCTGGACGTTGCACGGAGGTCTGCCAAGTGTTTGACAAGAGGAGAAGAAAAGTTGTCCAAAACAGCTTCCAATCGAATATTCATGTGATTGGAAAAGTCAGGAAAGTGGTAAGGTACTGTTTTCTATCAGTTGGCAAGCTGCGCACACAATCCCAGTGTTGTACAGCTTCCTTCTTCACCTTTCCGATGCTGCCGCTCTCTCCGGCTCCCGGAGCCGAAGAAGCGGCTTCTTCGCGCAAAGACGATTGTACCGCTCACAGTGCTCTCTTAGCGCGGCTTCTGCCGAAAGAAGCCCAGGAGCGGCGCTTAGCTCCGGAGAGCATCGTACCTTCGTCTTTAGCGTCTTTTGTGGTCTACATCCTAGCAGAAAGCTTTTCCACTCTGTCTGGCAAGGAAAACCTGCGCCAGCACAGAAAACATCTCCCATCGTGTTCTGGACGTTGCACGGAGGTCTGCCAAGTGTTTGCATAAAGAAATGAAAAGTTGTCCAAAATAACTTCCTATCGAATGTTCATGTGATTGGAAAAGTCAGGAAAGTGGTAAGGTACTGTTTTCTATCAGTTGGCAAGCTGCGCACACAATCCCAGTGTTGTACAGCTTCCTTCTTCACCTTTCCGATGCTGCCGCTCTCTCCGGCTCCCGGAGCCGAAGAAGCGGCTTCTTCGCGCAAAGGCGATTGTACCGCTCACAGTGCTCTCTTAGCGCCGCTTCTGCCGAAAGAAGCCCGGGAGCGGTGCTTAGCTCCGGAGAGGCTCGTACCTTCGTCTGCAGCGTCTTTTGTGGTCTACATCCTAGCAGAAAGCTTTTCCACTCTGTCTGGCAAGGAAAACATGCGCCAGCGCTGAAAACATCTCCCATCGTGTTCTGGACGTTGCACGGAGGTCTGCCAAGTGTTTGCATAAAGAAATGAAAAGTTGTCCAAAACAGCTTCCAATCGAATGTTCATGTGATTGGAAAAGTCAGGAAAGTGGTAAGGTACTGTTTTCTATCAGTTGGCAAGCTGCGCACACAATCCCAGTGTTGTACAGCTTCCTTCTTCACCTTTCCGATGCTGCCGCTCTCTCCGGCTCCCGGAGCCGAAGAAGCGGCTTCTTCGCGCAAAGACGATTGTACCGCTCACAGTGCTCTCTTAGCGCCGCTTCTGCCGAAAGAAGCCCGGGAGCGGTGCTTAGCTCCGGAGAGCCTCGTCCCTTCGTCTTTAGTGTCTTTTGTGGTCTACATCCTAGCAGAAAGCTTTTCCACTCAGTCTGGCAAGGAAAACATGCGCCAGCACAGAAAACATCTCCCATCGTGTTCTGGACGTTGCACGGAGGTCTGCCAAGTGTTTGCATAAAGAAATGAAAAGTTGTCCAAAACAGCTTCCAATCGAATATTCATGTGATTGGAAAAGTCAGGAAAGTGGTAAGGTACTGTTTTCTATCAGTTGGCAAGCTGCGCACACAATCCCAGTGTTGTACAGCTTCCTTCTTCACCTTTCCGATGCTGCCGCTCTCTCCGGCTCCCGGAGCCGAAGAAGCGGCTTCTTCGCGCAAAGACGATTGTACCGCTCACAGTGCTCTCTTAGCGCCGCTTCTGCCGAAAGAAGCCCGGGAGCGGCGCTTAGCTCCGGAGAGCCTCGTACCTTCGTCTTTAGCGTCTTTTGTGGTCTACATTCTAGCAGAAAGCTTTTCCACTCTGTCTGGCAAGGATAACCTGCGCCAGCACAGAAAACATCTCCCATTGTGTTCTGGACGTTGCACGGAGGTCTGCCAAGTGTTTGCATAAAGAAATGAAAAGTTGTCCAAAATAACTTCCTATCGAATGTTCATGTGATTGGAAAAGTCAGGAAAGTGGTAAGGTACTGTTTTCTATCAGTTGGCAAGCTGCGCACACAATCCCAGTGTTGTACAGCTTCCTTCTTCACCTTTCCGATGCTGCCGCTCTCTCCGGCTCCCGGAGCCGAAGAAGCGGCTTCTTCGCGCAAAGACGATTGTACCACTCACAGTGCTCTCTTAGCGCCGCTTCTGCCGAAAGAAGCCCGGGAGCGGTGCTTAGCTCCGGAGAGCCTCGTCCCTTCGTCTTTAGCGTCTTTTGTGGTCTACATCCTAGCAGAAAGCTTTTCCACTCTGTCTGGCAAGGAAAACATGCGCCAGCACAGAAAACATCTCCCATCGTGTTCTGGACGTTGCACGGAGGTCTGCCAAGTATTTGACAAGAAGAAATGAAAAGTTGTCCAAAACAGCTTCCAATCGAATATTCATGTGATTGGAAACGTCAGGAAAGTGGTAAGGTACTGTTTTCTATCAGTTGGCAAGCTGCGCACACAATCCCAGTGTTGTACAGCTTCCTTCTTCACCTTTCCGATGCTGCCGCTCTCTCCGGCTCCCGGAGCCGAAGAAGCGGCTTCTTCGCGCAAAGACGATTGTACCGCTCACAGTGCTCTCTTAGCGCCGCTTCTGCCGAATGAGGCCCGGGAGCGGCGCTTAACTCCGGAGAGCCTCTTACCTTCTTCTTTAGCGTCTTTTGTGGTCTACATCCTAGCAGAAAGCTTTTCCACTCTGTCTGGCAAGGAAAACCTGCGCCAGCGCAGAAAACATCTCCCATCGTGTTCTGGACGTTGCACGGAGGTCTGCCAAGTGTTTGAAAGAAACAAAGAAAAGTTGTCCAAAACAGCTTCCAATCGAATATTCATGTGATTGGAAACGTCAGGAAAGTGTAAGGTACTGTATTCTATCAGTTGGCAAGCTGCGCACACAATCCCAGTGTTGTACAGCTTCCTTCTTCACCTTTCCGATGCTGCCGCTCTCTCCGGCTCCCGGAGCCGAAGAAGCGGCTTCTTCGCGCAAAGACGATTGTACCGCTCACAGTGCTCTCTTAGCGCCGCTTCTGCCGAAAGAAGCCCGGGAGCGGCGCTTAGCTCCGGAGAGCCTCGTACCTTCGTCTTTAGCGTCTTTTGTGGTCTACATCCTAGCAGAAAGCTTTTCCACTCTGTCTGGCAAGGAAAACCTGCGCCAGCGCAGAAAACATCTCCCATCGTGTTCTGGACGTTGCACGGAGGTCTGCCAAGTGTTTGAAAGAAACAAAGAAAAGTTGTCCAAAACAGCTTCCAATCGAATATTCATGTGATTGGAAACGTCAGGAAAGTGTAAGGTACTGTTTTCTATCAGTTGGCAAGCTGCGCACACAATCCCAGTGTTGTACAGCTTCCTTCTTCACCTTTCCGATGCTGCCGCTCTCTCCGGCTCCCGGAGCCGAAGAAGCGGCTTCTTCGCGCAAAGACGATTGTACCGCTCACAGTGCTCTCTTAGCGCCGCTTCTGCCGAAAGAAGCCCGGGAGCGGCGCTTAGCTCCGGAGAGCCTCGTACCTTCGTCTTTAGCGTCTTTTGTGGTCTACATCCTAGCAGAAAGCTTTTCCACTCTGTCTGGCAAGGATAACCTGCGCCAGCACAGAAAACATCTCCCATCGTGTTCTGGACGTTGTACGGAGGTCTGCCAAGTGTTTGCATAAAGAAATGAAAAGTTGTCCAAAATAACTTCCTATCGAATGTTCATGTGATTGGAAAAGTCAGGAAAGTGTAAGGTACTGTTTTCTATCAGTTGGCAAGCTGCGCACACAATCCCAGTGTTGTACAGCTTCCTTCTTCACCTTTCCGATGCTGCCGCTCTCTCCGGCTCCCGGAGCCGAAGAAGCGGCTTCTTCGCGCAAAGACGATTGTACCGCTCACAGTGCTCTCTTAGCGCCGCTTCTGCCGAAAGAAGCCCGGGAGCGGCGCTTAGCTCCGGAGAGCATCGTACCTTCGTCTTTAGCGTCTTTTGTGGTCTACATCCTAGCAGAAAGCTTTTCCACTCTGTCTGGCAAGGATAACCTGCGCCAGCACAGAAAACATCTCCCATCGTGTTCTGGACGTTGCACGGAGGTCTGCCAAGTGTTTGCATAAAGAAATGAAAAGTTGTCCAAAATAACTTCCTATCGAATGTTCATGTGATTGGAAAAGTCAGGAAAGTGGTAAGGTACTGTTTTCTATCAGTTGGCAAGCTGCGCACACAATCCCAGTGTTGTACAGCTTCCTTCTTCACCTTTCCGATGCTGCCGCTCTCTCCGGCTCCCGGAGCCGAAGAAGCGGCTTCTTCGCGCAAAGACGATTGTACCGCTCACAGTGCTCTCTTAGCGCGGCTTCTGCCGAAAGAAGCCCGGGAGCGGCGCTTAGCTCCGGAGAGCCTCGTACCTTCGTCTTTAGCGTCTTTTGTGGTCTACATCCTAGCAGAAAGCTTTTCCACTCTGTCTGGCAAGGAAAATATGCGCCAGCGCAGAAAACATCTCCCATCGTTTTCTGGACGTTGTACGGAGGTCTGCCAAGTGTTTGACAAGAAGAGAGGAAAAGTTGTCCAAAACAGCTTCCAATCGAATATTCATGTGATTGGAAAAGTCAGGAAAGTGGTAAGGTACTGTTTACTATCAGTTGGCAAGCTGCGCACACAATCCCAGTGTTGTACAGCTTCCTTCTTCACCTTTCCGATGCTGCCGCTCTCTCCGGCTCCCGGAGCCGAAGAAGCGGCTTCTTCACGCAAAGACGATTGTACCGCTCACAGTGCTCTCTTAGCGCGGCTTCTGCCGAAAGAAGCCCGGGAGCGGCGCTTAGCTCCGGAGAGCATCGTCCCTTCGTCTTTAGCGTCTTTTGTGGTCTACATCCTAGCAGAAAGCTTTTCCACTCTGTCTGGCAAGGAAAACATGCGCCAGCACAGAAAACATCTCCCATCGTGTTCTGGACGTTGCACGGAGGTCTGCCAAGTCTTTGAAAGAAACAAAGAAAAGTTGTACAAAACAGCTTCCAATCGAATATTCATGTGATTTGAAACGTCAGGGAAGTGTAAGGTACTGTTTTCTATCAGTTGGCAAGCTGCGCACACAATCCCAGTGTTGTACAGCTTCCTTCTTCACCTTTCCGATGCTGCCACTCTCTCCGGCTCCCGGAGCCGAAGAAGCGGCTTCTTCGCGCAAAGACGATTGTACCGCTCACAGTGCTCTCTTAGCGCCGCTTCTGCCGAAAGAAGCCCGGGAGCGGCGCTTAGCTCCGGAGAGCCTCGTACCTTCGTCTTTAGCGTCTTTTGTGGTCTACATCCTAGCAGAAAGCTTTTCCACTCTGTCTGGCAAGGAAAACCTGCGCCAGCGCAGAAAACATCTCCCATCGTGTTCTGGACGTTGCACGGAGGTCTGCCAAGTGTTTGAAAGAAACAAAGAAAAGTTGTCCAAAACAGCTTCCAATCGAATATTCATGTGATTGGAAACGTCAGGAAAGTGTAAGGTACTGTTTTCTATCAGTTGGCAAGCTGCGCACACAATCCCAGTGTTGTACAGCTTCCTTCTTCACCTTTCCGATGCTGCCGCTCTCTCCGGTTCCCGGAGCCGAAGAAGCGGCTTCTTCGCGCAAAGACGATTGTACCGCTCACAGTGCTCTCTTAGCGCCGCTTCTGCCGAAAGAAGCCCGGGAGCGGCGCTTAGCTCCGGAGAGCCTCGTACCTTCGTCTTTAGCGTCTTTTGTGGTCTACATCCTAGCAGAAAGCTTTTCCACTCTGTCTGGCAAGGATAACCTGCGCCAGCACAGAAAACATCTCCCATCGTGTTCTGGACGTTGTACGGAGGTCTGCCAAGTGTTTGCATAAAGAAATGAAAAGTTGTCCAAAATAACTTCCTATCGAATGTTCATGTGATTGGAAAAGTCAGGAAAGTGTAAGGTACTGTTTTCTATCAGTTGGCAAGCTGCGCACACAATCCCAGTGTTGTACAGCTTCCTTCTTCACCTTTCCGATGCTGCCGCTCTCTCCGGCTCCCGGAGCCGAAGAAGCGGCTTCTTCGCGCAAAGACGATTGTACCGCTCACAGTGCTCTCTTAGCGCCGCTTCTGCCGAAAGAAGCCCGGGAGCGGCGCTTAGCTCCGGAGAGCATCGTACCTTCGTCTTTAGCGTCTTTTGTGGTCTACATCCTAGCAGAAAGCTTTTCCACTCTGTCTGGCAAGGATAACCTGCGCCAGCACAGAAAACATCTCCCATCGTGTTCTGGACGTTGCACGGAGGTCTGCCAAGTGTTTGCATAAAGAAATGAAAAGTTGTCCAAAATAACTTCCTATCGAATGTTCATGTGATTGGAAAAGTCAGGAAAGTGGTAAGGTACTGTTTTCTATCAGTTGGCAAGCTGCGCACACAAGCCCAGTGTTGTACAGCTTCCTTCTTCACCTTTCCGATGCTGCCGATCTCTCCGGCTCCCGGAGCCGAAGAAGCAGCTTCTTCGCGCAAAGACGATTGTACCGCTCACAGTGCTCTCTTAGCGCGGCTTCTGCCGAAAGAAGCCCGGGAGCGGCGCTTAGCTCCGGAGAGCATCGTCCCTTCGTCTTTAGCGTCTTTTGTGGTCTACATCCTAGCAGAAAGCTTTTCCACTCTGTCTGGCAAGGAAAATATGCGCCAGCGCAGAAAACATCTCCCATCGTTTTCTGGACGTTGTACGGAGGTCTGCCAAGTGTTTGACAAGAAGAGAGGAAAAGTTGTCCAAAACAGCTTCCAATCGAATATTCATGTGATTGGAAAAGTCAGGAAAGTGGTAAGGTACTGTTTACTATCAGTTGGCAAGCTGCGCACACAATCCCAGTGTTGTACAGCTTCCTTCTTCACCTTTCCGATGCTGCCGCTCTCTCCGGCTCCCGGAGCCGAAGAAGCGGCTTCTTCACGCAAAGACGATTGTACCGCTCACAGTGCTCTCTTAGCGCGGCTTCTGCCGAAAGAAGCCCGGGAGCGGCGCTTAGCTCCGGAGAGCATCGTCCCTTCGTCTTTAGCGTCTTTTGTGGTCTACATCCTAGCAGAAAGCTTTTCCACTCTGTCTGGCAAGGAAAACATGTGCCAGCACAGAAAACATCTCCCATCGTGTTCTGGACGTTGCACGGAGGTCTGCCAAGTCTTTGAAAGAAACAAAGAAAAGTTGTACAAAACAGCTTCCAATCGAATATTCATGTGATTTGAAACGTCAGGGAAGTGTAAGGTACTGTTTTCTATCAGTTGGCAAGCTGCGCACACAATGCCAGTGTTGTACAGCTTCCTTCTTCACCTTTCCGATGCTGCCGCTCTCTCCGGCTCCCGGAGCCGAAGAAGCGGCTTCTTCGCGCAAAGGCGATTGTACCGCTCACAGTGCTCTCTTAGCGCCGCTTCTGCCGAAAGAAGCCCGGGAGCGGCGCTTAACTCCGGAGAGCATCGTCCCTTCGTCTTTAGCGTCTTTTGTGGTCGACATCCTAGCAGAAAGCTTTTCCACTCTGTCTGGCAAGGAAAACATGCGCCAGCACAGAAAACATCTCCCATCGTGTTCTGGACGTTGCACGGAGGTCTGCCAAGTGTTTGCATAAAGAAATGAAAAGTTGTCCAAAATAACTTCCTATCGAATGTTCATGTGATTGGAAAAGTCAGGAAAGTGGTAAGGTACTGTTTTCTATCAGTTGGCAAGCTGCGCACACAATCCCAGTGTTGTACAGCTTCCTTCTTCACCTTTGCGATGCTGCCGCTCTCTCCGGCTCCCGGAGCCGAAGAAGCGGCTTCTTCGCGCAAAGACGATTGTACCGCTCACAGTGCTCTCTTAGCGCCGCTTCTGCCGAAAGAAGCCCGGGAGCGGTGCTTAGCTCCGGAGAGCATCGTCCCTTCGTCTTTAGCGTCTTTTGTGGTCTACATCCTAGCAGAAAGCTTTTCCACTCTGTCTGGAAAGGAAAACCTGCGCCAGCACAGAAAACATCTCCCATCGTGTTCTGGACGTTGCACGGAGGTCTGCCAAGTGTTTGAAAGAAACAAAGAAAAGTTGTCCAAAACAGCTTCCAATCGAATATTCATGTGATTGGAAACGTCCGGAAAGTGTAAGGTACTGTTTTCTATCAGTTGGCAAGCTGCGCACACAATCCCAGTGTTGTACAGCTTCCTTCTTCACCTTTCCGATGCTGCCGCTCTCTCCGGCTCCCGGAGCCGAAGAAGCGGCTTCTTCGCGCAAAGACGATTGTACCGCTCACAGTGCTCTCTTAGCGCCGCTTCTGCCAAAAGAAGCCCGGGAGCGGCGCTTAGCTCCGGAGAGCATCGTACCTTCGTCTTTAGCGTCTTTTGTGGTCTACATCCTAGCAGAAAGCTTTTCCACTCTGTCTGGCAAGGAAAACCTGCGCCAGCACAGAAAACATCTCCCATCGTGTTCTGGACGTTGCACGGAGGTCTGCCAAGTGTTTGCATAAAGAAATGAAAAGTTGTCCAAAATAACTTCCTATCGAATGTTCATGTGATTGGAAAAGTCAGGAAAGTGGTAAGGTACTGTTTTCTATCAGTTGGCAAGCTGCGCACACAATCCCAGTGTTGTACAGCTTCCTTCTTCACCTTTCCGATGCTGCCGCTCTCTCCGGCTCCCGGAGCCGAAGAAGCGGCTTCTTCGCGCAAAGGCGATTGTACCGCTCACAGTGCTCTCTTAGCGCCGCTTCTGCCGAAAGAAGCCCGGGAGCGGTGCTTAGCTCCGGAGAGGCTCGTACCTTCGTCTGCAGCGTCTTTTGTGGTCTACATCCTAGCAGAAAGCTTTTCCACTCTGTCTGGCAAGGAAAACATGCGCCAGCGCTGAAAACATCTCCCATCGTGTTCTGGACGTTGCACGGAGGTCTGCCAAGTGTTTGCATAAAGAAATGAAAAGTTGTCCAAAACAGCTTCCAATCGAATGTTCATGTGATTGGAAAAGTCAGGAAAGTGGTAAGGTACTGTTTTCTCTCAGTTGGCAAGCTGCGCACACAATCCCAGTGTTGTACAGCTTCCTTCTTCACCTTTCCGATGCTGCCGCTCTCTCCGGCTCCCGGAGCCGAAGAAGCGGCTTCTTCGCGCAAAGACGATTGTACCGCTCACAGTGCTCTCTTAGCGCCGCTTCTGCCGAAAGAAGCCCGGGAGCGGCGCTTAGCTCCGGAGAGCATCGTACCTTCGTCTTTAGCGTCTTTTGTGGTCTACATCCTAGCAGAAAGCTTTTCCACTCTGTCTGGCAAGGAAAACATGCGCCAGCACAGAAAACATCTCCCATCGTTTTCTGGACGTTGTACGGAGGTCTGCCAAGTGTTTGACAAGAAGAGAGGAAAAGTTGTCCAAAACAGCTTCCAATCGAATATTCATGTGATTGGAAAAGTCAGGAAAGTGGTAAGGTACTGTTTTCTATCAGTTGGCAAGCTGCGCACACAATCCCAGTGTTGTACAGCTTCCTTCTTCACCTTTCCGATGCTGCCGCTCTCTCCGGCTCCCGGAGCCGAAGAAGCGGCTTCTTCGCGCAAAGACGATTGTACCGCTCACAGTGCTCTCTTAGCGCCGCTTCTGCCGAAAGAAGCCCGGGAGCGGCGCTTAGCTCCGGAGAGCATCGTACCTTTGTCTTTAGCGTCTTTTGTGGTCTAAATCCTAGCAGAAAGCTTTTCCACTCTGTCTGGCAAGGAAAACATGCGCCAGCACAGAAAACATCTCCCATCGTGTTCTGGACGTTGCACGGAGGTCTGCCAAGTGTTTGCATAAAGAAAAAAAAAGTTGTCCAAAATAAGTTCCTATCGAATGTTCATGTGATTGGAAAAGTCAGGGAAGTGGTAAGGTACTGTTTTCTATCAGTTGGCAAGCTGCGCACACAATCCCAGTGTTGTACAGCTTCCTTCTTCACCTTTGCGATGCTGCCGCTCTCTCCGGCTCCCGGAGCCGAAGAAGCGGCTTCTTCGCGCAAAGACGATTGTACCGCTCACAGTGCTCTCTTAGCGCCGCTTCTGCCGAAAGAAGCCCGGGAGCGGCGCTTAGCTCCGGAGAGCCTCGTACCTTCGTCTTTAGCGTCTTTTGTGGTCTACATCCTAGCAGAAAGCTTTTCCACTCTGTCTGGCAAGGATAACCTGCGCCAGCACAGAAAACATCTCCCATCGTGTTCTGGACGTTGCACGGAGGTCTGCCAAGTGTTTGCATAAAGAAATGAAAAGTTGTCCAAAATAACTTCCTATCGAATGTTCATGTGATTGGAAAAGTCAGGAAAGTGGTAAGGTACTGTTTTCTATCAGTTGGCAAGCTGCGCACACAATCCCAGTGTTGTACAGCTTCCTTCTTCACCTTTCCGATGCTGCCGCTCTCTCCGGCTCCCGGAGCCGAAGAAGCGGCTTCTTCGCGCAAAGACGATTGTACCACTCACAGTGCTCTCTTAGCGCCGCTTCTGCCGAAAGAAGCCCGGGAGCGGTGCTTAGCTCCGGAGAGCCTCGTCCCTTCGTCTTTAGCGTCTTTTGTGGTCTACATCCTAGCAGAAAGCTTTTCCACTCTGTCTGGCAAGGAAAACATGCGCCAGCACAGAAAACATCTCCCATCGTGTTCTGGACGTTGCACGGAGGTCTGCCAAGTATTTGACAAGAAGAAATGAAAAGTTGTCCAAAACAGCTTCCAATCGAATATTCATGTGATTGGAAACGTCAGGAAAGTGGTAAGGTACTGTTTTCTATCAGTTGGCAAGCTGCGCACACAATCCCAGTGTTGTACAGCTTCCTTCTTCACCTTTCCGATGCTGCCGCTCTCTCCGGCTCCCGGAGCCGAAGAAGCGGCTTCTTCGCGCAAAGACGATTGTACCGCTCACAGTGCTCTCTTAGCGCCGCTTCTGCCGAATGAGGCCCGGGAGCGGCGCTTAACTCCGGAGAGCCTCTTACCTTCTTCTTTAGCGTCTTTTGTGGTCTACATCCTAGCAGAAAGCTTTTCCACTCTGTCTGGCAAGGAAAACCTGCGCCAGCGCAGAAAACATCTCCCATCGTGTTCTGGACGTTGCACGGAGGTCTGCCAAGTGTTTGAAAGAAACAAAGAAAAGTTGTCCAAAACAGCTTCCAATCGAATATTCATGTGATTGGAAACGTCCGGAAAGTGTAAGGTACTGTTTTCTATCAGTTGGCAAGCTGCGCACACAATCCCAGTGTTGTACAGCTTCCTTCTTCACCTTTCCGATGCTGCCGCTCTCTCCGGCTCCCGGAGCCGAAGAAGCGGCTTCTTCGCGCAAAGACGATTGTACCGCTCACAGTGCTCTCTTAGCGCCGCTTCTGCCGAAAGAAGCCCGGGAGCGGTGCTTAGCTCCGGAGAGCCTCGTACCTTCGTCTTTAGCGTCTTTTGTGGTCTACATCCTAGCAGAAAGCTTTTCCACTCTGTCTGGCAAGGAAAACCTGCGCCAGCGCAGAAAACATCTCCCATCGTGTTCTGGACGTTGCACGGAGGTCTGCCAAGTGTTTGAAAGAAACAAAGAAAAGTTGTCCAAAACAGCTTCCAATCGAATATTCATGTGATTGGAAACGTCAGGAAAGTGTAAGGTACTGTTTTCTATCAGTTGGCAAGCTGCGCACACAATCCCAGTGTTGTACAGCTTCCTTCTTCACCTTTCCGATGCTGCCGCTCTCTCCGGTTCCCGGAGCCGAAGAAGCGGCTTCTTCGCGCAAAGGCGATTGTACCGCTCACAGTGCTCTCTTAGCGCCGCTTCTGCCGAAAGAAGCCCGGGAGCGGCGCTTAGCTCCGGAGAGCCTCGTACCTTCGTCTTTAGCGTCTTTTGTGGTCTACATCCTAGCAGAAAGCTTTTCCACTCTGTCTGGCAAGGATAACCTGCGCCAGCACAGAAAACATCTCCCATCGTGTTCTGGACGTTGTACGGAGGTCTGCCAAGTGTTTGCATAAAGAAATGAAAAGTTGTCCAAAATAACTTCCTATCGAATGTTCATGTGATTGGAAAAGTCAGGAAAGTGTAAGGTACTGTTTTCTATCAGTTGGCAAGCTGCGCACACAATCCCAGTGTTGTACAGCTTCCTTCTTCACCTTTCCGATGCTGCCGCTCTCTCCGGCTCCCGGAGCCGAAGAAGCGGCTTCTTCGCGCAAAGACGATTGTACCGCTCACAGTGCTCTCTTAGCGCCGCTTCTGCCGAAAGAAGCCCGGGAGCGGCGCTTAGCTCCGGAGAGCATCGTACCTTCGTCTTTAGCGTCTTTTGTGGTCTACATCCTAGCAGAAAGCTTTTCCACTCTGTCTGGCAAGGATAACCTGCGCCAGCACAGAAAACATCTCCCATCGTGTTCTGGACGTTGCACGGAGGTCTGCCAAGTGTTTGCATAAAGAAATGAAAAGTTGTCCAAAATAACTTCCTATCGAATGTTCATGTGATTGGAAAAGTCAGGAAAGTGGTAAGGTACTGTTTTCTATCAGTTGGCAAGCTGCGCACACAAGCCCAGTGTTGTACAGCTTCCTTCTTCACCTTTGCGATGCTGCCGCTCTCTCCGGCTCCCGGAGCCGAAGAAGCGGCTTCTTCGCGCAAAGACGATTGTACCGCTCACAGTGCTCTCTTAGCGCGGCTTCTGCCGAAAGAAGCCCGGGAGCGGCGCTTAGCTCCGGAGAGCATCGTACCTTCGTCTTTAGCGTCTTTTGTGGTCTACATCCTAGCAGAAAGCTTTTCCACTCTGTCTGGCAAGGAAAACATGCGCCAGCACAGAAAACATCTCCCATCGTGTTCTGGACGTTGCACGGAGGTCTGCCAAGTATTTGACAAGAAGAAATGAAAAGTTGTCCAAAACAGCTTCCAATCGAATATTCATGTGATTGGAAACGTCAGGAAAGTGGTAAGGTACTGTTTTCTATCAGTTGGCAAGCTGCGCACACAATCCCAGTGTTGTACAGCTTCCTTCTTCACCTTTCCGATGCTGCCGCTCTCTCCGGCTCCCGGAGCCGAAGAAGCGGCTTCTTCGCGCAAAGACGATTGTACCGCTCACAGTGCTCTCTTAGCGCCGCTTCTGCCGAATGAGGCCCGGGAGCGGCGCTTAACTCCGGAGAGCCTCTTACCTTCTTCTTTAGCGTCTTTTGTGGTCTACATCCTAGCAGAAAGCTTTTCCACTCTGTCTGGCAAGGAAAACCTGCGCCAGCGCAGAAAACATCTCCCATCGTGTTCTGGACGTTGCACGGAGGTCTGCCAAGTGTTTGAAAGAAACAAAGAAAAGTTGTCCAAAACAGCTTCCAATCGAATATTCATGTGATTGGAAACGTCAGGAAAGTGTAAGGTACTGTATTCTATCAGTTGGCAAGCTGCGCACACAATCCCAGTGTTGTACAGCTTCCTTCTTCACCTTTCCGATGCTGCCGCTCTCTCCGGCTCCCGGAGCCGAAGAAGCGGCTTCTTCGCGCAAAGACGATTGTACCGCTCACAGTGCTCTCTTAGCGCCGCTTCTGCCGAAAGAAGCCCGGGAGCGGCGCTTAGCTCCGGAGAGCCTCGTACCTTCGTCTTTAGCGTCTTTTGTGGTCTACATCCTAGCAGAAAGCTTTTCCACTCTGTCTGGCAAGGAAAACCTGCGCCAGCGCAGAAAACATCTCCCATCGTGTTCTGGACGTTGCACGGAGGTCTGCCAAGTGTTTGAAAGAAACAAAGAAAAGTTGTCCAAAACAGCTTCCAATCGAATATTCATGTGATTGGAAACGTCAGGAAAGTGTAAGGTACTGTTTTCTATCAGTTGGCAAGCTGCGCACACAATCCCAGTGTTGTACAGCTTCCTTCTTCACCTTTCCGATGCTGCCGCTCTCTCCGGCTCCCGGAGCCGAAGAAGCGGCTTCTTCGCGCAAAGACGATTGTACCGCTCACAGTGCTCTCTTAGCGCCGCTTCTGCCGAAAGAAGCCCGGGAGCGGCGCTTAGCTCCGGAGAGCCTCGTACCTTCGTCTTTAGCGTCTTTTGTGGTCTACATCCTAGCAGAAAGCTTTTCCACTCTGTCTGGCAAGGATAACCTGCGCCAGCACAGAAAACATCTCCCATCGTGTTCTGGACGTTGTACGGAGGTCTGCCAAGTGTTTGCATAAAGAAATGAAAAGTTGTCCAAAATAACTTCCTATCGAATGTTCATGTGATTGGAAAAGTCAGGAAAGTGTAAGGTACTGTTTTCTATCAGTTGGCAAGCTGCGCACACAATCCCAGTGTTGTACAGCTTCCTTCTTCACCTTTCCGATGCTGCCGCTCTCTCCGGCTCCCGGAGCCGAAGAAGCGGCTTCTTCGCGCAAAGACGATTGTACCGCTCACAGTGCTCTCTTAGCGCCGCTTCTGCCGAAAGAAGCCCGGGAGCGGCGCTTAGCTCCGGAGAGCATCGTACCTTCGTCTTTAGCGTCTTTTGTGGTCTACATCCTAGCAGAAAGCTTTTCCACTCTGTCTGGCAAGGATAACCTGCGCCAGCACAGAAAACATCTCCCATCGTGTTCTGGACGTTGCACGGAGGTCTGCCAAGTGTTTGCATAAAGAAATGAAAAGTTGTCCAAAATAACTTCCTATCGAATGTTCATGTGATTGGAAAAGTCAGGAAAGTGGTAAGGTACTGTTTTCTATCAGTTGGCAAGCTGCGCACACAATCCCAGTGTTGTACAGCTTCCTTCTTCACCTTTCCGATGCTGCCGCTCTCTCCGGCTCCCGGAGCCGAAGAAGCGGCTTCTTCGCGCAAAGACGATTGTACCGCTCACAGTGCTCTCTTAGCGCGGCTTCTGCCGAAAGAAGCCCGGGAGCGGCGCTTAGCTCCGGAGAGCCTCGTACCTTCGTCTTTAGCGTCTTTTGTGGTCTACATCCTAGCAGAAAGCTTTTCCACTCTGTCTGGCAAGGAAAATATGCGCCAGCGCAGAAAACATCTCCCATCGTTTTCTGGACGTTGTACGGAGGTCTGCCAAGTGTTTGACAAGAAGAGAGGAAAAGTTGTCCAAAACAGCTTCCAATCGAATATTCATGTGATTGGAAAAGTCAGGAAAGTGGTAAGGTACTGTTTACTATCAGTTGGCAAGCTGCGCACACAATCCCAGTGTTGTACAGCTTCCTTCTTCACCTTTCCGATGCTGCCGCTCTCTCCGGCTCCCGGAGCCGAAGAAGCGGCTTCTTCACGCAAAGACGATTGTACCGCTCACAGTGCTCTCTTAGCGCGGCTTCTGCCGAAAGAAGCCCGGGAGCGGCGCTTAGCTCCGGAGAGCATCGTCCCTTCGTCTTTAGCGTCTTTTGTGGTCTACATCCTAGCAGAAAGCTTTTCCACTCTGTCTGGCAAGGAAAACATGCGCCAGCACAGAAAACATCTCCCATCGTGTTCTGGACGTTGCACGGAGGTCTGCCAAGTCTTTGAAAGAAACAAAGAAAAGTTGTACAAAACAGCTTCCAATCGAATATTCATGTGATTTGAAACGTCAGGGAAGTGTAAGGTACTGTTTTCTATCAGTTGGCAAGCTGCGCACACAATCCCAGTGTTGTACAGCTTCCTTCTTCACCTTTCCGATGCTGCCACTCTCTCCGGCTCCCGGAGCCGAAGAAGCGGCTTCTTCGCGCAAAGACGATTGTACCGCTCACAGTGCTCTCTTAGCGCCGCTTCTGCCGAAAGAAGCCCGGGAGCGGCGCTTAGCTCCGGAGAGCCTCGTACCTTCGTCTTTAGCGTCTTTTGTGGTCTACATCCTAGCAGAAAGCTTTTCCACTCTGTCTGGCAAGGAAAACCTGCGCCAGCGCAGAAAACATCTCCCATCGTGTTCTGGACGTTGCACGGAGGTCTGCCAAGTGTTTGAAAGAAACAAAGAAAAGTTGTCCAAAACAGCTTCCAATCGAATATTCATGTGATTGGAAACGTCAGGAAAGTGTAAGGTACTGTTTTCTATCAGTTGGCAAGCTGCGCACACAATCCCAGTGTTGTACAGCTTCCTTCTTCACCTTTCCGATGCTGCCGCTCTCTCCGGTTCCCGGAGCCGAAGAAGCGGCTTCTTCGCGCAAAGACGATTGTACCGCTCACAGTGCTCTCTTAGCGCCGCTTCTGCCGAAAGAAGCCCGGGAGCGGCGCTTAGCTCCGGAGAGCCTCGTACCTTCGTCTTTAGCGTCTTTTGTGGTCTACATCCTAGCAGAAAGCTTTTCCACTCTGTCTGGCAAGGATAACCTGCGCCAGCACAGAAAACATCTCCCATCGTGTTCTGGACGTTGTACGGAGGTCTGCCAAGTGTTTGCATAAAGAAATGAAAAGTTGTCCAAAATAACTTCCTATCGAATGTTCATGTGATTGGAAAAGTCAGGAAAGTGTAAGGTACTGTTTTCTATCAGTTGGCAAGCTGCGCACACAATCCCAGTGTTGTACAGCTTCCTTCTTCACCTTTCCGATGCTGCCGCTCTCTCCGGCTCCCGGAGCCGAAGAAGCGGCTTCTTCGCGCAAAGACGATTGTACCGCTCACAGTGCTCTCTTAGCGCCGCTTCTGCCGAAAGAAGCCCGGGAGCGGCGCTTAGCTCCGGAGAGCATCGTACCTTCGTCTTTAGCGTCTTTTGTGGTCTACATCCTAGCAGAAAGCTTTTCCACTCTGTCTGGCAAGGATAACCTGCGCCAGCACAGAAAACATCTCCCATCGTGTTCTGGACGTTGCACGGAGGTCTGCCAAGTGTTTGCATAAAGAAATGAAAAGTTGTCCAAAATAACTTCCTATCGAATGTTCATGTGATTGGAAAAGTCAGGAAAGTGGTAAGGTACTGTTTTCTATCAGTTGGCAAGCTGCGCACACAAGCCCAGTGTTGTACAGCTTCCTTCTTCACCTTTCCGATGCTGCCGCTCTCTCCGGCTCCCGGAGCCGAAGAAGCAGCTTCTTCGCGCAAAGACGATTGTACCGCTCACAGTGCTCTCTTAGCGCGGCTTCTGCCGAAAGAAGCCCGGGAGCGGCGCTTAGCTCCGGAGAGCATCGTCCCTTCGTCTTTAGCGTCTTTTGTGGTCTACATCCTAGCAGAAAGCTTTTCCACTCTGTCTGGCAAGGAAAATATGCGCCAGCGCAGAAAACATCTCCCATCGTTTTCTGGACGTTGTACGGAGGTCTGCCAAGTGTTTGACAAGAAGAGAGGAAAAGTTGTCCAAAACAGCTTCCAATCGAATATTCATGTGATTGGAAAAGTCAGGAAAGTGGTAAGGTACTGTTTACTATCAGTTGGCAAGCTGCGCACACAATCCCAGTGTTGTACAGCTTCCTTCTTCACCTTTCCGATGCTGCCGCTCTCTCCGGCTCCCGGAGCCGAAGAAGCGGCTTCTTCACGCAAAGACGATTGTACCGCTCACAGTGCTCTCTTAGCGCGGCTTCTGCCGAAAGAAGCCCGGGAGCGGCGCTTAGCTCCGGAGAGCATCGTCCCTTCGTCTTTAGCGTCTTTTGTGGTCTACATCCTAGCAGAAAGCTTTTCCACTCTGTCTGGCAAGGAAAACATGTGCCAGCACAGAAAACATCTCCCATCGTGTTCTGGACGTTGCACGGAGGTCTGCCAAGTCTTTGAAAGAAACAAAGAAAAGTTGTACAAAACAGCTTCCAATCGAATATTCATGTGATTTGAAACGTCAGGGAAGTGTAAGGTACTGTTTTCTATCAGTTGGCAAGCTGCGCACACAATGCCAGTGTTGTACAGCTTCCTTCTTCACCTTTCCGATGCTGCCGCTCTCTCCGGCTCCCGGAGCCGAAGAAGCGGCTTCTTCGCGCAAAGGCGATTGTACCGCTCACAGTGCTCTCTTAGCGCCGCTTCTGCCGAAAGAAGCCCGGGAGCGGCGCTTAACTCCGGAGAGCATCGTCCCTTCGTCTTTAGCGTCTTTTGTGGTCGACATCCTAGCAGAAAGCTTTTCCACTCTGTCTGGCAAGGAAAACATGCGCCAGCACAGAAAACATCTCCCATCGTGTTCTGGACGTTGCACGGAGGTCTGCCAAGTGTTTGCATAAAGAAATGAAAAGTTGTCCAAAATAACTTCCTATCGAATGTTCATGTGATTGGAAAAGTCAGGAAAGTGGTAAGGTACTGTTTTCTATCAGTTGGCAAGCTGCGCACACAATCCCAGTGTTGTACAGCTTCCTTCTTCACCTTTGCGATGCTGCCGCTCTCTCCGGCTCCCGGAGCCGAAGAAGCGGCTTCTTCGCGCAAAGACGATTGTACCGCTCACAGTGCTCTCTTAGCGCCGCTTCTGCCGAAAGAAGCCCGGGAGCGGTGCTTAGCTCCGGAGAGCATCGTCCCTTCGTCTTTAGCGTCTTTTGTGGTCTACATCCTAGCAGAAAGCTTTTCCACTCTGTCTGGAAAGGAAAACCTGCGCCAGCACAGAAAACATCTCCCATCGTGTTCTGGACGTTGCACGGAGGTCTGCCAAGTGTTTGAAAGAAACAAAGAAAAGTTGTCCAAAACAGCTTCCAATCGAATATTCATGTGATTGGAAACGTCCGGAAAGTGTAAGGTACTGTTTTCTATCAGTTGGCAAGCTGCGCACACAATCCCAGTGTTGTACAGCTTCCTTCTTCACCTTTCCGATGCTGCCGCTCTCTCCGGCTCCCGGAGCCGAAGAAGCGGCTTCTTCGCGCAAAGACGATTGTACCGCTCACAGTGCTCTCTTAGCGCCGCTTCTGCCAAAAGAAGCCCGGGAGCGGCGCTTAGCTCCGGAGAGCATCGTACCTTCGTCTTTAGCGTCTTTTGTGGTCTACATCCTAGCAGAAAGCTTTTCCACTCTGTCTGGCAAGGAAAACCTGCGCCAGCACAGAAAACATCTCCCATCGTGTTCTGGACGTTGCACGGAGGTCTGCCAAGTGTTTGCATAAAGAAATGAAAAGTTGTCCAAAATAACTTCCTATCGAATGTTCATGTGATTGGAAAAGTCAGGAAAGTGGTAAGGTACTGTTTTCTATCAGTTGGCAAGCTGCGCACACAATCCCAGTGTTGTACAGCTTCCTTCTTCACCTTTCCGATGCTGCCGCTCTCTCCGGCTCCCGGAGCCGAAGAAGCGGCTTCTTCGCGCAAAGGCGATTGTACCGCTCACAGTGCTCTCTTAGCGCCGCTTCTGCCGAAAGAAGCCCGGGAGCGGTGCTTAGCTCCGGAGAGGCTCGTACCTTCGTCTGCAGCGTCTTTTGTGGTCTACATCCTAGCAGAAAGCTTTTCCACTCTGTCTGGCAAGGAAAACATGCGCCAGCGCTGAAAACATCTCCCATCGTGTTCTGGACGTTGCACGGAGGTCTGCCAAGTGTTTGCATAAAGAAATGAAAAGTTGTCCAAAACAGCTTCCAATCGAATGTTCATGTGATTGGAAAAGTCAGGAAAGTGGTAAGGTACTGTTTTCTCTCAGTTGGCAAGCTGCGCACACAATCCCAGTGTTGTACAGCTTCCTTCTTCACCTTTCCGATGCTGCCGCTCTCTCCGGCTCCCGGAGCCGAAGAAGCGGCTTCTTCGCGCAAAGACGATTGTACCGCTCACAGTGCTCTCTTAGCGCCGCTTCTGCCGAAAGAAGCCCGGGAGCGGCGCTTAGCTCCGGAGAGCATCGTACCTTCGTCTTTAGCGTCTTTTGTGGTCTACATCCTAGCAGAAAGCTTTTCCACTCTGTCTGGCAAGGAAAACATGCGCCAGCACAGAAAACATCTCCCATCGTTTTCTGGACGTTGTACGGAGGTCTGCCAAGTGTTTGACAAGAAGAGAGGAAAAGTTGTCCAAAACAGCTTCCAATCGAATATTCATGTGATTGGAAAAGTCAGGAAAGTGGTAAGGTACTGTTTTCTATCAGTTGGCAAGCTGCGCACACAATCCCAGTGTTGTACAGCTTCCTTCTTCACCTTTCCGATGCTGCCGCTCTCTCCGGCTCCCGGAGCCGAAGAAGCGGCTTCTTCGCGCAAAGACGATTGTACCGCTCACAGTGCTCTCTTAGCGCCGCTTCTGCCGAAAGAAGCCCGGGAGCGGCGCTTAGCTCCGGAGAGCATCGTACCTTTGTCTTTAGCGTCTTTTGTGGTCTAAATCCTAGCAGAAAGCTTTTCCACTCTGTCTGGCAAGGAAAACATGCGCCAGCACAGAAAACATCTCCCATCGTGTTCTGGACGTTGCACGGAGGTCTGCCAAGTGTTTGCATAAAGAAAAAAAAAGTTGTCCAAAATAAGTTCCTATCGAATGTTCATGTGATTGGAAAAGTCAGGGAAGTGGTAAGGTACTGTTTTCTATCAGTTGGCAAGCTGCGCACACAATCCCAGTGTTGTACAGCTTCCTTCTTCACCTTTGCGATGCTGCCGCTCTCTCCGGCTCCCGGAGCCGAAGAAGCGGCTTCTTCGCGCAAAGACGATTGTACCGCTCACAGTGCTCTCTTAGCGCCGCTTCTGCCGAAAGAAGCCCGGGAGCGGCGCTTAGCTCCGGAGAGCCTCGTACCTTCGTCTTTAGCGTCTTTTGTGGTCTACATCCTAGCAGAAAGCTTTTCCACTCTGTCTGGCAAGGATAACCTGCGCCAGCACAGAAAACATCTCCCATCGTGTTCTGGACGTTGCACGGAGGTCTGCCAAGTGTTTGCATAAAGAAATGAAAAGTTGTCCAAAATAACTTCCTATCGAATGTTCATGTGATTGGAAAAGTCAGGAAAGTGGTAAGGTACTGTTTTCTATCAGTTGGCAAGCTGCGCACACAATCCCAGTGTTGTACAGCTTCCTTCTTCACCTTTCCGATGCTGCCGCTCTCTCCGGCTCCCGGAGCCGAAGAAGCGGCTTCTTCGCGCAAAGACGATTGTACCACTCACAGTGCTCTCTTAGCGCCGCTTCTGCCGAAAGAAGCCCGGGAGCGGTGCTTAGCTCCGGAGAGCCTCGTCCCTTCGTCTTTAGCGTCTTTTGTGGTCTACATCCTAGCAGAAAGCTTTTCCACTCTGTCTGGCAAGGAAAACATGCGCCAGCACAGAAAACATCTCCCATCGTGTTCTGGACGTTGCACGGAGGTCTGCCAAGTATTTGACAAGAAGAAATGAAAAGTTGTCCAAAACAGCTTCCAATCGAATATTCATGTGATTGGAAACGTCAGGAAAGTGGTAAGGTACTGTTTTCTATCAGTTGGCAAGCTGCGCACACAATCCCAGTGTTGTACAGCTTCCTTCTTCACCTTTCCGATGCTGCCGCTCTCTCCGGCTCCCGGAGCCGAAGAAGCGGCTTCTTCGCGCAAAGACGATTGTACCGCTCACAGTGCTCTCTTAGCGCCGCTTCTGCCGAATGAGGCCCGGGAGCGGCGCTTAACTCCGGAGAGCCTCTTACCTTCTTCTTTAGCGTCTTTTGTGGTCTACATCCTAGCAGAAAGCTTTTCCACTCTGTCTGGCAAGGAAAACCTGCGCCAGCGCAGAAAACATCTCCCATCGTGTTCTGGACGTTGCACGGAGGTCTGCCAAGTGTTTGAAAGAAACAAAGAAAAGTTGTCCAAAACAGCTTCCAATCGAATATTCATGTGATTGGAAACGTCCGGAAAGTGTAAGGTACTGTTTTCTATCAGTTGGCAAGCTGCGCACACAATCCCAGTGTTGTACAGCTTCCTTCTTCACCTTTCCGATGCTGCCGCTCTCTCCGGCTCCCGGAGCCGAAGAAGCGGCTTCTTCGCGCAAAGACGATTGTACCGCTCACAGTGCTCTCTTAGCGCCGCTTCTGCCGAAAGAAGCCCGGGAGCGGTGCTTAGCTCCGGAGAGCCTCGTACCTTCGTCTTTAGCGTCTTTTGTGGTCTACATCCTAGCAGAAAGCTTTTCCACTCTGTCTGGCAAGGAAAACCTGCGCCAGCGCAGAAAACATCTCCCATCGTGTTCTGGACGTTGCACGGAGGTCTGCCAAGTGTTTGAAAGAAACAAAGAAAAGTTGTCCAAAACAGCTTCCAATCGAATATTCATGTGATTGGAAACGTCAGGAAAGTGTAAGGTACTGTTTTCTATCAGTTGGCAAGCTGCGCACACAATCCCAGTGTTGTACAGCTTCCTTCTTCACCTTTCCGATGCTGCCGCTCTCTCCGGTTCCCGGAGCCGAAGAAGCGGCTTCTTCGCGCAAAGGCGATTGTACCGCTCACAGTGCTCTCTTAGCGCCGCTTCTGCCGAAAGAAGCCCGGGAGCGGCGCTTAGCTCCGGAGAGCCTCGTACCTTCGTCTTTAGCGTCTTTTGTGGTCTACATCCTAGCAGAAAGCTTTTCCACTCTGTCTGGCAAGGATAACCTGCGCCAGCACAGAAAACATCTCCCATCGTGTTCTGGACGTTGTACGGAGGTCTGCCAAGTGTTTGCATAAAGAAATGAAAAGTTGTCCAAAATAACTTCCTATCGAATGTTCATGTGATTGGAAAAGTCAGGAAAGTGTAAGGTACTGTTTTCTATCAGTTGGCAAGCTGCGCACACAATCCCAGTGTTGTACAGCTTCCTTCTTCACCTTTCCGATGCTGCCGCTCTCTCCGGCTCCCGGAGCCGAAGAAGCGGCTTCTTCGCGCAAAGACGATTGTACCGCTCACAGTGCTCTCTTAGCGCCGCTTCTGCCGAAAGAAGCCCGGGAGCGGCGCTTAGCTCCGGAGAGCATCGTACCTTCGTCTTTAGCGTCTTTTGTGGTCTACATCCTAGCAGAAAGCTTTTCCACTCTGTCTGGCAAGGATAACCTGCGCCAGCACAGAAAACATCTCCCATCGTGTTCTGGACGTTGCACGGAGGTCTGCCAAGTGTTTGCATAAAGAAATGAAAAGTTGTCCAAAATAACTTCCTATCGAATGTTCATGTGATTGGAAAAGTCAGGAAAGTGGTAAGGTACTGTTTTCTATCAGTTGGCAAGCTGCGCACACAAGCCCAGTGTTGTACAGCTTCCTTCTTCACCTTTGCGATGCTGCCGCTCTCTCCGGCTCCCGGAGCCGAAGAAGCGGCTTCTTCGCGCAAAGACGATTGTACCGCTCACAGTGCTCTCTTAGCGCGGCTTCTGCCGAAAGAAGCCCGGGAGCGGCGCTTAGCTCCGGAGAGCATCGTACCTTCGTCTTTAGCGTCTTTTGTGGTCTACATCCTAGCAGAAAGCTTTTCCACTCTGTCTGGCAAGGAAAACATGCGCCAGCGCAGAAAACATCTCCCATCGTGCTCTGGACGTTGTACGGAGGTCTGCCAAGTGTTTGACAAGAAGAGAGGAAAAGTTGTCCAAAACAGCTTCCAATCGAATATTCATGTGATTGGAAAAGTCAGGAAAGTGGTAAGGTACTGTTTACTATCAGTTGGCAAGCTGCGCACACAATCCCAGTGTTGTACAGCTTCCTTCTTCACCTTTCCGATGCTGCCGCTCTCTCCGGCTCCCGGAGCCGAAGAAGCGGCTTCTTCGCGCAAAGACGATTGTACCGCTCACAGTGCTCTCTTAGCGCCGCTTCTGCCGAAAGAAGCCCGGGAGCGGCGCTTAGCTCCGGAGAGCATCGTCCCTTCGTCTTTAGCGTCTTTTGTGGTCTACATCCTAGCAGAAAGCTTTTCCACTCTGTCTGGCAAGGAAAACATGCGCCAGCACAGAAAACATCTCCCATCGTGTTCTGGACGTTGCACGGAGGTCTGCCAAGTGTTTGAAAGAAACAAAGAAAAGTTGTCCAAAACAGCTTCCAATCGAATATTCATGTGATTGGAAACGTCAGGAAAGTGTAAGGTACTGTTTTCTATCAGTTGGCAAGCTGCGCACACAATGCCAGTGTTGTACAGCTTCCTTCTTCACCTTTCCGATGCTGCCGCTCTCTCCGGCTCCCGGAGCCGAAGAAGCGGCTTCTTCGCGCAAAGGCGATTGTACCGCTCACAGTGCTCTCTTAGCGCCGCTTCTGCCGAAAGAAGCCCGGGAGCGGCGCTTAACTCCGGAGAGCATCGTCCCTTCGTCTTTAGCGTCTTTTGTGGTCGACATCCTAGCAGAAAGCTTTTCCACTCTGTCTGGCAAGGAAAACATGCGCCAGCACAGAAAACATCTCCCATCGTGTTCTGGACGTTGCACGGAGGTCTGCCAAGTGTTTGCATAAAGAAATGAATAGTTGTCCAAAATAACTTCCTATCGAATGTTCATGTGATTGGAAAAGTCAGGAAAGTGGTAAGGTACTGTTTTCTATCAGTTGGCAAGCTGCGCACACAATCCCAGTGTTGTACAGCTTCCTTCTTCACCTTTGCGATGCTGCCGCTCTCTCCGGCTCCCGGAGCCGAAGAAGCGGCTTCTTCGCGCAAAGACGATTGTACCGCTCACAGTGCTCTCTTAGCGCCGCTTCTGCCGAAAGAAGCCCGGGAGCGGTGCTTAGCTCCGGAGAGCATCGTCCCTTCGTCTTTAGCGTCTTTTGTGGTCTACATCCTAGCAGAAAGCTTTTCCACTCTGTCTGGAAAGGAAAACCTGCGCCAGCACAGAAAACATCTCCCATCGTGTTCTGGACGTTGCACGGAGGTCTGCCAAGTGTTTGAAAGAAACAAAGAAAAGTTGTCCAAAACAGCTTCCAATCGAATATTCATGTGATTGGAAACGTCCGGAAAGTGTAAGGTACTGTTTTCTATCAGTTGGCAAGCTGCGCACACAATCCCAGTGTTGTACAGCTTCCTTCTTCACCTTTCCGATGCTGCCGCTCTCTCCGGCTCCCGGAGCCGAAGAAGCGGCTTCTTCGCGCAAAGACGATTGTACCGCTCACAGTGCTCTCTTAGCGCGGCTTCTGCCGAAAGAAGCCCGGGAGCGGCGCTTAGCTCCGGAGAGCCTCATACCTTCGTCTTTAGCGTCTTTTGTGGTCTACATCCTAGCAGAAAGATTTTCCACTCTGTCTGGCAAGGAAAACCTGCGCCAGCACAGAAAACATCTCCCATCGTGTTCTGGACGTTGCACGGAGGTCTGCCAAGTGTTTGCATAAAGAAATGAAAAGTTGTCCAAAATAACTTCCTATCGAATGTTCATGTGATTGGAAAAGTCAGGAAAGTGGTAAGGTACTGTTTTCTATCAGTTGGCAAGCTGCGCACACAATCCCAGTGTTGTACAGCTTCCTTCTTCACCTTTCCGATGCTGCCGCTCTCTCCGGCTCCCGGAGCCGAAGAAGCGGCTTCTTCGCGCAAAGGCGATTGTACCGCTCACAGTGCTCTCTTAGCGCCGCTTCTGCCGAAAGAAGCCCGGGAGCGGTGCTTAGCTCCGGAGAGCCTCGTACCTTCGTCTTTAGCGTCTTTTGTGGTCTACATCCTAGCAGAAAGCTTTTCCACTCTGTCTGGCAAGGAAAACCTGCGCCAGCACAGAAAACATCTCCCATCGTGTTCTGGACGTTGCACGGAGGTCTGCCAAGTGTTTGCATAAAGAAATGAAAAGTTGTCCAAAATAACTTCCTATCGAATGTTCATGTGATTGGAAAAGTCAGGAAAGTGGTAAGGTACTGTTTTCTATCAGTTGGCAAGCTGCGCACACAATCCCAGTGTTGTACAGCTTCCTTCTTCACCTTTCCGATGCTGCCGCTCTCTCCGGCTCCCGGAGCCGAAGAAGCGGCTTCTTCGCGCAAAGACGATTGTACCGCTCACAGTGCTCTCTTAGCGCGGCTTCTGCCGAAAGAAGCCCGGGAGCGGCGCTTAGCTCCGGAGAGCATCGTCCCTTCGTCTTTAGCGTCTTTTGTGGTCTACATCCTAGCAGAAAGCTTTTCCACTCTGTCTGGCAAGGAAAACATGCGCCAGCACAGAAAACATCTCCCATCGTGTTCTGGACGTTGTACGGAGGTCTGCCAAGTGTTTGACAAGAAGAGAGGAAAAGTTGTCCAAAACAGCTTCCAATCGAATATTCATGTGATTGGAAACGTCAGGAAAGTGGTAAGGTACTGTTTTCTATCAGTTGGCAAGCTGCGCACACAATCCCAGTGTTGTACAGCTTCCTTCTTCACCTTTCCGATGCTGCCGCTCTCTCCGGCTCCCGGAGCCGAAGAAGCGACTTCTTCGCGCAAAGACGATTGTACCGCTCACAGTGCTCTATTAGCGCGGCTTCTGCCGAAAGAAGCCCGGGAGCGGCGCTTAACTCCGGAGAGCCTCTTACCTTCTTCTTTAGCGTCTTTTGTGGTCTACATCCTAGCAAAAGGCTTTTCCACTCAGTCTGGCAAGGAAAACCTGCGCCTGCGCAGAAAACATCTCCCATCGTGTTCTGGACGTTGCACGGAGGTCTGCCAAGTGTTTGCATAAAGAAATGAAAAGTTGTCCAAAATAACTTCCTATCGAATGTTCATGTGATTGGAAAAGTCAGGAAAGTGGTAAGGTACTGTTTTCTATCAGTTAACAAGCTGCGCACACAATCCCAGTGTTGTACAGCTTCCTTCTTCACCTTTCCGATGCTGCCGCTCTCTCCGGCTCCCGGAGCCGAAGAAGCGGCTTCTTCGCGCAAACACGATTGTACCGCTCACAGTGCTCTCTTAGCGCGGCTTCTGCCGAAAGAAGCCCGGTAGAGGCGCTTAGCTCCGGAGAGCATCGTCCCTTCGTCTTTAGCGTCTTTTGTGGTCTACATCCTAGCAGAAAGCTTTTCCACTCTGTCTGGCAAGGAAAACATGCGCCAGCACAGAAAACATCTCCCATCGTGTTCTGGACGTTGCACGGAGGTCTGCCAAGTGTTTGACAAGAAGAGAAGAAAAGTTGTCCAAAACAGCTTCCAATCGAATATTCATGTGATTGGAAAAGTCAGGAAAGTTGTAAGGTACTGTTTTCTATCAGTTGGCAAGCTGCGCACACAATCCCAGTGTTGTACAGCTTCCTTCTTCACCTTTCTGATGCTGCCGCTCTCTCCGGCTCCCGGAGCCGAAGAAGCGGCTTCTTCGCGCAAAGACGATTGTACCGCTCACAGTGCTCTCTTAGCGCGGCTTCTGCCGAAAGAAGCCCGGGAGCGTCGCTTAGCTCCGGAGAGCATCGTACCTTCGTCTTTAGCGTCTTTTGTGGTCTACATCCTAGCAGAAAGCTTTTCCACTCTGTCTGGCAAGGAAAACCTGCGCCAGCACAGAAAACATCTCCCATCGTGTTCTGGACGTTGCACGGAGGTCTGCCAAGTGTTTGCATAAAGAAATGAAAAGTTGTCCAAAATAACTTCCTATCGAATGTTCATGTGATTGGAAAAGTCAGGAAAGTGGTAAGGTACTGTTTTCTATCAGTTGGCAAGCTGCGCACACAATGCCAGTGTTGTACAGCTTCCTTCTTCACCTTTCCGATGCTGCCGCTCTCTCCGGCTCCCGGAGCCGAAGAAGCGGCTTCTTCGCGCAAAGGCGATTGTACCGCTCACAGTGCTCTCTTAGCGCCGCTTCTGCCGAAAGAAGCCCGGGAGCGGTGCTTAGCTCCGGAGATGCTCGTACCTTCGTCTGCAGCGTCTTTTGTGGTCTACATCCTAGCAGAAAGCTTTTCCACTCTGTCTGGCAAGGAAAACATGCGCCAGCACAGAAAACATCTCCCATCGTGTTCTGGACGTTGCACGGAGGTCTGCCAAGTGTTTGCATAAAGAAATGAAAAGTTGTCCAAAACAGCTTCCAATCGAATGTTCATGTGATTGGAAAAGTCAGGAAAGTGGTAAGGTACTGTTTTCTATCAGTTGGCAAGCTGCGCACACAATCCCAGTGTTGTACAGCTTCCTTCTTCACCTTTCCGATGCTGCCGCTCTCTCCGGCTCCCGGAGCTGAAGAAGCGGCTTCTTCGCGCAAAGACGATTGTACCGCTCACAGTGCTCTCTTAGCGCCGCTTCTGCCGAAAGAAGCCCGGGAGCGGCGCTTAGCTCCGGAGAGCATCGTACCTTCGTCTTTAGCGTCTTTTGTGGTCTACATCCTAGCAGAAAGCTTTTCCACTCTGTCTGGCAAGGAAAACCTGCGCCAGCACAGAAAACATCTCCCATCGTGTTCTGGACGTTGCACGGAGGTCTGCCAAGTGTTTGCATAAAGAAATGAAAAGTTGTCCAAAATAACTTCCTATAGAATGTTCATGTGATTGGAAAAGTCAGGAAAGTGGTAAGGTACTGTTTTCTATCAGTTGGCAAGCTGCGCACACAATCCCAGTGTTGTACAGCTTCCTTCTTCACCTTTGCGATGCTGCCGCTCTCTCCGGCTCCCGGAGCCGAAGAAGCGGCTTCTTCGCGCAAAGACGATTGTACCGCTCACAGTGCTCTCTTAGCGCCGCTTCTGCCGAAAGAAGCCCGGGAGCGGCGCTTAGCTCCGGAGAGCATCGTCCCTTCGTCTTTAGCGTCTTTTGTGGTCTACATCCTAGCAGAAAGCTTTTCCACTCTGTCTGGCAAGGAAAACATGCGCCAGCACAGAAAACATCTCCCATCGTGTTCTGGACGTTGTACGGAGGTCTGCCAAGTGTTTGAAAGAAACAAAGAAAAGTTGTCCAAAACAGCTTCCAATCGAATATTCATGTGATTGGAAACGTCCGGAAAGTGTAAGGTACTGTTTTCTATCAGTTGGCAAGCTGCGCACACAATCCCAGTGTTGTACAGCTTCCTTCTTCACCTTTCCGATGCTGCCGCTCTCTCCGGCTCCCGGAGCCGAAGAAGCGGCTTCTTCGCGCAAAGGCGATTGTACCGCTCACAGTGCTCTCTTAGCGCCGCTTCTGCCGAAAGAAGCCCGGGAGCTGTGCTTAGCTCCGGAGAGGCTCGTACCTTCGTCTGCAGCGTCTTTTGTGGTCTACATCCTAGCAGAAAGCTTTTCCACTCTGTCTGGCAAGGAAAACATGCGCCAGCGCTGAAAACATCTCCCATCGTGTTCTGGACGTTGCACGGAGGTCTGCCAAGTGTTTGCATAAAGAAATGAAAAGTTGTCCAAAACAGCTTCCAATCGAATGTTCATGTGATTGGAAAAGTCAGGAAAGTGGTAAGGTACTGTTTTCTATCAGTTGGCAAGCTGCGCACACAATCCCAGTGTTGTACAGCTTCCTTCTTCACCTTTCCGATGCTGCCGCTCTCTCCGGCTCCCGGAGCCGAAGAAGCGGCTTCTTCGCGCAAAGACGATTGTACCGCTCACAGTGCTCTCTTAGCGCGGCTTCTGCCGAAAGAAGCCCGGGAGCGGCGCTTAGCTCCGGAGAGCATCGTACCTTCGTCTTTAGCGTCTTTTGTGGTCTACATCCTAGCAGAAAGCTTTTCCACTCTGTCTGGCAAGGAAAACATGCGCCAGCAAAGAAAACATCTCCCATCGTTTTCTGGACGTTGTACGGAGGTCTGCCAAGTGTTTGACAAGAAGAGAGGAAAAGTTGTCCAAAACAGCTTCCAATCGAATATTCATGTGATTGGAAAAGTCAGGAAAGTGGTAAGGTACTGTTTTCTATCAGTTGGCAAGCTGCGCACACAATCCCAGTGTTGTACAGCTTCCTTCTTCACCTTTCCGATGCTGCCGCTCTCTCCGGCTCCCGGAGCCGAAGAAGCGGCTTCTTCGCGCAAAGACGATTGTACCGCTCACAGTGCTCTCTTAGCGCCGCTTCTGCCGAAAGAAGCCCGGGAGCGGCGCTTAGCTCCGGAGAGCATCGTACCTTTGTCTTTAGCGTCTTTTGTGGTCTAAATCCTAGCAGAAAGCTTTTCCACTCTGTCTGGCAAGGAAAACATGCGCCAGCACAGAAAACATCTCCCATCGTGTTCTGGACGTTGCACGGAGGTCTGCCAAGTGTTTGCATAAAGAAAAAAAAAGTTGTCCAAAATAAGTTCCTATCGAATGTTCATGTGATTGGAAAAGTCAGGGAAGTGGTAAGGTACTGTTTTCTATCAGTTGGCAAGCTGCGCACACAATCCCAGTGTTGTACAGCTTCCTTCTTCACCTTTGCGATGCTGCCGCTCTCTCCGGCTCCCGGAGCCGAAGAAGCGGCTTCTTCGCGCAAAGACGATTGTACCGCTCACAGTGCTCTCTTAGCGCCGCTTCTGCCGAAAGAAGCCCGGGAGCGGCGCTTAGCTCCGGAGAGCCTCGTACCTTCGTCTTTAGCGTCTTTTGTGGTCTACATCCTAGCAGAAAGCTTTTCCACTCTGTCTGGCAAGGATAACCTGCGCCAGCACAGAAAACATCTCCCATCGTGTTCTGGACGTTGCACGGAGGTCTGCCAAGTGTTTGCATAAAGAAATGAAAAGTTGTCCAAAATAACTTCCTATCGAATGTTCATGTGATTGGAAAAGTCAGGAAAGTGGTAAGGTACTGTTTTCTATCAGTTGGCAAGCTGCGCACACAATCCCAGTGTTGTACAGCTTCCTTCTTCACCTTTCCGATGCTGCCGCTCTCTCCGGCTCCCGGAGCCGAAGAAGCGGCTTCTTCGCGCAAACACGATTGTACCACTCACAGTGCTCTCTTAGCGCCGCTTCTGCCGAAAGAAGCCCGGGAGCGGTGCTTAGCTCCGGAGAGCCTCGTCCCTTCGTCTTTAGCGTCTTTTGTGGTCTACATCCTAGCAGAAAGCTTTTCCACTCTGTCTGGCAAGGAAAACATGCGCCAGCACAGAAAACATCTCCCATCGTGTTCTGGACGTTGCACGGAGGTCTGCCAAGTATTTGACAAGAAGAAATGAAAAGTTGTCCAAAACAGCTTCCAATCGAATATTCATGTGATTGGAAACGTCAGGAAAGTGTAAGGTACTGTTTTCTATCAGTTGGCAAGCTGCGCACACAATCCCAGTGTTGTACAGCTTCCTTCTTCACCTTTCCGATGCTGCCGCTCTCTCCGGTTCCCGGAGCCGAAGAAGCGGCTTCTTCGCGCAAAGACGATTGTACCGCTCACAGTGCTCTCTTAGCGCCGCTTCTGCCGAAAGAAGCCCGGGAGCGGCGCTTAGCTCCGGAGAGCCTCGTACCTTCGTCTTTAGCGTCTTTTGTGGTCTACATCCTAGCAGAAAGCTTTTCCACTCTGTCTGGCAAGGATAACCTGCGCCAGCACAGAAAACATCTCCCATCGTGTTCTGGACGTTGTACGGAGGTCTGCCAAGTGTTTGCATAAAGAAATGAAAAGTTGTCCAAAATAACTTCCTATCGAATGTTCATGTGATTGGAAAAGTCAGGAAAGTGGTAAGGTACTGTTTTCTATCAGTTGGCAAGCTGCGCACACAATCCCAGTGTTGTACAGCTTCCTTCTTCACCTTTCCGATGCTGCCGCTCTCTCCGGCTCCCGGAGCCGAAGAAGCGGCTTCTTCGCGCAAAGACGATTGTACCGCTCACAGTGCTCTCTTAGCGCCGCTTCTGCCGAAAGAAGCCCGGGAGCGGCGCTTAGCTCCGGAGAGCATCGTACCTTCGTCTTTAGCGTCTTTTGTGGTCTACATCCTAGCAGAAAGCTTTTCCACTCTGTCTGGCAAGGATAACCTGCGCCAGCACAGAAAACATCTCCCATCGTGTTCTGGACGTTGCACGGAGGTCTGCCAAGTGTTTGCATAAAGAAATGAAAAGTTGTCCAAAATAACTTCCTATCGAATGTTCATGTGATTGGAAAAGTCAGGAAAGTGGTAAGGTACTGTTTTCTATCAGTTGGCAAGCTGCGCATACAAGCCCAGTGTTGTACAGCTTCCTTCTTCACCTTTGCGATGCTGCCGCTCTCTCCGGCTCCCGGAGCCGAAGAAGCGGCTTCTTCGCGCAAAGACGATTGTACCGCTCACAGTGCTCTCTTAGCGCGGCTTCTGCCGAAAGAAGCCCGGGAGCGGCGCTTAGCTCCGGAGAGCATCGTACCTTCGTCTTTAGCGTCTTTTGTGGTCTACATCCTAGCAGAAAGCTTTTCCACTCTGTCTGGCAAGGAAAACATGCGCCAGCGCAGAAAACATCTCCCATCGTTTTCTGGACGTTGTACGGAGGTCTGCCAAGTGTTTGACAAGAAGAGAGGAAAAGTTGTCCAAAACAGCTTCCAATCGAATATTCATGTGATTGGAAAAGTCAGGAAAGTGGTAAGGTACTGTTTACTATCAGTTGGCAAGCTGCGCACACAATCCCAGTGTTGTACAGCTTCCTTCTTCACCTTTCCGATGCTGCCGCTCTCTCCGGCTCCCGGAGCCGAAGAAGCGGCTTCTTCGCGCAAAGACGATTGTACCGCTCACAGTGCTCTCTTAGCGCGGCTTCTGCCGAAAGAAGCCCGGGAGCGGCGCTTAGCTCCGGAGAGCATCGTACCTTCGTCTTTAGCGTCTTTTGTGGTCTACATCCTAGCAGAAAGCTTTTCCACTCTGTCTGGCAAGGAAAACATGCGCCAGCGCAGAAAACATCTCCCATCGTGTTCTGGACGTTGCACGGAGGTCTGCCAAGTGTTTGAAAGAAACAAAGAAAAGTTGTCCAAAACAGCTTCCAATCGAATATTCATGTGATTGGAAACGTCAGGAAAGTGGTAAGGTACTGTTTTCTATCAGTTGGCAAGCTGCGCACACAATGCCAGTGTTGTACAGCTTCCTTCTTCACCTTTCCGATGCTGCCGCTCTCTCCGGCTCCCGGAGCCGAAGAAGCGGCTTCTTCGCGCAAAGGCGATTGTACCGCTCACAGTGCTCTCTTAGCGCCGCTTCTGCCGAAAGAAGCCCGGGAGCGGCGCTTAACTCCGGAGAGCATTGTCCCTTCGTCTTTAGCGTCTTTTGTGGTCGACATCCTAGCAGAAAGCTTTTCCACTCTGTCTGGCAAGGAAAACATGCGCCAGCACAGAAAACATCTCCCATCGTGTTCTGGACGTTGCACGGAGGTCTGCCAAGTGTTTGCATAAAGAAATGAAAAGTTGTCCAAAATAACTTCCTATCGAATGTTCATGTGATTGGAAAAGTCAGGAAAGTGGTAAGGTACTGTTTTCTATCAGTTGGCAAGCTGCGCACACAATCCCAGTGTTGTACAGCTTCCTTCTTCACCTTTCCGATGCTGCCGCTCTCTCCGGCTCCCGGAGCCGAAGAAGCGGCTTCTTCGCGCAAAGACGATTGTACCGCTCACAGTGCTCTCTTAGCGCGGCTTCTGCCGAAAGAAGCCCGGGAGCGGCGCTTAGCTCCGGAGAGCCTCATACCTTCGTCTTTAGCGTCTTTTGTGGTCTACATCCTAGCAGAAAGGTTTTCCACTCTGTCTGGCAAGGAAAACCTGCGCCAGCACAGAAAACATCTCCCATCGTGTTCTGGACGTTGCACGGAGGTCTGCCAAGTGTTTGCATAAAGAAATGAAAAGTTGTCCAAAATAACTTCCTATCGAATGTTCATGTGATTGGAAAAGTCAGGAAAGTGGTAAGGTACTGTTTTCTATCAGTTGGCAAGCTGCGCACACAATCCCAGTGTTGTACAGCTTCCTTCTTCACCTTTCCGATGCTGCCGCTCTCTCCGGCTCCCGGAGCCGAAGAAGCGGCTTCTTCGCGCAAAGGCGATTGTACCGCTCACAGTGCTCTCTTAGCGCCGCTTCTGCCGAAAGAAGCCCGGGAGCGGTGCTTAGCTCCGGAGAGCCTCGTACCTTCGTCTTTAGCGTCTTTTGTGGTCTACATCCTAGCAGAAAGCTTTTCCACTCTGTCTGGCAAGGAAAACCTGCGCCAGCACAGAAAACATCTCCCATCGTGTTCTGGACGTTGCACGGAGGTCTGCCAAGTGTTTGCATAAAGAAATGAAAAGTTGTCCAAAATAACTTCCTATCGAATGTTCATGTGATTGGAAAAGTCAGGAAAGTGGTAAGGTACTGTTTTCTATCAGTTGGCAAGCTGCGCACACAATCCCAGTGTTGTACAGCTTCCTTCTTCACCTTTCCGATGCTGCCGCTCTCTCCGGCTCCCGGAGCCGAAGAAGCGGCTTCTTCGCGCAAAGACGATTGTACCGCTCACAGTGCTCTCTTAGCGCGGCTTCTGCCGAAAGAAGCCCGGGAGCGGCGCTTAGCTCCGGAGAGCATCGTCCCTTCGTCTTTAGCGTCTTTTGTGGTCTACATCCTAGCAGAAAGCTTTTCCACTCTGTCTGGCAAGGAAAACATGCGCCAGCACAGAAAACATCTCCCATCGTGTTCTGGACGTTGTACGGAGGTCTGCCAAGTGTTTGACAAGAAGAGAGGAAAAGTTGTCCAAAACAGCTTCCAATCGAATATTCATGTGATTGGAAACGTCAGGAAAGTGGTAAGGTACTGTTTTCTATCAGTTGGCAAGCTGCGCACACAATCCCAGTGTTGTACAGCTTCCTTCTTCACCTTTCCGATGCTGCCGCTCTCTCCGGCTCCCGGAGCCGAAGAAGCGACTTCTTCGCGCAAAGACGATTGTACCGCTCACAGTGCTCTATTAGCGCGGCTTCTGCCGAAAGAAGCCCGGGAGCGGCGCTTAACTCCGGAGAGCCTCTTACCTTCTTCTTTAGCGTCTTTTGTGGTCTACATCCTAGCAAAAGGCTTTTCCACTCAGTCTGGCAAGGAAAACCTGCGCCTGCGCAGAAAACATCTCCCATCGTGTTCTGGACGTTGCACGGAGGTCTGCCAAGTGTTTGCATAAAGAAATGAAAAGTTGTCCAAAATAACTTCCTATCGAATGTTCATGTGATTGGAAAAGTCAGGAAAGTGGTAAGGTACTGTTTTCTATCAGTTAACAAGCTGCGCACACAATCCCAGTGTTGTACAGCTTCCTTCTTCACCTTTCCGATGCTGCCGCTCTCTCCGGCTCCCGGAGCCGAAGAAGCGGCTTCTTCGCGCAAACACGATTGTACCGCTCACAGTGCTCTCTTAGCGCGGCTTCTGCCGAAAGAAGCCCGGGAGCGTCGCTTAGCTCCGGAGAGCATCGTACCTTCGTCTTTAGCGTCTTTTGTGGTCTACATCCTAGCAGAAAGCTTTTCCACTCTGTCTGGCAAGGAAAACATGCGCCAGCGCAGAAAACATCTCCCATCGTGTTCTGGACGTTGTACGGAGGTCTGCCAAGTGTTTGACAAGAAGAGAAGAAAAGTTGTCCAAAACAGCTTCCAATCGAATATTCATGTGATTGGAAAAGTCAGGAAAGTGGTAAGGTACTGTTTTCTATCAGTTGGCAAGCTGCGCACACAATCCCAGTGTTGTACAGCTTCCTTCTTCACCTTTCCGATGCTGCCGCTCTCTCCGGCTCCCGGAGCCGAAGCAGCGGCTTCTTCGCGCAAAGACGATTGTACCGCTCACAGTGCTCTCTTAGCGCCGCTTCTGCCGAAAGAAGCCCGGGAGCGGCGCTTAGCTCCGGAGAGCATCGTACCTTCGTCTTTAGCGTCTTTTGTGGTCTACATCCTAGCAGAAAGCTTTTCCACTCTGTCTGGCAAGGAAAACCTGCGCCAGCACAGAAAACATCTCCCATCGTGTTCTGGACGTTGCACGGAGGTCTGCCAAGTGTTTGCATAAAGAAATGAAAAGTTGTCCAAAATAACTTCCTATAGAATGTTCATGTGATTGGAAAAGTCAGGAAAGTGGTAAGGTACTGTTTTCTATCAGTTGGCAAGCTGCGCACACAATGCCAGTGTTGTACAGCTTCCTTCTTCACCTTTCCGATGCTGCCGCTCTCTCCGGCTCCCGGAGCCGAAGAAGCGGCTTCTTCGCGCAAAGGCGATTGTACCGCTCACAGTGCTCTCTTAGCGCCGCTTCTGCCGAAAGAAGCCCGGGAGCGGCGCTTAGCTCCGGAGAGCATCGTACCTTCGTCTTTAGCGTCTTTTGTGGTCTACATCCTAGCAGAAAGCTTTTCCACTCTGTCTGGCAAGGAAAACATGCGCCAGCACAGAAAACATCTCCCATCGTGTTCTGGACGTTGTACGGAGGTCTGCCAAGTGTTTGACAAGAAGAGAGGAAAAGATGTCCAAAACAGCATCCAATCGAATATTCATGTGATTGGAAACGTCAGGAAAGTGTAAGGTACTGTTTTCTATCAGTTGGCAAGCTGCGCACACAATCCCAGTGTTGTACAGCTTCCTTCTTCACCTTTCCGATGCTGCCGCTCTCTCCGGCTCCCGGAGCCGAAGAAGCGGCTTCTTCGCGCAAAGGCGATTGTACCGCTCACAGTGCTCTCTTAGCGCGGCTTCTGCCGAAAGAAGCCCGGGAGCGGCGCTTAACTCCGGAGAGCATCGTCCCTTCTTCTTTAGCGTCTTTTGTGGTCTACATCCTAGCAGAAAGCTTTTCCACTCTGTCTGGCAAGGAAAACATGCGCCAGCACAGAAAACATCTCCCATCGTGTTCTGGACGTTGCACGGAGGTCTGCCAAGTGTTTGCATAAAGAAATGAAAAGTTGTCCAAAATAAATTCCTATCGAATGTTCATGTGATTGGAAAAGTCAGGAAAGTGGTAAGGTACTGTTTTCTATCAGTTGGCAAGCTGCGCACACAATCCCAGTGTTGTACAGCTTCCTTCTTCACCTTTCCGATGCTGCCGCTCTCTCCGGCTCCCGGAGCCGAAGAAGCGGCTTCTTCGCGCAAAGACGATTGTACCGCTCACAGTGCTCTCTTAGCGCCGCTTCTGCCGAAAGAAGCCCGGGAGCGGCGCTTAACTCCGGAGAGCATCGTCCCTTCGTCTTTAGTGTCTTTTGTGGTCTACATCCTAGCAGAAAGCTTTTCCACTCTGTCTGGAAAGGAAAACCTGCGCCAGCACAGAAAACATCTCCCATCGTGTTCTGGACGTTGCACGGAGGTCTGCCAAGTGTTTGAAAGAAACAAAGAAAAGTTGTCCAAAACAGCTTCCAATCGAATATTCATGTGATTGGAAACGTCAGGAAAGTGTAAGGTACTGTTTTCTATCAGTTGGCAAGCTGCGCACACAATCCCAGTGTTGTACAGCTTCCTTCTTCACCTTTCCGATGCTGCCGCTCTCTCCGGCTCCCGGAGCCGAAGAAGCGGCTTCTTCGCGCAAAGACGATTGTACCGCTCACAGTGCTCTCTTAGCGCCGCTTCTGCCGAAAGAAGCCCGGGAGCGGTGCTTAGCTCCGGAGAGCCTCGTCCCTTCGTCTTTAGCGTCTTTTGTGGTCTACATCCTAGCAGAAAGCTTTTCCACTCTGTCTGGCAAGGAAAACATGCGCCAGCACAGAAAACATCTCCCATCGTGTTCTGGACGTTGCACGGAGGTCTGCCAAGTGTTTGCATAAAGAAATGAATAGTTGTCCAAAATAACTTCCTATCGAATGTTCATGTGATTGGAAAAGTCAGGAAAGTGGTAAGGTACTGTTTTCTATCAGTTGGCAAGCTGCGCACACAATCCCAGTGTTGTACAGCTTCCTTCTTCACCTTTCCGATGCTGCCGCTCTCTCCGGCTCCCGGAGCCGAAGAAGCGGCTTCTTCGCGCAAAGACGATTGTACCGCTCACAGTGCTCTCTTAGCGCCGCTTCTGCCGAAAGAAGCCCGGGAGCGGCGCTTAGCTCCGGAGAGCATCGTACCTTCGTCTTTAGCGTCTTTTGTGGTCTACATCCTAGCAGAAAGCTTTTCCACTCTGTCTGGCAAGGAAAACATGCGCCAGCGCAGAAAACATCTCCCATCGTGTTCTGGACGTTGTACGGAGGTCTGCCAAGTGTTTGACAAGAAGAGAAGAAAAGTTGTCCAAAACAGCTTCCAATCGAATATTCATGTGATTGGAAAAGTCAGGAAAGTGGTAAGGTACTGTTTTCTATCAGTTGGCAAGCTGCGCACACAATCCCAGTGTTGTACAGCTTCCTTCTTCACCTTTCCGATGCTGCCGCTCTCTCCGGCTCCCGGAGCCGAAGCAGCGGCTTCTTCGCGCAAAGACTATTGCACCGCTCACAGTGCTCTCTTAGCGCGGCTTCTGCCGAAAGAAGCCCGGGTGCGGCGCTTAGCTCCGGAGAGCATCGTACCTTCGTCTTTAGCGTCTTTTGTGGTCTACATCCTAGCAGAAAGCTTTTCCACTCTGTCTGGCAAGGAAAACATGCGCCAGCACAGAAAACATCTCCCATCGTGTTCTGGACGTTGTACGGAGGTCTGCCAAGTGTTTGACAAGAAGAGAGGAAAAGATGTCCAAAACAGCATCCAATCGAATATTCATGTGATTGGAAACGTCAGGAAAGTGTAAGGTACTGTTTTCTATCAGTTGGCAAGCTGGCGCACACAATCCCAGTGTTGTACAGCTTCCTTCTTCACCTTTCCGATGCTGCCGCTCTCTCCGGCTCCCGGAGCCGAAGAAGCGGCTTCTTCGCGCAAAGGCGATTGTACCGCTCACAGTGCTCTCTTAGCGCCGCTTCTGCCGAAAGAAGCCCGGGAGCGGTGCTTAGCTCCGGAGAGGCTCGTACCTTCGTCTGCAGCGTCTTTTGTGGTCTACATCCTAGCAGAAAGCTTTTCCACTCTGTCTGGCAAGGAAAACATGCGCCAGCGCTGAAAACATCTCCCATCGTGTTCTGGACGTTGCACGGAGGTCTGCCAAGTGTTTGCATAAAGAAATGAAAAGTTGTCCAAAATAACTTCCTATCGAATGTTCATGTGATTGGAAAGGTCAGGAAAGTGTTAGGTACTGTTTTCTATCAGTTGGCAAGCTGCGCACACAATCCCAGTGTTGTACAGCTTCCTTCTTCACCTTTCCGATGCTGCCGCTCTCTCCGGCTCCCGGAGCCGAAGAAGCGGCTTCTTCGCGCAAAGACGATTGTACCGCTCACAGTGCTCTCTTAGCGCCGCTTCTGCCGAAAGAAGCCCGGGAGCGGCGCTTAGCTCCGGAGAGCATCGTCCCTTCGTCTTTAGCGTCTTTTGTGGTCTACATCCTAGCAGAAAGCTTTTCCACTCTGTCTGGCAAGGAAAACATGCGCCAGCACAGAAAACATCTCCCATCGTGTTCTGGACGTTGTACGGAGGTCTGCCAAGTGTTTGACAAGAAGAGAGGAAAAGTTGTCCAAAACAGCTTCCAATCGAATATTCATGTGATTGGAAACGTCAGGAAAGTGGTAAGGTACTGTTTTCTATCAGTTGGCAAGCTGCGCACACAATCCCAGTGTTGTACAGCTTCCTTCTTCACCTTTCCGATGCTGCCGCTCTCTCCGGCTCCCGGAGCCGAAGAAGCGGCTTCTTCGCGCAAAGACGATTGTACCGCTCACAGTGCTCTCTTAGCGCCGCTTCTGCCGAATGAAGCCCGGGAGCGGCGCTTAACTCCGGAGAGCCTCTTACCTTCTTCTTTAGCGTCTTTTGTGGTCTACATCCTAGCAGAAAGCTTTTCCACTCTGTCTGGAAAGGAAAACCTGCGCCAGCGCAGAAAACATCTCCCATCGTGTTCTGGACGTTGCACGGAGGTCTGCCAAGTGTTTGAAAGAAACAAAGAAAAGTTGTCCAAAACAGCTTCCAATCGAATATTCATGTGATTGGAAACGTCAGGAAAGTGTAAGGTACTGTTTTCTATCAGTTGGCAAGCTGCGCACACAATCCCAGTGTTGTACAGCTTCCTTCTTCACCTTTCCGATGCTGCCGCTCTCTCCGGCTCCCGGAGCCGAAGAAGCGGCTTCTTCGCGCAAAGACGATTGTACCGCTCACAGTGCTCTCTTAGCGCGGCTTCTGCCGAAAGAAGCCCGGGAGCGGCGCTTAGCTCCGGAGAGCATCGTTCCTTCGTCTTTAGCGTCTTTTGTGGTCTACATCCTAGCAGAAAGCTTTTCCACTCTGTCTGGCAAGGAAAACATGCGCCAGCACAGAAAACATCTCCCATCGTGTTCTGGACGTTGTACGGAGGTCTGCCAAGTGTTTGCATAAAGAAAAAAAAAGTTGTCCAAAACAACTTCCTATCGAATGTTCATGTGATTGGAAAAGTCAGGAAAGTGGTAAGGTACTGTTTTCTATCAGTTGGCAAGCTGCGCACACAATCCCAGTGTTGTACAGCTTCCTTCTTCACCTTTCCGATGCTGCCGCTCTCTCCGGCTCCCGGAGCCGAAGAAGCGGCTTCTTCGCGCAAAGACGATTGTACCGCTCACAGTGCTCTCTTAGCGCCGCTTCTGCCGAAAGAAGCCCGGGAGCGGCGCTTAGCTCCGGAGAGCATCGTACCTTCGTCTTTAGCGTCTTTTGTGGTCTACATCCTAGCAGAAAGCTTTTCCACTCTGTCTGGCAAGGAAAACATGCGCCAGCACAGAAAACATCTCCCATCGTGTTCTGGACGTTGCACGGAGGTCTGCCAAGTGTTTGACAAGAAGAAATGAAAAGTTGTCCAAAACAGCTTCCAATCGAATATTCATGTGATTGGAAACGTCAGGAAAGTGGTAAGGTACTGTTTTCTATCAGTTGGCAAGCTGCGCACACAATCCCAGTGTTGTACAGCTTCCTTCTTCACCTTTCCGATGCTGCCGCTCTCTCCGGCTCCCGGAGCCGAAGAAGCGGCTTCTTCGCGCAAAGACGATTGTACCGCTCACAGTGCTCTCTTAGCGCCGCTTCTGCCGAATGAGGCCCGGGAGCGGCGCTTAACTCCGGAGAGCCTCTTACCTTCTTCTTTAGCGTCTTTTGTGGTCTACATCCTAGCAGAAAGCTTTTCCACTCTGTCTGGCAAGGAAAACCTGCGCCAGCGCAGAAAACATCTCCCATCGTGTTCTGGACGTTGCACGGAGGTCTGCCAAGTGTTTGAAAGAAACAAAGAAAAGTTGTCCAAAACAGCTTCCAATCGAATATTCATGTGATTGGAAACGTCAGGAAAGTGTAAGGTACTGTTTTCTATCAGTTGGCAAGCTGCGCACACAAGCCCAGTGTTGTACAGCTTCCTTCTTCACCTTTCCGATGCTGCCGCTCTCTCCGGCTCCCGGAGCCGAAGAAGCGGCTTCTTCGCGCAAAGACGATTGTACCGCTCACAGTGCTCTCTTAGCGCCGCTTCTGCCGAAAGAAGCCCGGGAGCGGCGCTTAGCTCCGGAGAGCCTCGTACCTTCGTCTTTAGCGTCTTTTGTGGTCTACATCCTAGCAGAAAGCTTTTCCACTCTGTCTGGCAAGGATAACCTGCGCCAGCACAGAAAACATCTCCCATCGTGTTCTGGACGTTGTACGGAGGTCTGCCAAGTGTTTGCATAAAGAAATGAAAAGTTGTCCAAAATAACTTCCTATCGAATGTTCATGTGATTGGAAAAGTCAGGAAAGTGGTAAGGTACTGTTTTCTATCAGTTGGCAAGCTGCGCACACAATCCCAGTGTTGTACAGCTTCCTTCTTCACCTTTCCGATGCTGCCGCTCTCTCCGGCTCCCGGAGCCGAAGAAGCAGCTTCTTCGCGCAAAGACGATTGTACCGCTCACAGTGCTCTCTTAGCGCGGCTTCTGCCGAAATAAGCCCGGGAGCGGCGCTTAGCTCCGGAGAGCATCGTACCTTCGTCTTTAGCGTCTTTTGTGGTCTACATCCTAGCAGAAAGCTTTTCCACTCTGTCTGGCAAGGAAAACATGCGCCAGCACAGAAAATATCTCCCATCGTGTTCTGGACGTTGCACGGAGGTCTGCCAAGTGTTTGCATAAAGAAATGAAAAGTTGTCCAAAATAACTTCCTATCGAATGTTCATGTGATTGGAAAAGTCAGGAAAGTGGTAAGGTACTGTTTTCTATCAGTTGGCAAGCTGCGCACACAAGCCCAGTGTTGTACAGCTTCCTTCTTCACCTTTGCGATGCTGCCGCTCTCTCCGGCTCCCGGAGCCGAAGAAGCGGCTTCTTCGCGCAAAGACGATTGTACCGCTCACAGTGCTCTCTTAGCGCGGCTTCTGCCGAAAGAAGCCCGGGAGCGGCGCTTAGCTCCGGAGAGCATCGTACCTTCGTCTTTAGCGTCTTTTGTGGTCTACATCCTAGCAGAAAGCTTTTCCACTCTGTCTGGCAAGGAAAACCTGCGCCAGCGCAGAAAACATCTCCCATCGTTTTCTGGACGTTGTACGGAGGTCTGCCAAGTGTTTGACAAGAAGAGAGGAAAAGTTGTCCAAAACAGCTTCCAATCGAATATTCATGTGATTGGAAAAGTCAGGAAAGTGTAAGGTACTGTTTTCTATCAGTTGGCAAGCTGCGCACACAATCCCAGTGTTGTACAGCTTCCTTCTTCACCTTTCCGATGCTGCCGCTCTCTCCGGCTCCCGGAGCCGAAGAAGCGGCTTCTTCGCGCAAAGACGATTGTACCGCTCACAGTGCTCTCTTAGCGCCGCTTCTGCCGAAAGAAGCCCGGGAGCGGCGCTTAGCTCCGGAGAGCATCGTACCTTCGTCTTTAGCGTCTTTTGTGGTCTAAATCCTAGCAGAAAGCTTTTCCACTCTGTCTGGCAAGGAAAACATGCGCCAGCACAGAAAACATCTCCCATCGTGTTCTGGACGTTGCACGGAGGTCTGCCAAGTGTTTGCATAAAGAAAAAAAAAGTTGTCCAAAATAACTTCCTATCGAATGTTCATGTGATTGGAAAAGTCAGGAAAGTGGTAAGGTACTGTTTTCTATCAGTTGGCAAGCTGCGCACACAATCCCAGTGTTGTACAGCTTCCTTCTTCACCTTTCCGATGCTGCCGCTCTCTCCGGCTCCCGGAGCCGAAGAAGCGGCTTCTTCGCGCAAAGACGATTGTACCGCTCACAGTGCTCTCTTAGCGCCGCTTCTGCCGAAAGAAGCCCGGGAGCGGCGCTTAGCTCCGGAGAGCATCGTACCTTCGTCTTTAGCGTCTTTTGTGGTCTACATCCTAGCAGAAAGCTTTTCCACTCTGTCTGGCAAGGAAAACCTGCGCCAGCAAAGAAAACATCTCCCATCGTGTTCTGGACGTTGCACGGAGGTCTGCCAAGTGTTTGACAAGAAGAAATGAAAAGTTGTCCAAAACAGCTTCCAATCGAATGTTCATGTGATTGGAAAAGTCAGGAAAGTGGTAAGGTACTGTTTTCTATCAGTTGGCAAGCTGCGCACACAATCCCAGTGTTGTACAGCTTCCTTCTTCACCTTTGCGATGCTGCCGCTCTCTCCGGCTCCCGGAGCCGAAGAAGCGGCTTCTTCGCGCAAAGACGATTGTACCGCTCACAGTGCTCTCTTAGCGCGGCTTCTGCCGAAAGAAGCCCGGGAGCGGCGCTTAGCTCCGGAGAGCATCGTCCCTTCGTCTTTAGCGTCTTTTGTGGTCTACATCCTAGCAGAAAGCTTTTCCACTCTGTCTGGCAAGGAAAACATGCGCCAGCACAGAAAACATCTCCCATCGTGTTCTGGACGTTGTACGGAGGTCTGCCAAGTGTTTGAAAGAAACAAAGAAAAGTTGTCCAAAACAGCTTCCAATCGAATATTCATGTGATTGGAAAAGTCAGGAAAGTTGTAAGGTACTGTTTTCTATCAGTTGGCAAGCTGCGCACACAATCCCAGTGTTGTACAGCTTCCTTCTTCACCTTTCCGATGCTGCCGCTCTCTCCGGCTCCCGGAGCCGAAGAAGCGGCTTCTTCGCGCAAAGACGATTGTACCGCTCACAGTGCTCTCTTAGCGCCGCATCTGCCGAAAGAAGCCCGGGAGCGGTGCTTAGCTCCGGAGAGCCTCGTACCTTCGTCTTTAGCGTCTTTTGTGGTCTACATCCTAGCAGAAAGCTTTTCCACTCTGTCTGGCAAGGATAACCTGCGCCAGCACAGAAAACATCTCCCATCGTGTTCTGGACGTTGTACGGAGATCTGCAAGTGTTTGCATAAAGAAATTAAAAGTTGTCCAAAATAACTTCCTATCGAATGTTCATGTGATTGGAAAAGTCAGGAAAGTGGTAAGGTACTGTTTTCTATCAGTTGGCAAGCTGCGCACACAATCCCAGTGTTGTACAGCTTCCTTCTTCACCTTTCCGATGCTGCCGCTCTCTCCGGCTCCCGGAGCCGAAGAAGCGGCTTCTTCGCGCAAAGACGATTGTACCGCTCACAGTGCTCTCTTAGCGCCGCTTCTGCCGAAAGAAGCCCGGGAGAGGCGCTTAGCTCCGGAGAGCATCGTACCTTCGTCTTTAGCGTCTTTTGTGGTCTACATCCTAGCAGAAAGCTTTTCCACTCTGTCTGGCAAGGAAAACCTGCGCCAGCACAGAAAACATCTCCCATCGTGTTCTGGACGTTGCACGGATGTCTGCCAAGTGTTTGAAAAAAACAAAGAAAAGTTGTCCAAAACAGCTTCCAATCGAATATTCATGTGATTGGAAAAGTCAGGAAAGTGGTAAGGTACTGTTTTCTATCAGTTGGCAAGCTGCGCACACAATCCCAGTGTTGTACAGCTTCCTTCTTCACCTTTCCGATGCTGCCGCTCTCTCCGGCTCCCGGAGCCGAAGAAGCGGCTTCTTCGCGCAAAGGCGATTGTACCGCTCACAGTGCTCTCTTAGCGCCGCTTCTGCCGAAAGAAGCCCGGGAGCGGTGCTTAGCTCCGGAGAGCCTCGTACCTTCGTCTTTAGCGTCTTTTGTGGTCTACATCCTAGCAGAAAGCTTTTCCACTCTGTCTGGCAAGGAAAACATGCGGAACACAGAAAACATCTCCCATCGTGTTCTGGACGTTGCACGGAGGTCTGCCAAGTGTTTGCATAAAGAAATGAAAAGTTGTCCAAAATAACTTCCTATCGAATGTTCATGTGATTGGAAAAGTCAGGAAAGTGGTAAGGTACTGTTTTCTATCAGTTGGCAAGCTGCGCACACAAGCCCAGTGTTGTACAGCTTCCTTCTTCACCTTTCCGATGCTGCCGCTCTCTCCGTCTCCCGGAGCCGAAGAAGCGGCTTCTTCGCGCAAAGACGATTGTACCGCTCACAGTGCTCTCTTAGCGCGGCTTCTGCCGAAAGAAGCCCGGGAGCGGCGCTTAGCTCCAAAGAGCATCGTACCTTCGTCTTTAGCGTCTTTTGTGGTCTACATCCTAGCAGAAAGCTTTTCCACTCTGTCTGGCAAGGAAAACATGCGCCAGCGCAGAAAACATCTCCCATCGTGTTCTGGACGTTGTACGGAGGTCTGCCAAGTGTTTGACAAGAAGAGAGGATAAGTTGTCCAAAACAGCTTCCAATCGAATATTCATGTGATTGGAAAAGTCAGGAAAGTGGTAAGGTACTGTTTTCTATCAGTTGGCAAGCTGCGCACACAATCCCAGTGTTGTACAGCTTCCTTCTTCACCTTTCCGATGCTGCCGCTCTCTCCGGCTCCCGGAGCCGAAGAAGCGGCTTCTTCGCGCAAAGACGATTGTACCGCTCACAGTGCTCTCTTAGCGCGGCTTCTGCCGAAAGAAGCCCGGGAGCGGCGCTTAGCTCCGGAGAGCATCGTACCTTCGTCTTTAGCGTCTTTTGTGGTCTAAATCCTAGCAGAAAGCTTTTCCACTCTGTCTGGCAAGGAAAACATGCGCCAGCACAGAAAACATCTCCCATCGTGTTCTGGACGTTGCACGGAGGTCTGCCAAGTGTTTGCATAAAGAAAAAAAAAGTTGTCCAAAATAACTTCCTATCGAATGTTCATGTGATTGGAAAAGTCAGGAAAGTGGTAAGGTACTGTTTTCTATCAGTTGGCAAGCTGCGCACACAATCCCAGTGTTGTACAGCTTCCTTCTTCACCTTTCCGATGCTGCCGCTCTCTCCGGCTCCCGGAGCCGAAGAAGCGGCTTCTTCGCGCAAAGACGATTGTACCGCTCACAGTGCTCTCTTAGCGCCGCTTCTGCCGAAAGAAGCCCGGGAGCGGCGCTTAGCTCCGGAGAGCATCGTCCCTTCGTCTTTAGCGTCTTTTGTGGTCTACATCCTAGCAGAAAGCTTTTCCACTCTGTCTGGCAAGGAAAACATGCGCCAGCAAAGAAAACATCTCCCATCGTGTTCTGGACGTTGCACGGAGGTCTGCCAAGTGTTTGACAAGAAGAAATGAAAAGTTGTCCAAAACAGCTTCCAATCGAATATTCATGTGATTGGAAAAGTCAGGAAAGTGGTAAGGTACTGTTTTCTATCAGTTGGCAAGCTGCGCACACAATCCCAGTGTTGTACAGCTTCCTTCTTCACCTTTCCGATGCTGCCGCTCTCTCCGGCTCCCGGAGCCGAAGAAGCGGCTTCTTCGCGCAAAGACGATTGTACCGCTCACAGTGCTCTCTTAGCGCGGCTTCTGCCGAAAGAAGCCCGGGAGCGGTGCTTAGCTCCGGAGAGCATCGTCCCTTCGTCTTTAGCGTCTTTTGTGGTCTACATCCTAGCAGAAAGCTTTTCCACTCTGTCTGGCAAGGAAAACATGCGCCAGCACAGAAAACATCTCCCATCGTGTTCTGGACGTTGTACGGAGGTCTGCCAAGTGTTTGAAAGAAACAAAGAATAGTTGTCCAAAACAGCTTCCAATCGAATATTCATGTGATTGGAAAAGTCAGGAAAGTTGTAAGGTACTGTTTTCTATCAGTTGGCAAGCTGCGCACACAATCCCAGTGTTGTACAGCTTCCTTCTTCACCTTTCCGATGCTGCCGCTCTCTCCGGCTCCCGGAGCCGAAGAAGCGGCTTCTTCGCGCAAAGACGATTGTACCGCTCACAGTGCTCTCTTAGCACCGCTTCTGCCGAAAGAAGCCCGGGAGCGGTGCTTAGCTCCGGAGAGCCTCGTACCTTCGTCTTTAGCGTCTTTTGTGGTCTACATCCTAGCAGAAAGCTTTTCCACTCTGTCTGGCAAGGATAACCTGCGCCAGCACAGAAAACATCTCCCATCGTGTTCTGGACGTTGTACGGAGATCTGCCAAGTGTTTGCATAAAGAAATGAAAAGTTGTCCAAAATAACTTCCTATCGAATGTTCATGTGATTGGAAAAGTCAGGAAAGTGGTAAGGTACTGTTTTCTATCAGTTGGCAAGCTGCGCACACAATCCCAGTGTTGTACAGCTTCCTTCTTCACCTTTCCGATGCTGCCGCTCTCTCCGGCTCCCGGAGCCGAAGAAGCGGCTTCTTCGCGCAAAGACGATTGTACCGCTCACAGTGCTCTCTTAGCGCCGCTTCTGCCGAAAGAAGCCCGGGAGCGGCGCTTAGCTCCGGAGAGCATCGTACCTTCGTCTTTAGCGTCTTTTGTGGTCTACATCCTAGCAGAAAGCTTTTCCACTCTGTCTGGCAAGGAAAACCTGCGCCAGCACAGAAAACATCTCCCATCGTGTTCTGGACGTTGCACGGATGTCTGCCAAGTGTTTGAAAAAAACAAAGAAAAGTTGTCCAAAACAGCTTCCAATCGAATATTCATGTGATTGGAAAAGTCAGGAAAGTGGTAAGGTACTGTTTTCTATCAGTTGGCAAGCTGCGCACACAATCCCAGTGTTGTACAGCTTCCTTCTTCACCTTTCCGATGCTGCCGCTCTCTCCGGCTCCCGGAGCCGAAGAAGCGGCTTCTTCGCGCAAAGGCGATTGTACCGCTCACAGTGCTCTCTTAGCGCCGCTTCTGCCGAAAGAAGCCCGGGAGCGGTGCTTAGCTCCGGAGAGCCTCGTACCTTCGTCTTTAGCGTCTTTTGTGGTCTACATCCTAGCAGAAAGCTTTTCCACTCTGTCTGGCAAGGAAAACATGCGGAACACAGAAAACATCTCCCATCGTGTTCTGGACGTTGCACGGAGGTCTGCCAAGTGTTTGCATAAAGAAATGAAAAGTTGTCCAAAATAACTTCCTATCGAATGTTCATGTGATTGGAAAAGTCAGGAAAGTGGTAAGGTACTGTTTTCTATCAGTTGGCAAGCTGCGCACACAATCCCAGTGTTGTACAGCTTCCTTCTTCACCTTTCCGATGCTGCCGCTCTCTCCGTCTCCCGGAGCCGAAGAAGCGGCTTCTTCGCGCAAAGACGATTGTACCGCTCACAGTGCTCTCTTAGCGCGGCTTCTGCCGAAAGAAGCCCGGGAGCGGCGCTTAGCTCCGGAGAGCATCGTACCTTCGTCTTTAGCGTCTTTTGTGGTCTACATCCTAGCAGAAAGCTTTTCCACTCTGTCTGGCAAGGAAAACATGCGCCAGCGCAGAAAACATCTCCCATCGTGTTCTGGACGTTGTACGGAGGTCTGCCAAGTGTTTGACAAGAAGAGAGGAAAAGTTGTCCAAAACAGCTTCCAATCGAATATTCATGTGATTGGAAAAGTCAGGAAAGTGGTAAGGTACTGTTTTCTATCAGTTGGCAAGCTGCGCACACAATCCCAGTGTTGTACAGCTTCCTTCTTCACCTTTCCGATGCTGCCGCTCTCTCCGGCTCCCGGAGCCGAAGAAGCGGCTTCTTCGCGCAAAGACGATTGTACCGCTCACAGTGCTCTCTTAGCGCCGCTTCTGCCGAAAGAAGCCCGGGAGCGGCGCTTAGCTCCGGAGAGCATCGTCCCTTCGCCTTTAGCGTCTTTTTTGGTCTACATCCTAGCAGAAAGCTTTTCCACTCTGTCTGGCAAGGAAAACATGCGCCAGCACAGAAAACATCTCCCATCGTGTTCTGGACGTTGCACGGAGGTCTGCCAAGTGTTTGAAAGAAACAAAGAAAAGTTGTCCAAAACAGCTTCCAATCGAATATTCATGTGATTGGAAACGTCAGGAAAGTGTAAGGTACTGTTTTCTATCAGTTGGCAAGCTGCGCACACAATGCCAGTGTTGTACAGCTTCCTTCTTCACCTTTCCGATGCTGCCGCTCTCTCCGGCTCCCGGAGCCGAAGAAGCGGCTTCTTCGCGCAAAGGCGATTGTACCGCTCACAGTGCTCTCTTAGCGCGGCTTCTGCCGAAAGAAGCCCGGGAGCGGCGCTTAACTCCGGAGAGCATCGTCCCTTCGTCTTTAGCGTCTTTTGTGGTCTACATCCTAGCAGAAAGCTTTTCCACTCTGTCTGGCAAGGATAACCTGCGCCAGCACAGAAAACATCTCCCATCGTGTTCTGGACGTTGTACGGAGATCTGCAAGTGTTTGCATAAAGAAATGAAAAGTTGTCCAAAATAACTTCCTATCGAATGTTCATGTGATTGGAAAAGTCAGGAAAGTGGTAAGGTACTGTTTTCTATCAGTTGGCAAGCTGCGCACACAATCCCAGTGTTGTACAGCTTCCTTCTTCACCTTTCCGATGCTGCCGCTCTCTCCGGCTCCCGGAGCCGAAGAAGCGGCTTCTTCGCGCAAAGACGATTGTACCGCTCACAGTGCTCTCTTAGCGCCGCTTCTGCCGAAAGAAGCTCGGGAGAGGCGCTTAGCTCCGGAGAGCATCGTACCTTCGTCTTTAGCGTCTTTTGTGGTCTACATCCTAGCAGAAAGCTTTTCCACTCTGTCTGGCAAGGAAAACCTGCGCCAGCACAGAAAACATCTCCCATCGTGTTCTGGACGTTGCACGGATCTCTGCCAAGTGTTTGAAAAAAACAAAGAAAAGTTGTCCAAAACAGCTTCCAATCGAATATTCATGTGATTGGAAAAGTCAGGAAAGTGGTAAGGTACTGTTTTCTATCAGTTGGCAAGCTGCGCACACAATCCCAGTGTTGTACAGCTTCCTTCTTCACCTTTCCGATGCTGCCGCTCTCTCCGGCTCCCGGAGCCGAAGAAGCGGCTTCTTCGCGCAAAGGCGATTGTACCGCTCACAGTGCTCTCTTAGCGCCGCTTCTGCCGAAAGAAGCCCGGGAGCGGTGCTTAGCTCCGGAGAGCATCGTACCTTCGTCTTTAGCGTCTTTTGTGGTCTACATCCTAGCAGAAAGCTTTTCCACTCTGTCTGGCAAGGAAAACATGCGGAACACAGAAAACATCTCCCATCGTGTTCTGGACGTTGCACGGAGGTCTGCCAAGTGTTTGCATAAAGAAATGAAAAGTTGTCCAAAATAACTTCCTATCGAATGTTCATGTGATTGGAAAAGTCAGGAAAGTGGTAAGGTACTGTTTTCTATCAGTTGGCAAGCTGCGCACACAAGCCCAGTGTTGTACAGCTTCCTTCTTCACCTTTCCGATGCTGCCGCTCTCTCCGTCTCCCGGAGCCGAAGAAGCGGCTTCTTCGCGCAAAGACGATTGTACCGCTCACAGTGCTCTCTTAGCGCGGCTTCTGCCGAAAGAAGCCCGGGAGCGGCGCTTAGCTCCAAAGAGCATCGTACCTTCGTCTTTAGCGTCTTTTGTGGTCTACATCCTAGCAGAAAGCTTTTCCACTCTGTCTGGCAAGGAAAACATGCGGAACACAGAAAACATCTCCCATCGTGTTCTGGACGTTGCACGGAGGTCTGCCAAGTGTTTGCATAAAGAAATGAAAAGTTGTCCAAAATAACTTCCTATCGAATGTTCATGTGATTGGAAAAGTCAGGAAAGTGGTAAGGTACTGTTTTCTATCAGTTGGCAAGCTGCGCACACAATCCCAGTGTTGTACAGCTTCCTTCTTCACCTTTCCGATGCTGCCGCTCTCTCCGTCTCCCGGAGCCGAAGAAGTGGCTTCTTCGCGCAAAGACGATTGTACCGCTCACAGTGCTCTCTTAGCGCGGCTTCTGCCGAAAGAAGCCCGGGAGCGGCGCTTAGCTCCGGAGAGCATCGTACCTTCGTCTTTAGCGTCTTTTGTGGTCTACATCCTAGCAGAAAGCTTTTCCACTCTGTCTGGCAAGGAAAACATGCGCCAGCGCAGAAAACATCTCCCATCGTGTTCTGGACGTTGTACGGAGGTCTGCCAAGTGTTTGACAAGAAGAGAGGAAAAGTTGTCCAAAACAGCTTCCAATCGAATATTCATGTGATTGGAAAAGTCAGGAAAGTGGTAAGGTACTGTTTTCTATCAGTTGGCAAGCTGCGCACACAATCCCAGTGTTGTACAGCTTCCTTCTTCACCTTTCCGATGATGCCGCTCTCTCCGGCTCCCGGAGCCGAAGAAGCGGCTTCTTCGCGCAAAGACGATTGTACCGCTCACAGTGCTCTCTTAGCGCCGCTTCTGCCGAAAGAAGCCCGGGAGCGGCGCTTAGCTCCAGAGAGCATCGTCCCTTCGCCTTTAGCGTCTTTTTTGGTCTACATCCTAGCACAAAGCTTTTCCACTCTGTCTGGCAAGGAAAACATGCGCCAGCACAGAAAACATCTCCCATCGTGTTCTGGACGTTGCACGGAGGTCTGCCAAGTGTTTGAAAGAAACAAAGAAAAGTTGTCCAAAACAGCTTCCAATCGAATATTCATGTGATTGGAAACGTCAGGAAAGTGTAAGGTACTGTTTTCTATCAGTTGGCAAGCTGCGCACACAATCCCAGTGTTGTACAGCTTCCTTCTTCACCTTTCCGATGCTGCCGCTCTCTCCGGCTCCCGGAGCCGAAGAAGCGGCTTCTTCGCGCAAAGGCGATTGTACCGCTCACAGTGCTCTCTTAGCGCGGCTTCTGCCGAAAGAAGCCCGGGAGCGGCGCTTAACTCCGGAGAGCATCGTCCCTTCGTCTTTAGCGTCTTTTGTGGTCTACATCCTAGCAGAAAGCTTTTCCACTCTGTCTGGCAAGGAAAACATGCGCCAGCACAGAAAACATCTCCCATCGTGTTCTGGACGTTGCACGGAGGTCTGCCAAGTGTTTGCATAAAGAAATGAAAAGTTGTCCAAAATAACTTCCTATCGAATGTTCATGTGATTGGAAAAGTCAGGAAAGTGGTAAGGTACTGTTTTCTATCAGTTGGCAAGCTGCGCACACAATCCCAGTGTTGTACAGCTTCCTTCTTCACCTTTCCGATGCTGCCGCTCTCTCCGGCTCCCGGAGCCGAAGAAGCGGCTTCTTCGCGCAAAGACGATTGTACCGCTCACAGTGCTCTCTTAGCGCCGCTTCTGCCGAAAGAAGCCCGGGAGCGGCGCTTAACTCCGGAGAGCATCGTCCCTTCGTCTTTAGTGTCTTTTGTGGTCTACATCCTAGCAGAAAGCTTTTCCACTCTGTCTGGAAAGGAAAACCTGCGCCAGCACAGAAAACATCTCCCATCGTGTTCTGGACGTTGCACGGAGGTCTGCCAAGTGTTTGAAAGAAACAAAGAAAAGTTGTCCAAAACAGCTTCCAATCGAATATTCATGTGATTGGAAACGTCCGGAAAGTGTAAGGTACTGTTTTCTATCAGTTGGCAAGCTGCGCACACAATCCCAGTGTTGTACAGCTTCCTTCTTCACCTTTCCGATGCTGCCGCTCTCTCCGGCTCCCGGAGCCGAAGAAGCGGCTTCTTCGCGCAAAGACGATTGTACCGCTCACAGTGCTCTCTTTAGCGCCGCTTCTGCCGAAAGAAGCCCGGGAGCGGCTCTTAGCTCCGGAGAGCCTCGTACCTTCGTCTTTAGCGTCTTTTGTGGTCTACATCCTAGCAGAAAGCTTTTCCACTCTGTCTGGCAAGGAAAACCTGCGCCAGCACAGAAAACATCTCCCATCGTGTTCTGGACGTTGCACGGAGGTCTGCCAAGTGTTTGCATAAAGAAATGAAAAGTTGTCCAAAATAACTTCCTATCGAATGTTCATGTGATTGGAAAAGTCAGGAAAGTGGTAAGGTACTGTTTTCTATCAGTTGGCAAGCTGCGCACACAATCCCAGTGTTGTACAGCTTCCTTCTTCACCTTTCCGATGCTGCCGCTCTCTCCGGCTCCCGGAGCCGAAGAAGCGGCTTCTTCGCGCAAAGACGATTGTACCGCTCACAGTGCTCTCTTAGCGCCGCTTCTGCCGAAAGAAGCCCGGGAGCGGCGCTTAGCTCCGGAGAGCCTCGTCCCTTCGTCTTTAGCGTCTTTTGTGGTCTACATCCTAGCAGAAAGCTTTTCCACTCTGTCTGGCAAGGAAAACCTGCGCCAGCACAGAAAACATCTCCCATCGTGTTCTGGACGTTGCACGGAGGTCTGCCAAGTGTTTGAAAGAAACAAAGAAAAGTTGTCCAAAACAGCTTCCAATCGAAGATTCATGTGATTGGAAACATCAGGAAAGTGGTAAGGTACTGTTTTCTATCAGTTGGCAAGCTGCGCACACAATCCCAGTGTTGTACAGCTTCCTTCTTCACCTTTCCGATGCTGCCGCTCTCTCCGGCTCCCGGAGCCGAAGAAGCGGCTTCTTCGCGCAAAGGCGATTGTACCGCTCACAGTGCTCTCTTAGCGCCGCTTCTGCCGAAAGAAGCCCGGGAGCGGTGTTTAGCTCCGGAGAGCCTCGTACCTTCGTCTTTAGCGTCTTTTGTGGTCTACATCCTAGCAGAAAGCTTTTCCACTCTGTCTGGCAAGGAAAACCTGCGCCAGCACAGAAAACATCTCCCATCGTGTTCTGGACGTTGCACGGAGGTCTGCCAAGTGTTTGCATAAAGAAATGAAAAGTTGTCCAAAATAAATTCCTATCGAATGTTCATGTGATTGGAAAAGTCAGGAAAGTGGTAAGGTACTGTTTTCTATCAGTTGGCAAGCTGCGCACACAATCCCAGTGTTGTACAGCTTCCTTCTTCACCTTTCCGATGCTGCCGCTCTCTCCGGCTCCCGGAGCCGAAGAAGCGGCTTCTTCGCGCAAAGACGATTGTACCGCTCACAGTGCTCTCTTAGCGCCGCTTCTTCCGAAAGAAACCCGGGAGCGGCGCTTAGCTCCGGAGAGCATCGTCCCTTCGTCTTTAGCGTCTTTTGTGGTCTACATCCTAGCAGAAAGCTTTTCCACTCTGTCTGGCAAGGAAAACATGCGCCAGCACAGAAAACATCCCCCATCGTGTTCTGGACGTTGTACGGAGGTCTGCCAAGTGTTTGACAAGAAGAGAGGAAAAGTTGTCCAAAACAGCTTCCAATCGAATATTCATGTGATTGGAAACATCAGGAAAGTGGTAAGGTACTGTTTTCTATCAGTTGGCAAGCTGCGCACACAATCCCAGTGTTGTACAGCTTCCTTCTTCACCTTTCCGATGCTGCCGCTCTCTCCGGCTCCCGGAGCCGAAGAAGCGGCTTCTTCGCGCAAAGACGATTGTACCGCTCACAGTGCTCTCTTAGCGCCGCTTCTGCCGAAAGAAGCCCGGGAGCGGCGCTTAACTCCGGAGAGCCTCTTACCTTCTTCTTTAGCGTCTTTTGTGGTCTACATCCTAGCAAAAGGCTTTTCCACTCAGTCTGGCAAGGAAAACCTGCGCCAGCGCAGAAAACATCTCCCATCGTGTTCTGGACGTTGCACGGAGGTCTGCCAAGTGTTTGCATAAAGAAATGAAAAGTTGTCCAAAATAACTTCCTATCGAATGTTCATGTGATTGGAAAAGTCAGGAAAGTGGTAAGGTACTGTTTTCTATCAGTTAACAAGCTGCGCACACAATCCCAGTGTTGTACAGCTTCCTTCTTCACCTTTCCGATGCTGCCGCTCTCTCCGGCTCCCGGAGCCGAAGAAGCGGCTTCTTCGCGCAAAGACGATTGTACCGCTCACAGTGCTCTCTTAGCGCCGCTTCTGCCGAAAGAAGCCCGGGAGAGGCGCTTAGCTCCGGAGAGCCTCGTACCTTCGTCTTTAGCGTCTTTTGTGGTCTACATCCTAGCAGAAAGCTTTTCCACTCTGTCTGGAAAGGAAAACATGCGCCAGCACAGAAAACATCTCCCATCGTGTTCTGGACGTTGTACGGAGGTCTGCCAAGTGTTTGACAAGAAGAGAAGAAAAGTTGTCCAAAACAGCTTCCAATCGAATATTCATGTGATTGGAAAAGTCAGGAAAGTTGTAAGGTACTGTTTTCTATCAGTTGGCAAGCTGCGCACACAATCCCAGTGTTGTACAGCTTCCTTCTTCACCTTTCCGATGCTGCCGCTCTCTCCGGCTCCCGGAGCCGAAGAAGCGGCTTCTTCGCGCAAAGACGATTGTACCGCTCACAGTGCTCTCTTAGCGCGGCTTCTGCCGAAAGAAGCCCGGGAGCGGCGCTTAACTCCGGAGAGCCTCATACCTTCGTCTTTAGCGTCTTTTGTGGTCTACATCCTAGCAGAAAGATTTTCCACTCTGTCTGGCAAGGAAAACCTGCGCCAGCACAGAAAACATCTCCCATCGTGTTCTGGACGTTGCACGGAGGTCTGCCAAGTGTTTGACAAGAAGAGAAGAAAAGTTGTCCAAAACAGCTTCCAATCGAATATTCATGTGATTGGAAAAGTCAGGAAAGTGGTAAGGTACTGTTTTCTATCAGTTGGCAAGCTGCGCACACAATCCCAGTGTTGTACAGCTTCCTTCTTCACCTTTCCGATGCTGCCGCTCTCTCCGGCTCCCGGAGCCGAAGAAGCGGCTTCTTCGCGCAAAGACGATTGTACCGCTCACAGTGCTCTCTTAGCGCCGCTTCTGCCGAAAGAAGCCCGGGAGCGGCGCTTAGCTCCGGAGAGCATCGTACCTTCGTCTGCAGCGTCTTTTTTGGTCTACATCCTAGCAGAAAGCTTTTCCACTCTGTCTGGCAAGGAAAACATGCGCCAGCGCTGAAAACATCTCCCATCGTGTTCTGGACGTTGCACGGAGGTCTGCCAAGTGTTTGCATAAAGAAATGAAAAGTTGTCCAAAACAGCTTCCAATCGAATGTTCATGTGATTGGAAAAGTCAGGAAAGTGGTAAGGTACTGTTTTCTATCAGTTGGCAAGCTGCGCACACAATCCCAGTGTTGTACAGCTTCCTTCTTCACCTTTCCGATGCTGCCGCTCTCTCCGGCTCCCGGAGCCGAAGAAGCGACTTCTTCGCGCAAAGACGATTGTACTGCTCACAGTGCTCTCTTAGCGCCGCTTCTGCCGAAAGAAGCCCGGGAGCGGTGCTTAGCTCCGGAGAGCCTCGTCCCTTCGTCTTTAGTGTCTTTTGTGGTCTACATCCTAGCAGAAAGCTTTTCCACTCTGTCTGGCAAGGAAAACATGCGCCAGCACAGAAAACATCTCCCATCGTGTTCTGGACGTTGCACGGAGGTCTGCCAAGTGTTTGCATAAAGAAATGAAAAGTTGTCCAAAATAACTTCCTATCGAATGTTCATGTGATTGGAAAAGTCAGGAAAGTGGTAAGGTACTGTTTTCTATCAGTTGGCAAGCTGCGCACACAAGCCCAGTGTTGTACAGCTTCCTTCTTCACCTTTCCGATGCTGCCGCTCTCTCCGGCTCCCGGAGCCGAAGAAGCGGCTTCTTCGCGCAAAGACGATTGTACCGCTCACAGTGCTCTCTTAGCGCGGCTTCTGCCGAAAGAAGCCCGGGAGCGGCGCTTAGCTCCGGAGAGCATCGTACCTTCGTCTTTAGCGTCTTTTGTGGTCTACATCCTAGCAGAAAGCTTTTCCACTCTGTCTGGCAAGGATAACCTGCGCCAGCACAGAAAACATCTCCCATCGTGTTCTGGACGTTGTACGGAGATCTGCAAGTGTTTGCATAAAGAAATTAAAAGTTGTCCAAAATAACTTCCTATCGAATGTTCATGTGATTGGAAAAGTCAGGAAAGTGGTAAGGTACTGTTTTCTATCAGTTGGCAAGCTGCGCACACAATCCCAGTGTTGTACAGCTTCCTTCTTCACCTTTCCGATGCTGCCGCTCTCTCCGGCTCCCGGAGCCGAAGAAGCGGCTTCTTCGCGCAAAGACGATTGTACCGCTCACAGTGCTCTCTTAGCGCCGCTTCTGCCGAAAGAAGCCCGGGAGCGGCGCTTAGCTCCGGAGAGCATCGTACCTTCGTCTGCAGCGTCTTTTTTGGTCTACATCCTAGCAGAAAGCTTTTCCACTCTGTCTGGCAAGGAAAACATGCGCCAGCGCTGAAAACATCTCCCATCGTGTTCTGGACGTTGCACGGAGGTCTGCCAAGTGTTTGCATAAAGAAATGACAAGTTGTCCAAAACAGCTTCCAATCGAATGTTCATGTGATTGGAAAAGTCAGGAAAGTGGTAAGGTACTGTTTTCTATCAGTTGGCAAGCTGCGCACACAATCCCAGTGTTGTACAGCTTCCTTCTTCACCTTTCCGATGCTGCCGCTCTCTCCGGCTCCCGGAGCCGAAGAAGCGACTTCTTCGCGCAAAGACGATTGTACTGCTCACAGTGCTCTCTTAGCGCCGCTTCTGCCGAAAGAAGCCCGGGAGCGGTGCTTAGCTCCGGAGAGCCTCGTCCCTTCGTCTTTAGTGTCTTTTGTGGTCTACATCCTAGCAGAAAGCTTTTCCACTCTGTCTGGCAAGGAAAACATGCGCCAGCACAGAAAACATCTCCCATCGTGTTCTGGACGTTGCACGGAGGTCTGCCAAGTGTTTGCATAAAGAAATGAAAAGTTGTCCAAAATAACTTCCTATCGAATGTTCATGTGATTGGAAAAGTCAGGAAAGTGGTAAGGTACTGTTTTCTATCAGTTGGCAAGCTGCGCACACAAGCCCAGTGTTGTACAGCTTCCTTCTTCACCTTTCCGATGCTGCCGCTCTCTCCGGCTCCCGGAGCCGAAGAAGCGGCTTCTTCGCGCAAAGACGATTGTACCGCTCACAGTGCTCTCTTAGCGCGGCTTCTGCCGAAAGAAGCCCGGGAGCGGCGCTTAGCTCCGGAGAGCATCGTACCTTCGTCTTTAGCGTCTTTTGTGGTCTACATCCTAGCAGAAAGCTTTTCCACTCTGTCTGGCAAGGAAAACATGCGCCAGCGCAGAAAACATCTCCCATCGTGTTCTGGACGTTGAACGGAGGTCTGCCAAGTGTTTGACAAGAAGAGAAGAAAAGTTGTCCAAAACAGCTTCCAATCGAATATTCATGTGATTGGAAAAGTCAGGAAAGTTGTAAGGTACTGTTTTCTATCAGTTGGCAAGCTGCGCACACAATCCCAGTGTTGTACAGCTTCCTTCTTCACCTTTCCGATGCTGCCGCTCTCTCCGGCTCCCGGAGCCGAAGAAGCGGCTTCTTCGCGCAAAGACGATTGTACCGCTCACAGTGCTCTCTTAGCGCCGCTTCTGCCGAAAGAAGCCCGGGAGCGGCGCTTAGCTCCGGAGAGCATCGTACCTTCGTCTTTAGCGTCTTTTGTGGTCTACATCCTAGCAGAAAGCTTTTCCACTCTGTCTGGCAAGGAAAACCTGCGCCAGCACAGAAAACATCTCCCATCGTGTTCTGGACGTTGCTCGGAGGTCTGCCAAGTGTTTGCATAAAGAAATGAAAAGTTGTCCAAAATAACTTCCTATCGAATGTTCATGTGATTGGAAAAGTCAGGAAAGTGGTAAGGTACTGTTTTCTATCAGTTGGCAAGCTGCGCACACAATCCCAGTGTTGTACAGCTTCCTTCTTCACCTTTCCGATGCTGCCGCTCTCTCCGGCTCCCGGAGCCGAAGAAGCGGCTTCTTCGCGCAAAGGCGATTGTACCGCTCACAGTGCTCTCTTAGCGCCGCTGCTGCCGAAAGAATCCCGGGAGCGGTGCTTAGCTCCGGAGAGGCTCGTACCTTCGTCTGCAGCGTCTTTTGTGGTCTACATCCTAGCAGAAAGCTTTTCCACTCTGTCTGGCAAGGAAAACATGCGCCAGCACAGAAAACATCTCCCATCGTGTTCTGGACGTTGCACGGAGGTCTGCCAAGTGTTTGCATAAAGAAATGAAAAGTTGTCCAAAATAACTTCCTATCGAATGTTCATGTGATTGGAAAAGTCAGGAAAGTGGTAAGGTACTGTTTTCTATCAGTTGGCAAGCTGCGCACACAATCCCAGTGTTGTACAGCTTCCTTCTTCACCTTTCCGATGCTGCCGCTCTCTCCGGCTCCCGGAGCCGAAGAAGCGGCTTCTTCGCGCAAAGGCGATTGTACCGCTCACAGTGCTCTCTTAGCGCCGCTTCTGCCGAAAGAAGCCCGGGAGCGGTGCTTAGCTCCGGAGAGCCTCGTACCTTCGTCTTTAGCGTCTTTTGTGGTCTACATCCTAGCAGAAAGCTTTTCCACTCTGTCTGGCAAGGAAAACATGCGGAACACAGAAAACATCTCCCATCGTGTTCTGGACGTTGCACGGAGGTCTGCCAAGTGTTTGCATAAAGAAATGAAAAGTTGTCCAAAATAACTTCCTATCGAATGTTCATGTGATTGGAAAAGTCAGGAAAGTGGTAAGGTACTGTTTTCTATCAGTTAACAAGCTGCGCACACAATCCCAGTGTTGTACAGCTTCCTTCTTCACCTTTCCGATGCTGCCGCTCTCTCCGGCTCCCGGAGCCGAAGAAGCGGCTTCTTCGCGCAAACACGATTGTACCGCTCACAGTGCTCTCTTAGCGCGGCTTCTGCCGAAAGAAGCCCGGGAGCGTCGCTTAGCTCCGGAGAGCATCGTACCTTCGTCTTTAGCGTCTTTTGTGGTCTACATCCTAGCAGAAAGCTTTTCCACTCTGTCTGGCAAGGAAAACATGCGCCAGCGCAGAAAACATCTCCCATCGTGTTCTGGACGTTGTACGGAGGTCTGCCAAGTGTTTGACAAGAAGAGAAGAAAAGTTGTCCAAAACAGCTTCCAATCGAATATTCATGTGATTGGAAAAGTCAGGAAAGTGGTAAGGTACTGTTTTCTATCAGTTGGCAAGCTGCGCACACAATCCCAGTGTTGTACAGCTTCCTTCTTCACCTTTCCGATGCTGCCGCTCTCTCCGGCTCCCGGAGCCGAAGCAGCGGCTTCTTCGCGCAAAGACGATTGTACCGCTCACAGTGCTCTCTTAGCGCCGCTTCTGCCGAAAGAAGCCCGGGAGCGGCGCTTAGCTCCGGAGAGCATCGTACCTTCGTCTTTAGCGTCTTTTGTGGTCTACATCCTAGCAGAAAGCTTTTCCACTCTGTCTGGCAAGGAAAACCTGCGCCAGCACAGAAAACATCTCCCATCGTGTTCTGGACGTTGCACGGAGGTCTGCCAAGTGTTTGCATAAAGAAATGAAAAGTTGTCCAAAATAACTTCCTATAGAATGTTCATGTGATTGGAAAAGTCAGGAAAGTGGTAAGGTACTGTTTTCTATCAGTTGGCAAGCTGCGCACACAATGCCAGTGTTGTACAGCTTCCTTCTTCACCTTTCCGATGCTGCCGCTCTCTCCGGCTCCCGGAGCCGAAGAAGCGGCTTCTTCGCGCAAAGGCGATTGTACCGCTCACAGTGCTCTCTTAGCGCCGCTTCTGCCGAAAGAAGCCCGGGAGCGGCGCTTAGCTCCGGAGAGCATCGTACCTTCGTCTTTAGCGTCTTTTGTGGTCTACATCCTAGCAGAAAGCTTTTCCACTCTGTCTGGCAAGGAAAACCTGCGCCAGCACAGAAAACATCTCCCATCGTGTTCTGGACGTTGTACGGAGGTCTGCCAAGTGTTTGACAAGAAGAGAGGAAAAGATGTCCAAAACAGCATCCAATCGAATATTCATGTGATTGGAAACGTCAGGAAAGTGTAAGGTACTGTTTTCTATCAGTTGGCAAGCTGCGCACACAATCCCAGTGTTGTACAGCTTCCTTCTTCACCTTTCCGATGCTGCCGCTCTCTCCGGCTCCCGGAGCCGAAGAAGCGGCTTCTTCGCGCAAAGGCGATTGTACCGCTCACAGTGCTCTCTTAGCGCGGCTTCTGCCGAAAGAAGCCCGGGAGCGGCGCTTAACTCCGGAGAGCATCGTCCCTTCTTCTTTAGCGTCTTTTGTGGTCTACATCCTAGCAGAAAGCTTTTCCACTCTGTCTGGCAAGGAAAACATGCGCCAGCACAGAAAACATCTCCCATCGTGTTCTGGACGTTGCACGGAGGTCTGCCAAGTGTTTGCATAAAGAAATGAAAAGTTGTCCAAAATAAATTCCTATCGAATGTTCATGTGATTGGAAAAGTCAGGAAAGTGGTAAGGTACTGTTTTCTATCAGTTGGCAAGCTGCGCACACAATCCCAGTGTTGTACAGCTTCCTTCTTCACCTTTCCGATGCTGCCGCTCTCTCCGGCTCCCGGAGCCGAAGAAGCGGCTTCTTCGCGCAAAGACGATTGTACCGCTCACAGTGCTCTCTTAGCGCCGCTTCTGCCGAAAGAAGCCCGGGAGCGGCGCTTAACTCCGGAGAGCATCGTCCCTTCGTCTTTAGTGTCTTTTGTGGTCTACATCCTAGCAGAAAGCTTTTCCACTCTGTCTGGCAAGGAAAACCTGCGCCAGCACAGAAAACATCTCCCATCGTGTTCTGGACGTTGCACGGAGGTCTGCCAAGTGTTTGAAAGAAACAAAGAAAAGTTGTCCAAAACAGCTTCCAATCGAATATTCATGTGATTGGAAACGTCAGGAAAGTGTAAGGTACTGTTTTCTATCAGTTGGCAAGCTGCGCACACAATCCCAGTGTTGTACAGCTTCCTTCTTCACCTTTCCGATGCTGCCGCTCTCTCCGGCTCCCGGAGCCGAAGAAGCGGCTTCTTCGCGCAAAGACGATTGTACCGCTCACAGTGCTCTCTTAGCGCCGCTTCTGCCGAAAGAAGCCCGGGAGCGGTGCTTAGCTCCGGAGAGCCTCGTCCCTTCGTCTTTAGCGTCTTTTGTGGTCTACATCCTAGCAGAAAGCTTTTCCACTCTGTCTGGCAAGGAAAACATGCGCCAGCACAGAAAACATCTCCCATCGTGTTCTGGACGTTGCACGGAGGTCTGCCAAGTGTTTGCATAAAGAAATGAATAGTTGTCCAAAATAACTTCCTATCGAATGTTCATGTGATTGGAAAAGTCAGGAAAGTGGTAAGGTACTGTTTTCTATCAGTTGGCAAGCTGCGCACACAATCCCAGTGTTGTACAGCTTCCTTCTTCACCTTTCCGATGCTGCCGCTCTCTCCGGCTCCCGGAGCCGAAGAAGCGGCTTCTTCGCGCAAAGACGATTGTACCGCTCACAGTGCTCTCTTAGCGCCGCTTCTGCCGAAAGAAGCCCGGGAGCGGCGCTTAGCTCCGGAGAGCATCGTACCTTCGTCTTTAGCGTCTTTTGTGGTCTACATCCTAGCAGAAAGCTTTTCCACTCTGTCTGGCAAGGAAAACATGCGCCAGCGCAGAAAACATCTCCCATCGTGTTCTGGACGTTGTACGGAGGTCTGCCAAGTGTTTGACAAGAAGAGAAGAAAAGTTGTCCAAAACAGCTTCCAATCGAATATTCATGTGATTGGAAAAGTCAGGAAAGTGGTAAGGTACTGTTTTCTATCAGTTGGCAAGCTGCGCACACAATCCCAGTGTTGTACAGCTTCCTTCTTCACCTTTCCGATGCTGCCGCTCTCTCCGGCTCCCGGAGCCGAAGCAGCGGCTTCTTCGCGCAAAGACTATTGCACCGCTCACAGTGCTCTCTTAGCGCGGCTTCTGCCGAAAGAAGCCCGGGTGCGGCGCTTAGCTCCGGAGAGCATCGTACCTTCGTCTTTAGCGTCTTTTGTGGTCTACATCCTAGCAGAAAGCTTTTCCACTCTGTCTGGCAAGGAAAACATGCGCCAGCACAGAAAACATCTCCCATCGTGTTCTGGACGTTGTACGGAGGTCTGCCAAGTGTTTGACAAGAAGAGAGGAAAAGATGTCCAAAACAGCATCCAATCGAATATTCATGTGATTGGAAACGTCAGGAAAGTGTAAGGTACTGTTTTCTATCAGTTGGCAAGCTGGCGCACACAATCCCAGTGTTGTACAGCTTCCTTCTTCACCTTTCCGATGCTGCCGCTCTCTCCGGCTCCCGGAGCCGAAGAAGCGGCTTCTTCGCGCAAAGGCGATTGTACCGCTCACAGTGCTCTCTTAGCGCCGCTTCTGCCGAAAGAAGCCCGGGAGCGGCGCTTAGCTCCGGAGAGGCTCGTACCTTCGTCTGCAGCGTCTTTTGTGGTCTACATCCTAGCAGAAAGCTTTTCCACTCTGTCTGGCAAGGAAAACATGCGCCAGCGCTGAAAACATCTCCCATCGTGTTCTGGACGTTGCACGGAGGTCTGCCAAGTGTTTGCATAAAGAAATGAAAAGTTGTCCAAAATAACTTCCTATCGAATGTTCATGTGATTGGAAAGGTCAGGAAAGTGTTAGGTACTGTTTTCTATCAGTTGGCAAGCTGCGCACACAATCCCAGTGTTGTACAGCTTCCTTCTTCACCTTTCCGATGCTGCCGCTCTCTCCGGCTCCCGGAGCCGAAGAAGCGGCTTCTTCGCGCAAAGACGATTGTACCGCTCACAGTGCTCTCTTAGCGCCGCTTCTGCCGAAAGAAGCCCGGGAGCGGCGCTTAGCTCCGGAGAGCATCGTCCCTTCGTCTTTAGCGTCTTTTGTGGTCTACATCCTAGCAGAAAGCTTTTCCACTCTGTCTGGCAAGGAAAACATGCGCCAGCACAGAAAACATCTCCCATCGTGTTCTGGACGTTGTACGGAGGTCTGCCAAGTGTTTGACAAGAAGAGAGGAAAAGTTGTCCAAAACAGCTTCCAATCGAATATTCATGTGATTGGAAACGTCAGGAAAGTGGTAAGGTACTGTTTTCTATCAGTTGGCAAGCTGCGCACACAATCCCAGTGTTGTACAGCTTCCTTCTTCACCTTTCCGATGCTGCCGCTCTCTCCGGCTCCCGGAGCCGAAGAAGCGGCTTCTTCGCGCAAAGACGATTGTACCGCTCACAGTGCTCTCTTAGCGCCGCTTCTGCCGAATGAAGCCCGGGAGCGGCGCTTAACTCCGGAGAGCCTCTTACCTTCTTCTTTAGCGTCTTTTGTGGTCTACATCCTAGCAGAAAGCTTTTCCACTCTGTCTGGAAAGGAAAACCTGCGCCAGCGCAGAAAACATCTCCCATCGTGTTCTGGACGTTGCACGGAGGTCTGCCAAGTGTTTGAAAGAAACAAAGAAAAGTTGTCCAAAACAGCTTCCAATCGAATATTCATGTGATTGGAAACGTCAGGAAAGTGTAAGGTACTGTTTTCTATCAGTTGGCAAGCTGCGCACACAATCCCAGTGTTGTACAGCTTCCTTCTTCACCTTTCCGATGCTGCCGCTCTCTCCGGCTCCCGGAGCCGAAGAAGCGGCTTCTTCGCGCAAAGACGATTGTACCGCTCACAGTGCTCTCTTAGCGCGGCTTCTGCCGAAAGAAGCCCGGGAGCGGCGCTTAGCTCCGGAGAGCATCGTTCCTTCGTCTTTAGCGTCTTTTGTGGTCTACATCCTAGCAGAAAGCTTTTCCACTCTGTCTGGCAAGGAAAACATGCGCCAGCACAGAAAACATCTCCCATCGTGTTCTGGACGTTGTACGGAGGTCTGCCAAGTGTTTGCATAAAGAAAAAAAAAGTTGTCCAAAACAACTTCCTATCGAATGTTCATGTGATTGGAAAAGTCAGGAAAGTGGTAAGGTACTGTTTTCTATCAGTTGGCAAGCTGCGCACACAATCCCAGTGTTGTACAGCTTCCTTCTTCACCTTTCCGATGCTGCCGCTCTCTCCGGCTCCCGGAGCCGAAGAAGCGGCTTCTTCGCGCAAAGACGATTGTACCGCTCACAGTGCTCTCTTAGCGCCGCTTCTGCCGAAAGAAGCCCGGGAGCGGCGCTTAGCTCCGGAGAGCATCGTACCTTCGTCTTTAGCGTCTTTTGTGGTCTACATCCTAGCAGAAAGCTTTTCCACTCTGTCTGGCAAGGAAAACATGCGCCAGCACAGAAAACATCTCCCATCGTGTTCTGGACGTTGCACGGAGGTCTGCCAAGTGTTTGACAAGAAGAAATGAAAAGTTGTCCAAAACAGCTTCCAATCGAATATTCATGTGATTGGAAACGTCAGGAAAGTGGTAAGGTACTGTTTTCTATCAGTTGGCAAGCTGCGCACACAATCCCAGTGTTGTACAGCTTCCTTCTTCACCTTTGCGATGCTGCCGCTCTCTCCGGCTCCCGGAGCCGAAGAAGCGGCTTCTTCGCGCAAAGACGATTGTACCGCTCACAGTGCTCTCTTAGCGCCGCTTCTGCCGAATGAGGCCCGGGAGCGGCGCTTAACTCCGGAGAGCCTCTTACCTTCTTCTTTAGCGTCTTTTGTGGTCTACATCCTAGCAGAAAGCTTTTCCACTCTGTCTGGCAAGGAAAACCTGCGCCAGCGCAGAAAACATCTCCCATCGTGTTCTGGACGTTGCACGGAGGTCTGCCAAGTGTTTGAAAGAAACAAAGAAAAGTTGTCCAAAACAGCTTCCAATCGAATATTCATGTGATTGGAAACGTCAGGAAAGTGTAAGGTACTGTTTTCTATCAGTTGGCAAGCTGCGCACACAAGCCCAGTGTTGTACAGCTTCCTTCTTCACCTTTCCGATGCTGCCGCTCTCTCCGGCTCCCGGAGCCGAAGAAGCGGCTTCTTCGCGCAAAGACGATTGTACCGCTCACAGTGCTCTCTTAGCGCCGCTTCTGCCGAAAGAAGCCCGGGAGCGGCGCTTAGCTCCGGAGAGCCTCGTACCTTCGTCTTTAGCGTCTTTTGTGGTCTACATCCTAGCAGAAAGCTTTTCCACTCTGTCTGGCAAGGATAACCTGCGCCAGCACAGAAAACATCTCCCATCGTGTTCTGGACGTTGTACGGAGGTCTGCCAAGTGTTTGCATAAAGAAATGAAAAGTTGTCCAAAATAACTTCCTATCGAATGTTCATGTGATTGGAAAAGTCAGGAAAGTGGTAAGGTACTGTTTTCTATCAGTTGGCAAGCTGCGCACACAATCCCAGTGTTGTACAGCTTCCTTCTTCACCTTTCCGATGCTGCCGCTCTCTCCGGCTCCCGGAGCCGAAGAAGCAGCTTCTTCGCGCAAAGACGATTGTACCGCTCACAGTGCTCTCTTAGCGCGGCTTCTGCCGAAATAAGCCCGGGAGCGGCGCTTAGCTCCGGAGAGCATCGTACCTTCGTCTTTAGCGTCTTTTGTGGTCTACATCCTAGCAGAAAGCTTTTCCACTCTGTCTGGCAAGGAAAACATGCGCCAGCACAGAAAATATCTCCCATCGTGTTCTGGACGTTGCACGGAGGTCTGCCAAGTGTTTGCATAAAGAAATGAAAAGTTGTCCAAAATAACTTCCTATCGAATGTTCATGTGATTGGAAAAGTCAGGAAAGTGGTAAGGTACTGTTTTCTATCAGTTGGCAAGCTGCGCACACAAGCCCAGTGTTGTACAGCTTCCTTCTTCACCTTTGCGATGCTGCCGCTCTCTCCGGCTCCCGGAGCCGAAGAAGCGGCTTCTTCGCGCAAAGACGATTGTACCGCTCACAGTGCTCTCTTAGCGCGGCTTCTGCCGAAAGAAGCCCGGGAGCGGCGCTTAGCTCCGGAGAGCATCGTACCTTCGTCTTTAGCGTCTTTTGTGGTCTACATCCTAGCAGAAAGCTTTTCCACTCTGTCTGGCAAGGAAAACCTGCGCCAGCGCAGAAAACATCTCCCATCGTTTTCTGGACGTTGTACGGAGGTCTGCCAAGTGTTTGACAAGAAGAGAGGAAAAGTTGTCCAAAACAGCTTCCAATCGAATATTCATGTGATTGGAAAAGTCAGGAAAGTGTAAGGTACTGTTTTCTATCAGTTGGCAAGCTGCGCACACAATCCCAGTGTTGTACAGCTTCCTTCTTCACCTTTCCGATGCTGCCGCTCTCTCCGGCTCCCGGAGCCGAAGAAGCGGCTTCTTCGCGCAAAGACGATTGTACCGCTCACAGTGCTCTCTTAGCGCCGCTTCTGCCGAAAGAAGCCCGGGAGCGGCGCTTAGCTCCGGAGAGCATCGTACCTTCGTCTTTAGCGTCTTTTGTGGTCTAAATCCTAGCAGAAAGCTTTTCCACTCTGTCTGGCAAGGAAAACATGCGCCAGCACAGAAAACATCTCCCATCGTGTTCTGGACGTTGCACGGAGGTCTGCCAAGTGTTTGCATAAAGAAAAAAAAAGTTGTCCAAAATAACTTCCTATCGAATGTTCATGTGATTGGAAAAGTCAGGAAAGTGGTAAGGTACTGTTTTCTATCAGTTGGCAAGCTGCGCACACAATCCCAGTGTTGTACAGCTTCCTTCTTCACCTTTCCGATGCTGCCGCTCTCTCCGGCTCCCGGAGCCGAAGAAGCGGCTTCTTCGCGCAAAGACGATTGTACCGCTCACAGTGCTCTCTTAGCGCCGCTTCTGCCGAAAGAAGCCCGGGAGCGGTGCTTAGCTCCGGAGAGCCTCGTACCTTCGTCTTTAGCGTCTTTTGTGGTCTACATCCTAGCAGAAAGCTTTTCCACTCTGTCTGGCAAGGATAACCTGCGCCAGCACAGAAAACATCTCCCATCGTGTTCTGGACGTTGTACGGAGATCTGCAAGTGTTTGCATAAAGAAATTAAAAGTTGTCCAAAATAACTTCCTATCGAATGTTCATGTGATTGGAAAAGTCAGGAAAGTGGTAAGGTACTGTTTTCTATCAGTTGGCAAGCTGCGCACACAATCCCAGTGTTGTACAGCTTCCTTCTTCACCTTTCCGATGCTGCCGCTCTCTCCGGCTCCCGGAGCCGAAGAAGCGGCTTCTTCGCGCAAAGACGATTGTACCGCTCACAGTGCTCTCTTAGCGCCGCTTCTGCCGAAAGAAGCCCGGGAGAGGCGCTTAGCTCCGGAGAGCATCGTACCTTCGTCTTTAGCGTCTTTTGTGGTCTACATCCTAGCAGAAAGCTTTTCCACTCTGTCTGGCAAGGAAAACCTGCGCCAGCACAGAAAACATCTCCCATCGTGTTCTGGACGTTGCACGGATGTCTGCCAAGTGTTTGAAAAAAACAAAGAAAAGTTGTCCAAAACAGCTTCCAATCGAATATTCATGTGATTGGAAAAGTCAGGAAAGTGGTAAGGTACTGTTTTCTATCAGTTGGCAAGCTGCGCACACAAGCCCAGTGTTGTACAGCTTCCTTCTTCACCTTTCCGATGCTGCCGCTCTCTCCGGCTCCCGGAGCCGAAGAAGCGGCTTCTTCGCGCAAAGGCGATTGTACCGCTCACAGTGCTCTCTTAGCGCCGCTTCTGCCGAAAGAAGCCCGGGAGCGGTGCTTAGCTCCGGAGAGCCTCGTACCTTCGTCTTTAGCGTCTTTTGTGGTCTACATCCTAGCAGAAAGCTTTTCCACTCTGTCTGGCAAGGAAAACATGCGGAACACAGAAAACATCTCCCATCGTGTTCTGGACGTTGCACGGAGGTCTGCCAAGTGTTTGCATAAAGAAATGAAAAGTTGTCCAAAATAACTTCCTATCGAATGTTCATGTGATTGGAAAAGTCAGGAAAGTGGTAAGGTACTGTTTTCTATCAGTTGGCAAGCTGCGCACACAAGCCCAGTGTTGTACAGCTTCCTTCTTCACCTTTCCGATGCTGCCGCTCTCTCCGTCTCCCGGAGCCGAAGAAGCGGCTTCTTCGCGCAAAGACGATTGTACCGCTCACAGTGCTCTCTTAGCGCGGCTTCTGCCGAAAGAAGCCCGGGAGCGGCGCTTAGCTCCAAAGAGCATCGTACCTTCGTCTTTAGCGTCTTTTGTGGTCTACATCCTAGCAGAAAGCTTTTCCACTCTGTCTGGCAAGGAAAACATGCGCCAGCGCAGAAAACATCTCCCATCGTGTTCTGGACGTTGTACGGAGGTCTGCCAAGTGTTTGACAAGAAGAGAGGAAAAGTTGTCCAAAACAGCTTCCAATCGAATATTCATGTGATTGGAAAAGTCAGGAAAGTGGTAAGGTACTGTTTTCTATCAGTTGGCAAGCTGCGCACACAATCCCAGTGTTGTACAGCTTCCTTCTTCACCTTTCCGATGCTGCCGCTCTCTCCGGCTCCCGGAGCCGAAGAAGCGGCTTCTTCGCGCAAAGACGATTGTACCGCTCACAGTGCTCTCTTAGCGCGGCTTCTGCCGAAAGAAGCCCGGGAGCGGCGCTTAGCTCCGGAGAGCATCGTACCTTCGTCTTTAGCGTCTTTTGTGGTCTAAATCCTAGCAGAAAGCTTTTCCACTCTGTCTGGCAAGGAAAACATGCGCCAGCACAGAAAACATCTCCCATCGTGTTCTGGACGTTGCACGGAGGTCTGCCAAGTGTTTGCATAAAGAAAAAAAAAGTTGTCCAAAATAACTTCCTATCGAATGTTCATGTGATTGGAAAAGTCAGGAAAGTGGTAAGGTACTGTTTTCTATCAGTTGGCAAGCTGCGCACACAATCCCAGTGTTGTACAGCTTCCTTCTTCACCTTTCCGATGCTGCCGCTCTCTCCGGCTCCCGGAGCCGAAGAAGCGGCTTCTTCGCGCAAAGACGATTGTACCGCTCACAGTGCTCTCTTAGCGCCGCTTCTGCCGAAAGAAGCCCGGGAGCGGCGCTTAGCTCCGGAGAGCATCGTACCTTCGTCTTTAGCGTCTTTTGTGGTCTACATCCTAGCAGAAAGCTTTTCCACTCTGTCTGGCAAGGAAAACATGCGCCAGCAAAGAAAACATCTCCCATCGTGTTCTGGACGTTGCACGGAGGTCTGCCAAGTGTTTGACAAGAAGAAATGAAAAGTTGTCCAAAACAGCTTCCAATCGAATATTCATGTGATTGGAAAAGTCAGGAAAGTGGTAAGGTACTGTTTTCTATCAGTTGGCAAGCTGCGCACACAATCCCAGTGTTGTACAGCTTCCTTCTTCACCTTTCCGATGCTGCCGCTCTCTCCGGCTCCCGGAGCCGAAGAAGCGGCTTCTTCGCGCAAAGACGATTGTACCGCTCACAGTGCTCTCTTAGCGCGGCTTCTGCCGAAAGAAGCCCGGGAGCGGTGCTTAGCTCCGGAGAGCATCGTCCCTTCGTCTTTAGCGTCTTTTGTGGTCTACATCCTAGCAGAAAGCTTTTCCACTCTGTCTGGCAAGGAAAACATGCGCCAGCACAGAAAACATCTCCCATCGTGTTCTGGACGTTGTACGGAGGTCTGCCAAGTGTTTGAAAGAAACAAAGAATAGTTGTCCAAAACAGCTTCCAATCGAATATTCATGTGATTGGAAAAGTCAGGAAAGTTGTAAGGTACTGTTTTCTATCAGTTGGCAAGCTGCGCACACAATCCCAGTGTTGTACAGCTTCCTTCTTCACCTTTCCGATGCTGCCGCTCTCTCCGGCTCCCGGAGCCGAAGAAGCGGCTTCTTCGCGCAAAGACGATTGTACCGCTCACAGTGCTCTCTTAGCACCGCTTCTGCCGAAAGAAGCCCGGGAGCGGTGCTTAGCTCCGGAGAGCCTCGTACCTTCGTCTTTAGCGTCTTTTGTGGTCTACATCCTAGCAGAAAGCTTTTCCACTCTGTCTGGCAAGGATAACCTGCGCCAGCACAGAAAACATCTCCCATCGTGTTCTGGACGTTGTACGGAGATCTGCCAAGTGTTTGCATAAAGAAATGAAAAGTTGTCCAAAATAACTTCCTATCGAATGTTCATGTGATTGGAAAAGTCAGGAAAGTGGTAAGGTACTGTTTTCTATCAGTTGGCAAGCTGCGCACACAATCCCAGTGTTGTACAGCTTCCTTCTTCACCTTTCCGATGCTGCCGCTCTCTCCGGCTCCCGGAGCCGAAGAAGCGGCTTCTTCGCGCAAAGACGATTGTACCGCTCACAGTGCTCTCTTAGCGCCGCTTCTGCCGAAAGAAGCCCGGGAGCGGCGCTTAGCTCCGGAGAGCATCGTACCTTCGTCTTTAGCGTCTTTTGTGGTCTACATCCTAGCAGAAAGCTTTTCCACTCTGTCTGGCAAGGAAAACCTGCGCCAGCACAGAAAACATCTCCCATCGTGTTCTGGACGTTGCACGGATGTCTGCCAAGTGTTTGAAAAAAACAAAGAAAAGTTGTCCAAAACAGCTTCCAATCGAATATTCATGTGATTGGAAAAGTCAGGAAAGTGGTAAGGTACTGTTTTCTATCAGTTGGCAAGCTGCGCACACAATCCCAGTGTTGTACAGCTTCCTTCTTCACCTTTCCGATGCTGCCGCTCTCTCCGGCTCCCGGAGCCGAAGAAGCGGCTTCTTCGCGCAAAGGCGATTGTACCGCTCACAGTGCTCTCTTAGCGCCGCTTCTGCCGAAAGAAGCCCGGGAGCGGTGCTTAGCTCCGGAGAGCCTCGTACCTTCGTCTTTAGCGTCTTTTGTGGTCTACATCCTAGCAGAAAGCTTTTCCACTCTGTCTGGCAAGGAAAACATGCGGAACACAGAAAACATCTCCCATCGTGTTCTGGACGTTGCACGGAGGTCTGCCAAGTGTTTGCATAAAGAAATGAAAAGTTGTCCAAAATAACTTCCTATCGAATGTTCATGTGATTGGAAAAGTCAGGAAAGTGGTAAGGTACTGTTTTCTATCAGTTGGCAAGCTGCGCACACAATCCCAGTGTTGTACAGCTTCCTTCTTCACCTTTCCGATGCTGCCGCTCTCTCCGTCTCCCGGAGCCGAAGAAGCGGCTTCTTCGCGCAAAGACGATTGTACCGCTCACAGTGCTCTCTTAGCGCGGCTTCTGCCGAAAGAAGCCCGGGAGCGGCGCTTAGCTCCGGAGAGCATCGTACCTTCGTCTTTAGCGTCTTTTGTGGTCTACATCCTAGCAGAAAGCTTTTCCACTCTGTCTGGCAAGGAAAACATGCGCCAGCGCAGAAAACATCTCCCATCGTGTTCTGGACGTTGTACGGAGGTCTGCCAAGTGTTTGACAAGAAGAGAGGAAAAGTTGTCCAAAACAGCTTCCAATCGAATATTCATGTGATTGGAAAAGTCAGGAAAGTGGTAAGGTACTGTTTTCTATCAGTTGGCAAGCTGCGCACACAATCCCAGTGTTGTACAGCTTCCTTCTTCACCTTTCCGATGCTGCCGCTCTCTCCGGCTCCCGGAGCCGAAGAAGCGGCTTCTTCGCGCAAAGACGATTGTACCGCTCACAGTGCTCTCTTAGCGCCGCTTCTGCCGAAAGAAGCCCGGGAGCGGCGCTTAGCTCCGGAGAGCATTGTCCCTTCGCCTTTAGCGTCTTTTTTGGTCTACATCCTAGCAGAAAGCTTTTCCACTCTGTCTGGCAAGGAAAACATGCGCCAGCACAGAAAACATCTCCCATCGTGTTCTGGACGTTGCACGGAGGTCTGCCAAGTGTTTGAAAGAAACAAAGAAAAGTTGTCCAAAACAGCTTCCAATCGAATATTCATGTGATTGGAAACGTCAGGAAAGTGTAAGGTACTGTTTTCTATCAGTTGGCAAGCTGCGCACACAATGCCAGTGTTGTACAGCTTCCTTCTTCACCTTTCCGATGCTGCCGCTCTCTCCGGCTCCCGGAGCCGAAGAAGCGGCTTCTTCGCGCAAAGGCGATTGTACCGCTCACAGTGCTCTCTTAGCGCGGCTTCTGCCGAAAGAAGCCCGGGAGCGGCGCTTAACTCCGGAGAGCATCGTCCCTTCGTCTTTAGCGTCTTTTGTGGTCTACATCCTAGCAGAAAGCTTTTCCACTCTGTCTGGCAAGGATAACCTGCGCCAGCACAGAAAACATCTCCCATCGTGTTCTGGACGTTGTACGGAGATCTGCAAGTGTTTGCATAAAGAAATGAAAAGTTGTCCAAAATAACTTCCTATCGAATGTTCATGTGATTGGAAAAGTCAGGAAAGTGGTAAGGTACTGTTTTCTATCAGTTGGCAAGCTGCGCACACAATCCCAGTGTTGTACAGCTTCCTTCTTCACCTTTCCGATGCTGCCGCTCTCTCCGGCTCCCGGAGCCGAAGAAGCGGCTTCTTCGCGCAAAGACGATTGTACCGCTCACAGTGCTCTCTTAGCGCCGCTTCTGCCGAAAGAAGCCCGGGAGAGGCGCTTAGCTCCGGAGAGCATCGTACCTTCGTCTTTAGCGTCTTTTGTGGTCTACATCCTAGCAGAAAGCTTTTCCACTCTGTCTGGCAAGGAAAACCTGCGCCAGCACAGAAAACATCTCCCATCGTGTTCTGGACGTTGCACGGATCTCTGCCAAGTGTTTGAAAAAAACAAAGAAAAGTTGTCCAAAACAGCTTCCAATCGAATATTCATGTGATTGGAAAAGTCAGGAAAGTGGTAAGGTACTGTTTTCTATCAGTTGGCAAGCTGCGCACACAATCCCAGTGTTGTACAGCTTCCTTCTTCACCTTTCCGATGCTGCCGCTCTCTCCGGCTCCCGGAGCCGAAGAAGCGGCTTCTTCGCGCAAAGGCGATTGTACCGCTCACAGTGCTCTCTTAGCGCCGCTTCTGCCGAAAGAAGCCCGGGAGCGGTGCTTAGCTCCGGAGAGCCTCGTACCTTCGTCTTTAGCGTCTTTTGTGGTCTACATCCTAGCAGAAAGCTTTTCCACTCTGTCTGGCAAGGAAAACATGCGGAACACAGAAAACATCTCCCATCGTGTTCTGGACGTTGCACGGAGGTCTGCCAAGTGTTTGCATAAAGAAATGAAAAGTTGTCCAAAATAACTTCCTATCGAATGTTCATGTGATTGGAAAAGTCAGGAAAGTGGTAAGGTACTGTTTTCTATCAGTTGGCAAGCTGCGCACACAAGCCCAGTGTTGTACAGCTTCCTTCTTCACCTTTCCGATGCTGCCGCTCTCTCCGTCTCCCGGAGCCGAAGAAGCGGCTTCTTCGCGCAAAGACGATTGTACCGCTCACAGTGCTCTCTTAGCGCGGCTTCTGCCGAAAGAAGCCCGGGAGCGGCGCTTAGCTCCAAAGAGCATCGTACCTTCGTCTTTAGCGTCTTTTGTGGTCTACATCCTAGCAGAAAGCTTTTCCACTCTGTCTGGCAAGGAAAACATGCGGAACACAGAAAACATCTCCCATCGTGTTCTGGACGTTGCACGGAGGTCTGCCAAGTGTTTGCATAAAGAAATGAAAAGTTGTCCAAAATAACTTCCTATCGAATGTTCATGTGATTGGAAAAGTCAGGAAAGTGGTAAGGTACTGTTTTCTATCAGTTGGCAAGCTGCGCACACAATCCCAGTGTTGTACAGCTTCCTTCTTCACCTTTCCGATGCTGCCGCTCTCTCCGTCTCCCGGAGCCGAAGAAGTGGCTTCTTCGCGCAAAGACGATTGTACCGCTCACAGTGCTCTCTTAGCGCGGCTTCTGCCGAAAGAAGCCCGGGAGCGGCGCTTAGCTCCGGAGAGCATCGTACCTTCGTCTTTAGCGTCTTTTGTGGTCTACATCCTAGCAGAAAGCTTTTCCACTCTGTCTGGCAAGGAAAACATGCGCCAGCGCAGAAAACATCTCCCATCGTGTTCTGGACGTTGTACGGAGGTCTGCCAAGTGTTTGACAAGAAGAGAGGAAAAGTTGTCCAAAACAGCTTCCAATCGAATATTCATGTGATTGGAAAAGTCAGGAAAGTGGTAAGGTACTGTTTTCTATCAGTTGGCAAGCTGCGCACACAATCCCAGTGTTGTACAGCTTCCTTCTTCACCTTTCCGATGATGCCGCTCTCTCTGGCTCCCGGAGCCGAAGAAGCGGCTTCTTCGCGCAAAGACGATTGTACCGCTCACAGTGCTCTCTTAGCGCCGCTTCTGCCGAAAGAAGCCCGGGAGCGGCGCTTAGCTCCAGAGAGCATCGTCCCTTCGCCTTTAGCGTCTTTTTTGGTCTACATCCTAGCACAAAGCTTTTCCACTCTGTCTGGCAAGGAAAACATGCGCCAGCACAGAAAACATCTCCCATCGTGTTCTGGACGTTGCACGGAGGTCTGCCAAGTGTTTGAAAGAAACAAAGAAAAGTTGTCCAAAACAGCTTCCAATCGAATATTCATGTGATTGGAAACGTCAGGAAAGTGTAAGGTACTGTTTTCTATCAGTTGGCAAGCTGCGCACACAATCCCAGTGTTGTACAGCTTCCTTCTTCACCTTTCCGATGCTGCCGCTCTCTCCGGCTCCCGGAGCCGAAGAAGCGGCTTCTTCGCGCAAAGGCGATTGTACCGCTCACAGTGCTCTCTTAGCGCGGCTTCTGCCGAAAGAAGCCCGGGAGCGGCGCTTAACTCCGGAGAGCATCGTCCCTTCGTCTTTAGCGTCTTTTGTGGTCTACATCCTAGCAGAAAGCTTTTCCACTCTGTCTGGCAAGGAAAACATGCGCCAGCACAGAAAACATCTCCCATCGTGTTCTGGACGTTGCACGGAGGTCTGCCAAGTGTTTGCATAAAGAAATGAAAAGTTGTCCAAAATAACTTCCTATCGAATGTTCATGTGATTGGAAAAGTCAGGAAAGTGGTAAGGTACTGTTTTCTATCAGTTGGCAAGCTGCGCACACAATCCCAGTGTTGTACAGCTTCCTTCTTCACCTTTCCGATGCTGCCGCTCTCTCCGGCTCCCGGAGCCGAAGAAGCGGCTTCTTCGCGCAAAGACGATTGTACCGCTCACAGTGCTCTCTTAGCGCCGCTTCTGCCGAAAGAAGCCCGGGAGCGGCGCTTAACTCCGGAGAGCATCGTCCCTTCGTCTTTAGTGTCTTTTGTGGTCTACATCCTAGCAGAAAGCTTTTCCACTCTGTCTGGAAAGGAAAACCTGCGCCAGCACAGAAAACATCTCCCATCGTGTTCTGGACGTTGCACGGAGGTCTGCCAAGTGTTTGAAAGAAACAAAGAAAAGTTGTCCAAAACAGCTTCCAATCGAATATTCATGTGATTGGAAACGTCCGGAAAGTGTAAGGTACTGTTTTCTATCAGTTGGCAAGCTGCGCACACAATCCCAGTGTTGTACAGCTTCCTTCTTCACCTTTCCGATGCTGCCGCTCTCTCCGGCTCCCGGAGCCGAAGAAGCGGCTTCTTCGCGCAAAGACGATTGTACCGCTCACAGTGCTCTCTTTAGCGCCGCTTCTGCCGAAAGAAGCCCGGGAGCGGCTCTTAGCTCCGGAGAGCCTCGTACCTTCGTCTTTAGCGTCTTTTGTGGTCTACATCCTAGCAGAAAGCTTTTCCACTCTGTCTGGCAAGGAAAACCTGCGCCAGCACAGAAAACATCTCCCATCGTGTTCTGGACGTTGCACGGAGGTCTGCCAAGTGTTTGCATAAAGAAATGAAAAGTTGTCCAAAATAACTTCCTATCGAATGTTCATGTGATTGGAAAAGTCAGGAAAGTGGTAAGGTACTGTTTTCTATCAGTTGGCAAGCTGCGCACACAATCCCAGTGTTGTACAGCTTCCTTCTTCACCTTTCCGATGCTGCCGCTCTCTCCGGCTCCCGGAGCCGAAGAAGCGGCTTCTTCGCGCAAAGACGATTGTACCGCTCACAGTGCTCTCTTAGCGCCGCTTCTGCCGAAAGAAGCCCGGGAGCGGCGCTTAGCTCCGGAGAGCCTCGTCCCTTCGTCTTTAGCGTCTTTTGTGGTCTACATCCTAGCAGAAAGCTTTTCCACTCTGTCTGGCAAGGAAAACCTGCGCCAGCACAGAAAACATCTCCCATCGTGTTCTGGACGTTGCACGGAGGTCTGCCAAGTGTTTGAAAGAAACAAAGAAAAGTTGTCCAAAACAGCTTCCAATCGAAGATTCATGTGATTGGAAACATCAGGAAAGTGGTAAGGTACTGTTTTCTATCAGTTGGCAAGCTGCGCACACAATCCCAGTGTTGTACAGCTTCCTTCTTCACCTTTCCGATGCTGCCGCTCTCTCCGGCTCCCGGAGCCGAAGAAGCGGCTTCTTCGCGCAAAGGCGATTGTACCGCTCACAGTGCTCTCTTAGCGCCGCTTCTGCCGAAAGAAGCCCGGGAGCGGTGCTTAGCTCCGGAGAGCCTCGTACCTTCGTCTTTAGCGTCTTTTGTGGTCTACATCCTAGCAGAAAGCTTTTCCACTCTGTCTGGCAAGGAAAACCTGCGCCAGCACAGAAAACATCTCCCATCGTGTTCTGGACGTTGCACGGAGGTCTGCCAAGTGTTTGCATAAAGAAATGAAAAGTTGTCCAAAATAAATTCCTATCGAATGTTCATGTGATTGGAAAAGTCAGGAAAGTGGTAAGGTACTGTTTTCTATCAGTTGGCAAGCTGCGCACACAATCCCAGTGTTGTACAGCTTCCTTCTTCACCTTTCCGATGCTGCCGCTCTCTCCGGCTCCCGGAGCCGAAGAAGCGGCTTCTTCGCGCAAAGACGATTGTACCGCTCACAGTGCTCTCTTAGCGCCGCTTCTTCCGAAAGAAACCCGGGAGCGGCGCTTAGCTCCGGAGAGCATCGTCCCTTCGTCTTTAGCGTCTTTTGTGGTCTACATCCTAGCAGAAAGCTTTTCCACTCTGTCTGGCAAGGAAAACATGCGCCAGCACAGAAAACATCCCCCATCGTGTTCTGGACGTTGTACGGAGGTCTGCCAAGTGTTTGACAAGAAGAGAGGAAAAGTTGTCCAAAACAGCTTCCAATCGAATATTCATGTGATTGGAAACATCAGGAAAGTGGTAAGGTACTGTTTTCTATCAGTTGGCAAGCTGCGCACACAATCCCAGTGTTGTACAGCTTCCTTCTTCACCTTTCCGATGCTGCCGCTCTCTCCGGCTCCCGGAGCCGAAGAAGCGGCTTCTTCGCGCAAAGACGATTGTACCGCTCACAGTGCTCTCTTAGCGCCGCTTCTGCCGAAAGAAGCCCGGGAGCGGCGCTTAACTCCGGAGAGCCTCTTACCTTCTTCTTTAGCGTCTTTTGTGGTCTACATCCTAGCAAAAGGCTTTTCCACTCAGTCTGGCAAGGAAAACCTGCGCCAGCGCAGAAAACATCTCCCATCGTGTTCTGGACGTTGCACGGAGGTCTGCCAAGTGTTTGCATAAAGAAATGAAAAGTTGTCCAAAATAACTTCCTATCGAATGTTCATGTGATTGGAAAAGTCAGGAAAGTGGTAAGGTACTGTTTTCTATCAGTTAACAAGCTGCGCACACAATCCCAGTGTTGTACAGCTTCCTTCTTCACCTTTCCGATGCTGCCGCTCTCTCCGGCTCCCGGAGCCGAAGAAGCGGCTTCTTCGCGCAAAGACGATTGTACCGCTCACAGTGCTCTCTTAGCGCCGCTTCTGCCGAAAGAAGCCCGGGAGAGGCGCTTAGCTCCGGAGAGCCTCGTACCTTCGTCTTTAGCGTCTTTTGTGGTCTACATCCTAGCAGAAAGCTTTTCCACTCTGTCTGGAAAGGAAAACATGCGCCAGCACAGAAAACATCTCCCATCGTGTTCTGGACGTTGTACGGAGGTCTGCCAAGTGTTTGACAAGAAGAGAAGAAAAGTTGTCCAAAACAGCTTCCAATCGAATATTCATGTGATTGGAAAAGTCAGGAAAGTTGTAAGGTACTGTTTTCTATCAGTTGGCAAGCTGCGCACACAATCCCAGTGTTGTACAGCTTCCTTCTTCACCTTTCCGATGCTGCCGCTCTCTCCGGCTCCCGGAGCCGAAGAAGCGGCTTCTTCGCGCAAAGACGATTGTACCGCTCACAGTGCTCTCTTAGCGCGGCTTCTGCCGAAAGAAGCCCGGGAGCGGCGCTTAGCTCCGGAGAGCCTCATACCTTCGTCTTTAGCGTCTTTTGTGGTCTACATCCTAGCAGAAAGATTTTCCACTCTGTCTGGCAAGGAAAACCTGCGCCAGCACAGAAAACATCTCCCATCGTGTTCTGGACGTTGCACGGAGGTCTGCCAAGTGTTTGACAAGAAGAGAAGAAAAGTTGTCCAAAACAGCTTCCAATCGAATATTCATGTGATTGGAAAAGTCAGGAAAGTGGTAAGGTACTGTTTTCTATCAGTTGGCAAGCTGCGCACACAATCCCAGTGTTGTACAGCTTCCTTCTTCACCTTTCCGATGCTGCCGCTCTCTCCGGCTCCCGGAGCCGAAGAAGCGGCTTCTTCGCGCAAAGACGATTGTACCGCTCACAGTGCTCTCTTAGCGCCGCTTCTGCCGAAAGAAGCCCGGGAGCGGCGCTTAGCTCCGGAGAGCATCGTACCTTCGTCTGCAGCATCTTTTTTGGTCTACATCCTAGCAGAAAGCTTTTCCACTCTGTCTGGCAAGGAAAACATGCGCCAGCGCTGAAAACATCTCCCATCGTGTTCTGGACGTTGCACGGAGGTCTGCCAAGTGTTTGCATAAAGAAATGAAAAGTTGTCCAAAACAGCTTCCAATCGAATGTTCATGTGATTGGAAAAGTCAGGAAAGTGGTAAGGTACTGTTTTCTATCAGTTGGCAAGCTGCGCACACAATCCCAGTGTTGTACAGCTTCCTTCTTCACCTTTCCGATGCTGCCGCTCTCTCCGGCTCCCGGAGCCGAAGAAGCGACTTCTTCGCGCAAAGACGATTGTACTGCTCACAGTGCTCTCTTAGCGCCGCTTCTGCCGAAAGAAGCCCGGGAGCGGTGCTTAGCTCCGGAGAGCCTCGTCCCTTCGTCTTTAGTGTCTTTTGTGGTCTACATCCTAGCAGAAAGCTTTTCCACTCTGTCTGGCAAGGAAAACATGCGCCAGCACAGAAAACATCTCCCATCGTGTTCTGGACGTTGCACGGAGGTCTGCCAAGTGTTTGCATAAAGAAATGAAAAGTTGTCCAAAATAACTTCCTATCGAATGTTCATGTGATTGGAAAAGTCAGGAAAGTGGTAAGGTACTGTTTTCTATCAGTTGGCAAGCTGCGCACACAAGCCCAGTGTTGTACAGCTTCCTTCTTCACCTTTCCGATGCTGCCGCTCTCTCCGGCTCCCGGAGCCGAAGAAGCGGCTTCTTCGCGCAAAGACGATTGTACCGCTCACAGTGCTCTCTTAGCGCGGCTTCTGCCGAAAGAAGCCCGGGAGCGGCGCTTAGCTCCGGAGAGCATCGTACCTTCGTCTTTAGCGTCTTTTGTGGTCTACATCCTAGCAGAAAGCTTTTCCACTCTGTCTGGCAAGGATAACCTGCGCCAGCACAGAAAACATCTCCCATCGTGTTCTGGACGTTGTACGGAGATCTGCAAGTGTTTGCATAAAGAAATTAAAAGTTGTCCAAAATAACTTCCTATCGAATGTTCATGTGATTGGAAAAGTCAGGAAAGTGGTAAGGTACTGTTTTCTATCAGTTGGCAAGCTGCGCACACAATCCCAGTGTTGTACAGCTTCCTTCTTCACCTTTCCGATGCTGCCGCTCTCTCCGGCTCCCGGAGCCGAAGAAGCGGCTTCTTCGCGCAAAGACGATTGTACCGCTCACAGTGCTCTCTTAGCGCCGCTTCTGCCGAAAGAAGCCCGGGAGCGGCGCTTAGCTCCGGAGAGCATCGTACCTTCGTCTGCAGCGTCTTTTTTGGTCTACATCCTAGCAGAAAGCTTTTCCACTCTGTCTGGCAAGGAAAACATGCGCCAGCGCTGAAAACATCTCCCATCGTGTTCTGGACGTTGCACGGAGGTCTGCCAAGTGTTTGCATAAAGAAATGAAAAGTTGTCCAAAACAGCTTCCAATCGAATGTTCATGTGATTGGAAAAGTCAGGAAAGTGGTAAGGTACTGTTTTCTATCAGTTGGCAAGCTGCGCACACAATCCCAGTGTTGTACAGCTTCCTTCTTCACCTTTCCGATGCTGCCGCTCTCTCCGGCTCCCGGAGCCGAAGAAGCGACTTCTTCGCGCAAAGACGATTGTACTGCTCACAGTGCTCTCTTAGCGCCGCTTCTGCCGAAAGAAGCCCGGGAGCGGTGCTTAGCTCCGGAGAGCCTCGTCCCTTCGTCTTTAGTGTCTTTTGTGGTCTACATCCTAGCAGAAAGCTTTTCCACTCTGTCTGGCAAGGAAAACATGCGCCAGCACAGAAAACATCTCCCATCGTGTTCTGGACGTTGCACGGAGGTCTGCCAAGTGTTTGCATAAAGAAATGAAAAGTTGTCCAAAATAACTTCCTATCGAATGTTCATGTGATTGGAAAAGTCAGGAAAGTGGTAAGGTACTGTTTTCTATCAGTTGGCAAGCTGCGCACACAAGCCCAGTGTTGTACAGCTTCCTTCTTCACCTTTCCGATGCTGCCGCTCTCTCCGGCTCCCGGAGCCGAAGAAGCGGCTTCTTCGCGCAAAGACGATTGTACCGCTCACAGTGCTCTCTTAGCGCGGCTTCTGCCGAAAGAAGCCCGGGAGCGGCGCTTAGCTCCGGAGAGCATCGTACCTTCGTCTTTAGCGTCTTTTGTGGTCTACATCCTAGCAGAAAGCTTTTCCACTCTGTCTGGCAAGGAAAACATGCGCCAGCGCAGAAAACATCTCCCATCGTGTTCTGGACGTTGAACGGAGGTCTGCCAAGTGTTTGACAAGAAGAGAAGAAAAGTTGTCCAAAACAGCTTCCAATCGAATATTCATGTGATTGGAAAAGTCAGGAAAGTTGTAAGGTACTGTTTTCTATCAGTTGGCAAGCTGCGCACACAATCCCAGTGTTGTACAGCTTCCTTCTTCACCTTTCCGATGCTGCCGCTCTCTCCGGCTCCCGGAGCCGAAGAAGCGGCTTCTTCGCGCAAAGACGATTGTACCGCTCACAGTGCTCTCTTAGCGCCGCTTCTGCCGAAAGAAGCCCGGGAGCGGCGCTTAGCTCCGGAGAGCATCGTACCTTCGTCTTTAGCGTCTTTTGTGGTCTACATCCTAGCAGAAAGCTTTTCCACTCTGTCTGGCAAGGAAAACCTGCGCCAGCACAGAAAACATCTCCCATCGTGTTCTGGACGTTGCTCGGAGGTCTGCCAAGTGTTTGCATAAAGAAATGAAAAGTTGTCCAAAATAACTTCCTATCGAATGTTCATGTGATTGGAAAAGTCAGGAAAGTGGTAAGGTACTGTTTTCTATCAGTTGGCAAGCTGCGCACACAATCCCAGTGTTGTACAGCTTCCTTCTTCACCTTTCCGATGCTGCCGCTCTCTCCGGCTCCCGGAGCCGAAGAAGCGGCTTCTTCGCGCAAAGGCGATTGTACCGCTCACAGTGCTCTCTTAGCGCCGCTGCTGCCGAAAGAATCCCGGGAGCGGTGCTTAGCTCCGGAGAGGCTCGTACCTTCGTCTGCAGCGTCTTTTGTGGTCTACATCCTAGCAGAAAGCTTTTCCACTCTGTCTGGCAAGGAAAACATGCGCCAGCACAGAAAACATCTCCCATCGTGTTCTGGACGTTGCACGGAGGTCTGCCAAGTGTTTGCATAAAGAAATGAAAAGTTGTCCAAAATAACTTCCTATCGAATGTTCATGTGATTGGAAAAGTCAGGAAAGTGGTAAGGTACTGTTTTCTATCAGTTGGCAAGCTGCGCACACAATCCCAGTGTTGTACAGCTTCCTTCTTCACCTTTCCGATGCTGCCGCTCTCTCCGGCTCCCGGAGCCGAAGAAGCGGCTTCTTCGCGCAAAGGCGATTGTACCGCTCACAGTGCTCTCTTAGCGCCGCTTCTGCCGAAAGAAGCCCGGGAGCGGTGCTTAGCTCCGGAGAGCCTCGTACCTTCGTCTTTAGCGTCTTTTGTGGTCTACATCCTAGCAGAAAGCTTTTCCACTCTGTCTGGCAAGGAAAACATGCGGAACACAGAAAACATCTCCCATCGTGTTCTGGACGTTGCACGGAGGTCTGCCAAGTGTTTGCATAAAGAAATGAAAAGTTGTCCAAAATAACTTCCTATCGAATGTTCATGTGATTGGAAAAGTCAGGAAAGTGGTAAGGTACTGTTTTCTATCAGTTGGCAAGCTGCGCACACAAGCCCAGTGTTGTACAGCTTCCTTCTTCACCTTTCCGATGCTGCCGCTCTCTCCGTCTCCCGGAGCCGAAGAAGCGGCTTCTTCGCGCAAAGACGATTGTACCGCTCACAGTGCTCTCTTAGCGCGGCTTCTGCCGAAAGAAGCCCGGGAGCGGCGCTTAGCTCCGGAGAGCATCGTACCTTCGTCTTTAGCGTCTTTTGTGGTCTACATCCTAGCAGAAAGCTTTTCCACTCTGTCTGGCAAGGAAAACATGCGCCAGCGCAGAAAACATCTCCCATCGTGTTCTGGACGTTGTACGGAGGTCTGCCAAGTGTTTGACAAGAAGAGAGGAAAAGTTGTCCAAAACAGCTTCCAATCGAATATTCATGTGATTGGAAAAGTCAGGAAAGTGGTAAGGTACTGTTTTCTATCAGTTGGCAAGCTGCGCACACAATCCCAGTGTTGTACAGCTTCCTTCTTCACCTTTCCGATGCTGCCGCTCTCTCCGGCTCCCGGAGCCGAAGAAGCGGCTTCTTCGCGCAAAGACGATTGTACCGCTCACAGTGCTCTCTTAGCGCGGCTTCTGCCGAAAGAAGCCCGGGAGCGGCGCTTAGCTCCGGAGAGCATCGTACCTTCGTCTTTAGCGTCTTTTGTGGTCTAAATCCTAGCAGAAAGCTTTTCCACTCTGTCTGGCAAGGAAAACATGCGCCAGCACAGAAAACATCTCCCATCGTGTTCTGGACGTTGCACGGAGGTCTGCCAAGTGTTTGCATAAAGAAAAAAAAAGTTGTCCAAAATAACTTCCTATCGAATGTTCATGTGATTGGAAAAGTCAGGAAAGTGGTAAGGTACTGTTTTCTATCAGTTGGCAAGCTGCGCACACAATCCCAGTGTTGTACAGCTTCCTTCTTCACCTTTCCGATGCTGCCGCTCTCTCCGGCTCCCGGAGCCGAAGAAGCGGCTTCTTCGCGCAAAGACGATTGTACCGCTCACAGTGCTCTCTTAGCGCCGCTTCTGCCGAAAGAAGCCCGGGAGCGGCGCTTAGCTCCGGAGAGCATCGTACCTTCGTCTTTAGCGTCTTTTGTGGTCTACATCCTAGCAGAAAGCTTTTCCACTCTGTCTGGCAAGGAAAACATGCGCCAGCAAAGAAAACATCTCCCATCGTGTTCTGGACGTTGCACGGAGGTCTGCCAAGTGTTTGACAAGAAGAAATGAAAAGTTGTCCAAAACAGCTTCCAATCGAATATTCATGTGATTGGAAAAGTCAGGAAAGTGGTAAGGTACTGTTTTCTATCAGTTGGCAAGCTGCGCACACAATCCCAGTGTTGTACAGCTTCCTTCTTCACCTTTCCGATGCTGCCGCTCTCTCCGGCTCCCGGAGCCGAAGAAGCGGCTTCTTCGCGCAAAGACGATTGTACCGCTCACAGTGCTCTCTTAGCGCGGCTTCTGCCGAAAGAAGCCCGGGAGCGGCGCTTAGCTCCGGAGAGCATCGTCCCTTCGTCTTTAGCGTCTTTTGTGGTCTACATCCTAGCAGAAAGCTTTTCCACTCTGTCTGGCAAGGAAAACATGCGCCAGCAAAGAAAACATCTCCCATCGTGTTCTGGACGTTGCACGGAGGTCTGCCAAGTGTTTGACAAGAAGAAATGAAAAGTTGTCCAAAACAGCTTCCAATCGAATATTCATGTGATTGGAAAAGTCAGGAAAGTGGTAAGGTACTGTTTTCTATCAGTTGGCAAGCTGCGCACACAATCCCAGTGTTGTACAGCTTCCTTCTTCACCTTTCCGATGCTGCCGCTCTCTCCGGCTCCCGGAGCCGAAGAAGCGGCTTCTTCGCGCAAAGACGATTGTACCGCTCACAGTGCTCTCTTAGCGCGGCTTCTGCCGAAAGAAGCCCGGGAGCGGCGCTTAGCTCCGGAGAGCATCGTCCCTTCGTCTTTAGCGTCTTTTGTGGTCTACATCCTAGCAGAAAGCTTTTCCACTCTGTCTGGCAAGGAAAACATGCGCCAGCACAGAAAACATCTCCCATCGTGTTCTGGACGTTGTACGGAGGTCTGCCAAGTGTTTGAAAGAAACAAAGAAAAGTTGTCCAAAACAGCTTCCAATCGAATATTCATGTGATTGGAAAAGTCAGGAAAGTTGTAAGGTACTGTTTTCTATCAGTTGGCAAGCTGCGCACACAATCCCAGTGTTGTACAGCTTCCTTCTTCACCTTTCCGATGCTGCCGCTCTCTCCGGCTCCCGGAGCCGAAGAAGCGGCTTCTTCGCGCAAAGACGATTGTACCGCTCACAGTGCTCTCTTAGCGCCGCTTCTGCCGAAAGAAGCCCGGGAGCGGTGCTTAGCTCCGGAGAGCCTCGTACCTTCGTCTTTAGCGTCTTTTGTGGTCTACATCCTAGCAGAAAGCTTTTCCACTCTGTCTGGCAAGGATAACCTGCGCCAGCACAGAAAACATCTCCCATCGTGTTCTGGACGTTGTACGGAGATCTGCAAGTGTTTGCATAAAGAAATGAAAAGTTGTCCAAAATAACTTCCTATCGAATGTTCATGTGATTGGAAAAGTCAGGAAAGTGGTAAGGTACTGTTTTCTATCAGTTGGCAAGCTGCGCACACAATCCCAGTGTTGTACAGCTTCCTTCTTCACCTTTCCGATGCTGCCGCTCTCTCCGGCTCCCGGAGCCGAAGAAGCGGCTTCTTCGCGCAAAGACGATTGTACCGCTCACAGTGCTCTCTTAGCGCCGCTTCTGCCGAAAGAAGCCCGGGAGCGGCGCTTAGCTCCGGAGAGCATCGTACCTTCGTCTTTAGCGTCTTTTGTGGTCTACATCCTAGCAGAAAGCTTTTCCACTCTGTCTGGCAAGGAAAACCTGCGCCAGCACAGAAAACATCTCCCATCGTGTTCTGGACGTTGCACGGATGTCTGCCAAGTGTTTGAAAAAAACAAAGAAAAGTTGTCCAAAACAGCTTCCAATCGAATATTCATGTGATTGGAAAAGTCAGGAAAGTGGTAAGGTACTGTTTTCTATCAGTTGGCAAGCTGCGCACACAATCCCAGTGTTGTACAGCTTCCTTCTTCACCTTTCCGATGCTGCCGCTCTCTCCGGCTCCCGGAGCCGAAGAAGCGGCTTCTTCGCGCAAAGACGATTGTACCGCTCACAGTGCTCTCTTAGCGCCGCTTCTGCCGAAAGAAGCCCGGGAGCGGTGCTTAGCTCCGGAGAGCCTCGTACCTTCGTCTTTAGCGTCTTTTGTGGTCTACATCCTAGCAGAAAGCTTTTCCACTCTGTCTGGCAAGGAAAACATGCGGAACACAGAAAACATCTCCCATCGTGTTCTGGACGTTGCACGGAGGTCTGCCAAGTGTTTGCATAAAGAAATGAAAAGTTGTCCAAAATAACTTCCTATCGAATGTTCATGTGATTGGAAAAGTCAGGAAAGTGGTAAGGTACTGTTTTCTATCAGTTGGCAAGCTGCGCACACAAGCCCAGTGTTGTACAGCTTCCTTCTTCACCTTTGCGATGCTGCCGCTCTCTCCGGCTCCCGGAGCCGAAGAAGCGGCTTCTTCGCGCAAAGACGATTGTACCGCTCACAGTGCTCTCTTAGCGCGGCTTCTGCCGAAAGAAGCCCGGGAGCGGCGCTTAGCTCCGGAGAGCATCGTACCTTCGTCTTTAGCGTCTTTTGTGGTCTACATCCTAGCAGAAAGCTTTTCCACTCTGTCTGGCAAGGAAAACATGCGCCAGCGCAGAAAACATCTCCCATCGTGTTCTGGACGTTGTACGGAGGTCTGCCAAGTGTTTGACAAGAAGAGAGGAAAAGTTGTCCAAAACAGCTTCCAATCGAATATTCATGTGATTGGAAAAGTCAGGAAAGTGGTAAGGTACTGTTTTCTATCAGTTGGCAAGCTGCGCACACAATCCCAGTGTTGTACAGCTTCCTTCTTCACCTTTCCGATGCTGCCGCTCTCTCCGGCTCCCGGAGCCGAAGAAGCGGCTTCTTCGCGCAAAGACGATTGTACCGCTCACAGTGCTCTCTTAGCGCCGCTTCTGCCGAATGAAGCCCGGGAGCGGCGCTTAACTCCGGAGAGCCTCGTACCATCTTCTTTAGCGTCTTTTGTGGTCTACATCCTAGCAGAAAGCTTTTCCACTCTGTCTGGCAAGGAAAACCTGCGCCAGCACAGAAAACATCTCCCATCGTGTTCTGGACGTTGCACGGAGGTCTGCCAAGTGTTTGCATAAGGAAATGAAAAGTTGTCCAAAATAACTTCCTATCGAATGTTCATGTGATTGGAAAAGTCAGGAAAGTGGTAAGGTACTGTTTTCTATCAGTTGGCAAGCTGCGCACACAATCCCAGTGTTGTACAGCTTCCTTCTTCACCTTTCCGATGCTGCCGCTCTCTCCGGCTCCCGGAGCCGAAGAAGCGGCTTCTTCGCGCAAAGACGATTGTACCGCTCACAGTGCTCTCTTAGCGCCGCTTCTGCCGAAAGAAGCCCGGGAGCGGCGCTTAACTCCGGAGAGCATCGTCCCTTCGTCTTTAGTGTCTTTTGTGGTCTACATCCTAGCAGAAAGCTTTTCCACTCTGTCTGGAAAGGAAAACATGCGCCAGCACAGAAAACATCTCCCATCGTGTTCTGGACGTTGCACGGAGGTCTGCCAAGTGTTTGAAAGAAACAAAGAAAAGTTGTCCAAAACAGCTTCCAATCGAATATTCATGTGATTGGAAACGTCCGGAAAGTGTAAGGTACTGTTTTCTATCAGTTGGCAAGCTGCGCACACAATCCCAGTGTTGTACAGCTTCCTTCTTCACCTTTCCGATGCTGCCGCTCTCTCCGGCTCCCGGAGCCGAAGAAGCGGCTTCTTCGCGCAAAGACGATTGTACCGCTCACAGTGCTCTCTTAGCGCCGCTTCTGCCGAAAGAAGCCCGGGAGCGGCTCTTAGCTCCGGAGAGCCTCGTACCTTCGTCTTTAGCGTCTTTTGTGGTCTACATCCTAGCAGAAAGCTTTTCCACTCTGTCTGGCAAGGAAAACCTGCGCCAGCACAGAAAACATCTCCCATCGTGTTCTGGACGTTGCACGGAGGTCTGCCAAGTGTTTGCATAAAGAAATGAAAAGTTGTCCAAAATAACTTCCTATCGAATGTTCATGTGATTGGAAAAGTCAGGAAAGTGGTAAGGTACTGTTTTCTATCAGTTGGCAAGCTGCGCACACAATCCCAGTGTTGTACAGCTTCCTTCTTCACCTTTCCGATGCTGCCGCTCTCTCCGGCTCCCGGAGCCGAAGAAGCGGCTTCTTCGCGCAAAGGCGATTGTACCGCTCACAGTGCTCTCTTAGCGCCGCTTCTGCCGAAAGAAGCCCGGGAGCGGTGCTTAGCTCCGGAGAGCCTCGTACCTTCGTCTGCAGCGTCTTTTGTGGTCTACATCCTAGCAGAAAGCTTTTCCACTCTGTCTGGCAAGGAAAACCTGCGCCAGCACAGAAAACATCTCCCATCGTGTTCTGGACGTTGCACGGAGGTCTGCCAAGTGTTTGCATAAAGAAATGAAAAGTTGTCCAAAATAACTTCCTATCGAATGTTCATGTGATTGGAAAAGTCAGGAAAGTGGTAAGGTACTGTTTTCTATCAGTTGGCAAGCTGCGCACACAATCCCAGTGTTGTACAGCTTCCTTCTTCACCTTTCCGATGCTGCCGCTCTCTCCGGCTCCCGGAGCCGAAGAAGCGGCTTCTTCGCGCAAAGACGATTGTACCGCTCACAGTGCTCTCTTAGCGCCGCTTCTGCCGAAAGAAACCCGGGAGCGGCGCTTAGCTCCGGAGAGCATCGTCCCTTCGTCTTTAGCGTCTTTTGTGGTCTACATCCTAGCAGAAAGCTTTTCCACTCTGTCTGGCAAGGAAAACCTGCGCCAGCACAGAAAACATCCCCCATCGTGTTCTGGACGTTGTACAGAGGTCTGCCAAGTGTTTGACAAGAAGAGAGGAAAAGTTGTCCAAAACAGCTTCCAATCGAATATTCATGTGATTGGAAACGTCAGGAAAGTGGTAAGGTACTGTTTTCTATCAGTTGGCAAGCTGCGCACACAATCCCAGTGTTGTACAGCTTCCTTCTTCACCTTTCCGATGCTGCCGCTCTCTCCGGCTCCCGGAGCCGAAGAAGCGGCTTCTTCGCGCAAAGACGATTGTACCGCTCACAGTGCTCTCTTAGCGCCGCTTCTGCCGAAAGAAGCCCGGGAGCGGCGCTTAACTCCGGAGAGCCTCTTACCTTCTTCTTTAGCGTCTTTTGTGGTCTACATCCTAGCAAAAGGCTTTTCCACTCAGTCTGGCAAGGAAAACCTGCGCCAGCGCAGAAAACATCTCCCATCGTGTTCTGGACGTTGCACGGAGGTCTGCCAAGTGTTTGCATAAAGAAATGAAAAGTTGTCCAAAATAACTTCCTATCGAATGTTCATGTGATTGGAAAAGTCAGGAAAGTGGTAAGGTACTGTTTTCTATCAGTTAACAAGCTGCGCACACAATCCCAGTGTTGTACAGCTTCCTTCTTCACCTTTCCGATGCTGCCGCTCTCTCCGGCTCCCGGAGCCGAAGAAGCGGCTTCTTCGCGCAAAGACGATTGTACCGCTCACAGTGCTCTCTTAGCACCGCTTCTGCCGAAAGAAGCCCGGGAGAGGCGCTTAGCTCCGGAGAGCCTCGTACCTTCGTCTTTAGCGTCTTTTGTGGTCTACATCCTAGCAGAAAGCTTTTCCACTCTGTCTGGCAAGGAAAACCTGCGCCAGCACAGAAAACATCTCCCATCGTGTTCTGGACGTTGTACGGAGGTCTGCCAAGTGTTTGACAAGAAGAGAAGAAAAGTTGTCCAAAACAGCTTCCAATCGAATATTCATGTGATTGGAAAAGTCAGGAAAGTTGTAAGGTACTGTTTTCTATCAGTTGGCAAGCTGCGCACACAATCCCAGTGTTGTACAGCTTCCTTCTTCACCTTTCCGATGCTGCCGCTCTCTCCGGCTCCCGGAGCCGAAGAAGCGGCTTCTTCGCGCAAAGACGATTGTACCGCTCACAGTGCTCTCTTAGCGCCGCTTCTGCCGAAAGAAGCCCGGGAGCGGCGCTTAGCTCCGGAGAGCATCGTACCTTCGTCTTTAGCGTCTTTTGTGGTCTACATCCTAGCAGAAAGCTTTTCCACTCTGTCTGGCAAGGAAAACCTGCGCCAGCACAGAAAACATCTCCCATCGTGTTCTGGACGTTGCACGGAGGTCTGCCAAGTGTTTGCATAAAGAAATGAAAAGTTGTCCAAAATAACTTCCTATCGAATGTTCATGTGATTGGAAAAGTCAGGAAAGTGGTAAGGTACTGTTTTCTATCAGTTGGCAAGCTGCGCACACAATCCCAGTGTTGTACAGCTTCCTTCTTCACCTTTCCGATGCTGCCGCTCTCTCCGGCTCCCGGAGCCGAAGAAGCGGCTTCTTCGCGCAAAGGCGATTGTACCGCTCACAGTGCTCTCTTAGCGCCGCTTCTGCCGAAAGAAGCCCGGGAGCGGTGCTTAGCTCCGGAGAGCCTCGTACCTTCGTCTGCAGCGTCTTTTTTGGTCTACATCCTAGCAGAAAGCTTTTCCACTCTGTCTGGCAAGGAAAACATGCGCCAGCGCTGAAAACATCTCCCATCGTGTTCTGGACGTTGCACGGAGGTCTGCCAAGTGTTTGCATAAAGAAATGAAAAGTTGTCCAAAACAGCTTCCAATCGAATGTTCATGTGATTGGAAAAGTCAGGAAAGTGGTAAGGTACTGTTTTCTATCAGTTGGCAAGCTGCGCACACAATCCCAGTGTTGTACAGCTTCCTTCTTCACCTTTCCGATGCTGCCGCTCTCTCCGGCTCCCGGAGCCGAAGAAGCGGCTTCTTCGCGCAAAGACGATTGTACCGCTCACAGTGCTCTCTTAGCGCCGCTTCTGCCGAAAGAAGCCCGGGAGCGGCGCTTAGCTCCGGAGAGCATCGTACCTTCGTCTTTAGCGTCTTTTGTGGTCTACATCCTAGCAGAAAGCTTTTCCACTCTGTCTGGCAAGGAAAACCTGCGCCAGCACAGAAAACATCTCCCATCGTGTTCTGGACGTTGCACGGATGTCTGCCAAGTGTTTGAAAAAAACAAAGAAAAGTTGTCCAAAACAGCTTCCAATCGAATATTCATGTGATTGGAAAAGTCAGGAAAGTTGTAAGGTACTGTTTTCTATCAGTTGGCAAGCTGCGCACACAATCCCAGTGTTGTACAGCTTCCTTCTTCACCTTTCCGATGCTGCCGCTCTCTCCGGCTCCCGGAGCCGAAGAAGCGGCTTCTTCGCGCAAAGGCGATTGTACCGCTCACAGTGCTCTCTTAGCGCCGCTTCTGCCGAAAGAAGCCCGGGAGCGGTGCTTAGCTCCGGAGAGCCTCGTACCTTCGTCTTTAGCGTCTTTTGTGGTCTACATCCTAGCAGAAAGCTTTTCCACTCTGTCTGGCAAGGAAAACATGCGGAACACAGAAAACATCTCCCATCGTGTTCTGGACGTTGCACGGAGGTCTGCCAAGTGTTTGCATAAAGAAATGAAAAGTTGTCCAAAATAACTTCCTATCGAATGTTCATGTGATTGGAAAAGTCAGGAAAGTGGTAAGGTACTGTTTTCTATCAGTTGGCAAGCTGCGCACACAAGCCCAGTGTTGTACAGCTTCCTTCTTCACCTTTGCGATGCTGCCGCTCTCTCCGGCTCCCGGAGCCGAAGAAGCGGCTTCTTCGCGCAAAGACGATTGTACCGCTCACAGTGCTCTCTTAGCGCGGCTTCTGCCGAAAGAAGCCCGGGAGCGGCGCTTAGCTCCGGAGAGCATCGTCCCTTCGTCTTTAGCGTCTTTTGTGGTCTACATCCTAGCAGAAAGCTTTTCCACTCTGTCTGGCAAGGAAAACATGCGCCAGCGCAGAAAACATCTCCCATCGTTTTCTGGACGTTGTACGGAGGTCTGCCAAGTGTTTGACAAGAAGAGAGGAAAAGTTGTCCAAAACAGCTTCCAATCGAATATTCATGTGATTGGAAAAGTCAGGAAAGTGGTAAGGTACTGTTTTCTATCAGTTGGCAAGCTGCGCACACAATCCCAGTGTTGTACAGCTTCCTTCTTCACCTTTCCGATGCTGCCGCTCTCTCCGGCTCCCGGAGCCGAAGAAGCGGCTTCTTCGCGCAAAGACGATTGTACCGCTCACAGTGCTCTCTTAGCGCCGCTTCTGCCGAAAGAAGCCCGGGAGCGGCTCTTAGCTCCGGAGAGCCTCGTACCTTCGTCTTTAGCGTCTTTTGTGGTCTACATCCTAGCAGAAAGCTTTTCCACTCTGTCTGGCAAGGAAAACCTGCACCAGCACAGAAAACATCTCCCATCGTGTTCTGGACGTTGCACGGAGGTCTGCCAAGTGTTTGCATAAAGAAATGAAAAGTTGTCCAAAATAACTTCCTATCGAATGTTCATGTGATTGGAAAAGTCAGGAAAGTGGTAAGGTACTGTTTTCTATCAGTTGGCAAGCTGCGCCCACAATCCCAGTGTTGTACAGCTTCCTTCTTCACCTTTCCGATGCTGCCGCTCTCTCCGGCTCCCGGAGCCGAAGAAGCGGCTTCTTCGCGCAAAGACGATTGTACCGCTCACAGTGCTCTCTTAGCGCCGCTTCTGCCGAAAGAAGCCCGGGAGCGGCGCTTAGCTCCGGAGAGCCTCGTACCTTCGTCTTTAGCGTCTTTTGTGGTCTACATCCTAGCAGAAAGCTTTTCCACTCTGTCTGGCAAGGAAAACCTGCGCCAGCACAGAAAACATCTCCCATCGTGTTCTGGACGTTGCACGGAGGTCTGCCAAGTGTTTGAAAGAAACAAAGAAAAGTTGTCCAAAACAGCTTCCAATCGAAGATTCATGTGATTGGAAACATCAGGAAAGTGGTAAGGTACTGTTTTCTATCAGTTAACAAGCTGCGCACACAATCCCAGTGTTGTACAGCTTCCTTCTTCACCTTTCCGATGCTGCCGCTCTCTCCGGCTCCCGGAGCCGAAGAAGCGGCTTCTTCGCGCAAAGGCGATTGTACCGCTCACAGTGCTCTCTTAGCGCCGCTTCTGCCGAAAGAAGCCCGGGAGCGGTGCTTAGCTCCGGAGAGCCTCGTACCTTCGTCTTTAGCGTCTTTTGTGGTCTACATCCTAGCAGAAAGCTTTTCCACTCTGTCTGGCAAGGAAAACCTGCGCCAGCACAGAAAACATCTCCCATCGTGTTCTGGACGTTGCACGGAGGTCTGCCAAGTGTTTGCATAAAGAAATGAAAAGTTGTCCAAAATAACTTCCTATCGAATGTTCATGTGATTGGAAAAGTCAGGAAAGTGGTAAGGTACTGTTTTCTATCAGTTGGCAAGCTGCGCACACAATCCCAGTGTTGTACAGCTTCCTTCTTCACCTTTCCGATGCTGCCGCTCTCTCCGGCTCCCGGAGCCGAAGAAGCGGCTTCTTCGCGCAAAGACGATTGTACCGCTCACAGTGCTCTCTTAGCGCCGCTTCTGCCGAAAGAAGCCCGGGAGCGGCGCTTAGCTCCAAAGAGCATCGTCCCTTCGTCTTTAGCGTCTTTTGTGGTCTACATCCTAGCAGAAAGCTTTTCCACTCTGTCTGGCAAGGAAAACATGCGCCAGCACAGAAAACATCCCCCATCGTGTTCTGGACGTTGTACAGAGGTCTGCCAAGTGTTTGACAAGAAGAGAGGAAAAGTTGTCCAAAACAGCTTCCAATCGAATATTCATGTGATTGGAAACGTCAGGAAAGTGGTAAGGTACTGTTTTCTATCAGTTGGCAAGCTGCGCACACAATCCCAGTGTTGTACAGCTTCCTTCTTCACCTTTCCGATGCTGCCGCTCTCTCCGGCTCCCGGAGCCGAAGAAGCGGCTTCTTCGCGCAAAGACGATTGTACCGCTCACAGTGCTCTCTTAGCGCCGCTTCTGCCGAAAGAAGCCCGGGAGCGGCGCTTAACTCCGGAGAGCCTCTTACCTTCTTCTTTAGCGTCTTTTGTGGTCTACATCCTAGCAAAAAGCTTTTCCACTCAGTCTGGCAAGGAAAACCTGCGCCAGCGCAGAAAACATCTCCCATCGTGTTCTGGACGTTGCACGGAGGTCTGCCAAGTGTTTGCATAAAGAAATGAAAAGTTGTCCAAAATAACTTCCTATCGAATGTTCATGTGATTGGAAAAGTCAGGAAAGTGGTAAGGTACTGTTTTCTATCAGTTAACAAGCTGCGCACACAATCCCAGTGTTGTACAGCTTCCTTCTTCACCTTTCCGATGCTGCCGCTCTCTCCGGCTCCCGGAGCCGAAGAAGCGGCTTCTTCGCGCAAAGGCGATTGTACCGCTCACAGTGCTCTCTTAGCGCCGCTTCTGCCGAAAGAAGCCCGGGAGCGGTGCTTAGCTCCGGAGAGCCTCGTACCTTCGTCTTTAGCGTCTTTTGTGGTCTACATCCTAGCAGAAAGCTTTTCCACTCTGTCTGGCAAGGAAAACATGCGGAACACAGAAAACATCTCCCATCGTGTTCTGGACGTTGCACGGAGGTCTGCCAAGTGTTTGCATAAAGAAATGAAAAGTTGTCCAAAATAACTTCCTATCGAATGTTCATGTGATTGGAAAAGTCAGGAAAGTGGTAAGGTACTGTTTTCTATCAGTTGGCAAGCTGCGCACACAAGCCCAGTGTTGTACAGCTTCCTTCTTCACCTTTGCGATGCTGCCGCTCTCTCCGGCTCCCGGAGCCGAAGAAGCGGCTTCTTCGCGCAAAGACGATTGTACCGCTCACAGTGCTCTCTTAGCGCGGCTTCTGCCGAAAGAAGCCCGGGAGCGGCGCTTAGCTCCGGAGAGCATCGTCCCTTCGTCTTTAGCGTCTTTTGTGGTCTACATCCTAGCAGAAAGCTTTTCCACTCTGTCTGGCAAGGAAAACATGCGCCAGCGCAGAAAACATCTCCCATCGTTTTCTGGACGTTGTACGGAGGTCTGCCAAGTGTTTGACAAGAAGAGAGGAAAAGTTGTCCAAAACAGCTTCCAATCGAATATTCATGTGATTGGAAAAGTCAGGAAAGTGGTAAGGTACTGTTTTCTATCAGTTGGCAAGCTGCGCACACAATCCCAGTGTTGTACAGCTTCCTTCTTCACCTTTCCGATGCTGCCGCTCTCTCCGGCTCCCGGAGCCGAAGAAGCGGCTTCTTCGCGCAAAGACGATTGTACCGCTCACAGTGCTCTCTTAGCGCCGCTTCTGCCGAAAGAAGCCCGGGAGCGGCTCTTAGCTCCGGAGAGCCTCGTACCTTCGTCTTTAGCGTCTTTTGTGGTCTACATCCTAGCAGAAAGCTTTTCCACTCTGTCTGGCAAGGAAAACCTGCACCAGCACAGAAAACATCTCCCATCGTGTTCTGGACGTTGCACGGAGGTCTGCCAAGTGTTTGCATAAAGAAATGAAAAGTTGTCCAAAATAACTTCCTATCGAATGTTCATGTGATTGGAAAAGTCAGGAAAGTGGTAAGGTACTGTTTTCTATCAGTTGGCAAGCTGCGCCCACAATCCCAGTGTTGTACAGCTTCCTTCTTCACCTTTCCGATGCTGCCGCTCTCTCCGGCTCCCGGAGCCGAAGAAGCGGCTTCTTCGCGCAAAGACGATTGTACCGCTCACAGTGCTCTCTTAGCGCCGCTTCTGCCGAAAGAAGCCCGGGAGCGGCGCTTAGCTCCGGAGAGCCTCGTACCTTCGTCTTTAGCGTCTTTTGTGGTCTACATCCTAGCAGAAAGCTTTTCCACTCTGTCTGGCAAGGAAAACCTGCGCCAGCACAGAAAACATCTCCCATCGTGTTCTGGACGTTGCACGGAGGTCTGCCAAGTGTTTGAAAGAAACAAAGAAAAGTTGTCCAAAACAGCTTCCAATCGAAGATTCATGTGATTGGAAACATCAGGAAAGTGGTAAGGTACTGTTTTCTATCAGTTAACAAGCTGCGCACACAATCCCAGTGTTGTACAGCTTCCTTCTTCACCTTTCCGATGCTGCCGCTCTCTCCGGCTCCCGGAGCCGAAGAAGCGGCTTCTTCGCGCAAAGGCGATTGTACCGCTCACAGTGCTCTCTTAGCGCCGCTTCTGCCGAAAGAAGCCCGGGAGCGGTGCTTAGCTCCGGAGAGCCTCGTACCTTCGTCTTTAGCGTCTTTTGTGGTCTACATCCTAGCAGAAAGCTTTTCCACTCTGTCTGGCAAGGAAAACCTGCGCCAGCACAGAAAACATCTCCCATCGTGTTCTGGACGTTGCACGGAGGTCTGCCAAGTGTTTGCATAAAGAAATGAAAAGTTGTCCAAAATAACTTCCTATCGAATGTTCATGTGATTGGAAAAGTCAGGAAAGTGGTAAGGTACTGTTTTCTATCAGTTGGCAAGCTGCGCACACAATCCCAGTGTTGTACAGCTTCCTTCTTCACCTTTCCGATGCTGCCGCTCTCTCCGGCTCCCGGAGCCGAAGAAGCGGCTTCTTCGCGCAAAGACGATTGTACCGCTCACAGTGCTCTCTTAGCGCCGCTTCTGCCGAAAGAAGCCCGGGAGCGGCGCTTAGCTCCGGAGAGCATCGTCCCTTCGTCTTTAGCGTCTTTTGTGGTCTACATCCTAGCAGAAAGCTTTTCCACTCTGTCTGGCAAGGAAAACATGCGCCAGCACAGAAAACATCCCCCATCGTGTTCTGGACGTTGTACAGAGGTCTGCCAAGTGTTTGACAAGAAGAGAGGAAAAGTTGTCCAAAACAGCTTCCAATCGAATATTCATGTGATTGGAAACGTCAGGAAAGTGGTAAGGTACTGTTTTCTATCAGTTGGCAAGCTGCGCACACAATCCCAGTGTTGTACAGCTTCCTTCTTCACCTTTCCGATGCTGCCGCTCTCTCCGGCTCCCGGAGCCGAAGAAGCGGCTTCTTCGCGCAAAGACGATTGTACCGCTCACAGTGCTCTCTTAGCGCCGCTTCTGCCGAAAGAAGCCCGGGAGCGGCGCTTAACTCCGGAGAGCCTCTTACCTTCTTCTTTAGCGTCTTTTGTGGTCTACATCCTAGCAAAAAGCTTTTCCACTCAGTCTGGCAAGGAAAACCTGCGCCAGCGCAGAAAACATCTCCCATCGTGTTCTGGACGTTGCACGGAGGTCTGCCAAGTGTTTGCATAAAGAAATGAAAAGTTGTCCAAAATAACTTCCTATCGAATGTTCATGTGATTGGAAAAGTCAGGAAAGTGGTAAGGTACTGTTTTCTATCAGTTAACAAGCTGCGCACACAATCCCAGTGTTGTACAGCTTCCTTCTTCACCTTTCCGATGCTGCCGCTCTCTCCGGCTCCCAGAGCCGAAGAAGCGGCTTCTTCGCGCAAAGACGATTGTACCGCTCACAGTGCTCTCTTAGCACCGCTTCTGCCGAAAGAAGCCCGGGAGAGGCGCTTAGCTCCGGAGAGCCTCGTACCTTCGTCTTTAGCGTCTTTTGTGGTCTACATCCTAGCAGAAAGCTTTTCCACTCTGTCTGGCAAGGAAAACCTGCGCCAGCACAGAAAACATCTCCCATCGTGTTCTGGACGTTGTACGGAGGTCTGCCAAGTGTTTGACAAGAAGAGAAGAAAAGTTGTCCAAAACAGCTTCCAATCGAATATTCATGTGATTGGAAAAGTCAGGAAAGTTGTAAGGTACTGTTTTCTATCAGTTGGCAAGCTGCGCACACAATCCCAGTGTTGTACAGCTTCCTTCTTCACCTTTCCGATGCTGCCGCTCTCTCCGGCTCCCGGAGCCGAAGAAGCGGCTTCTTCGCGCAAAGACGATTGTACCGCTCACAGTGCTCTCTTAGCGCCGCTTCTGCCGAAAGAAGCCCGGGAGCGGCGCTTAGCTCCGGAGAGCATCGTACCTTCGTCTTTAGCGTCTTTTGTGGTCTACATCCTAGCAGAAAGCTTTTCCACTCTGTCTGGCAAGGAAAACCTGCGCCAGCACAGAAAACATCTCCCATCGTGTTCTGGACGTTGCACGGAGGTCTGCCAAGTGTTTGCATAAAGAAATGAAAAGTTGTCCAAAATAACTTCCTATCGAATGTTCATGTGATTGGAAAAGTCAGGAAAGTGGTAAGGTACTGTTTTCTATCAGTTGGCAAGCTGCGCACACAATCCCAGTGTTGTACAGCTTCCTTCTTCACCTTTCCGATGCTGCCGCTCTCTCCGGCTCCCGGAGCCGAAGAAGCGGCTTCTTCGCGCAAAAGCGATTGTACCGCTCACAGTGCTCTCTTAGCGCCGCTTCTGCCGAAAGAAGCCCGGGAGCGGTGCTTAGCTCCGGAGAGCCTCGTACCTTCGTCTGCAGCGTCTTTTTTGGTCTACATCCTAGCAGAAAGCTTTTCCACTCTGTCTGGCAAGGAAAACATGCGCCAGCACTGAAAACATCTCCCATCGTGTTCTGGACGTTGCACGGAGGTCTGCCAAGTGTTTGCATAAAGAAATGAAAAGTTGTCCAAAACAGCTTCCAATCGAATGTTCATGTGATTGGAAAAGTCAGGAAAGTGGTAAGGTACTGTTTTCTATCAGTTGGCAAGCTGCGCACACAATCCCAGTGTTGTACAGCTTCCTTCTTCACCTTTCCGATGCTGCCGCTCTCTCCGGCTCCCGGAGCCGAAGAAGCGACTTCTTCGCGCAAAGACGATTGTACCGCTCACAGTGCTCTCTTAGCGCCGCTTCTGCCGAAAGAAGCCCGGGAGCGGTGCTTAGCTCCGGAGAGCCTCGTCCCTTCGTCTTTAGTGTCTTTTGTGGTCTACATCCTAGCAGAAAGCTTTTCCACTCTGTCTGGCAAGGAAAACATGCGCCAGCACAGAAAACATCTCCCATCGTGTTCTGGACGTTGCACGGAGGTCTGCCAAGTGTTTGCATAAAGAAATGAAAAGTTGTCCAAAATAACTTCCTATCGAATGTTCATGTGATTGGAAAAGTCAGGAAAGTGGTAAGGTACTGTTTTCTATCAGTTGGCAAGCTGCGCACACAAGCCCAGTGTTGTACAGCTTCCTTCTTCACCTTTGCGATGCTGCCGCTCTCTCCGGCTCCCGGAGCCGAAGAAGCGGCTTCTTCGCGCAAAGACGATTGTACCGCTCACAGTGCTCTCTTAGCGCGGCTTCTGCCGAAAGAAGCCCGGGAGCGGCGCTTAGCTCCGGAGAGCATCGTACCTTCGTCTTTAGCGTCTTTTGTGGTCTACATCCTAGCAGAAAGCTTTTCCACTCTGTCTGGCAAGGAAAACATGCGCCAGCGCAGAAAACATCTCCCATCGTGTTCTGGACGTTGCACGGAGGTCTGCCAAGTGTTTGACAAGAAGAGAAGAAAAGTTGTCCAAAACAGCTTCCAATCGAATATTCATGTGATTGGAAAAGTCAGGAAAGTTGTAAGGTACTGTTTTCTATCAGTTGGCAAGCTGCGCACACAATCCCAGTGTTGTACAGCTTCCTTCTTCACCTTTCCGATGCTGCCGCTCTCTCCGGCTCCCGGAGCCGAAGAAGCGGCTTCTTCGCGCAAAGACGATTGTACCGCTCACAGTGCTCTCTTAGCGCCGCTTCTGCCGAAAGAAGCCCGGGAGCGGCGCTTAGCTCCGGAGAGCATCGTACCTTCGTCTTTAGCGTCTTTTGTGGTCTACATCCTAGCAGAAAGCTTTTCCACTCTGTCTGGCAAGGAAAACCTGCGCCAGCACAGAAAACATCTCCCATCGTGTTCTGGACGTTGCTCGGAGGTCTGCCAAGTGTTTGCATAAAGAAATGAAAAGTTGTCCAAAATAACTTCCTATCGAATGTTCATGTGATTGGAAAAGTCAGGAAAGTGGTAAGGTACTGTTTTCTATCAGTTGGCAAGCTGCGCACACAATCCCAGTGTTGTACAGCTTCCTTCTTCACCTTTCCGATGCTGCCGCTCTCTCCGGCTCCCGGAGCCGAAGAAGCGGCTTCTTCGCGCAAAGGCGATTGTACCGCTCACAGTGCTCTCTTAGCGCCGCTTCTGCCGAAAGAAGCCCGGGAGCGGTGCTTAGCTCCGGAGAGGCTCGTACCTTCGTCTGCAGCGTCTTTTGTGGTCTACATCCTAGCAGAAAGCTTTTCCACTCTGTCTGGCAAGGAAAACATGCGCCAGCGCTGAAAACATCTCCCATCGTGTTCTGGACGTTGCACGGAGGTCTGCCAAGTGTTTGCATAAAGAAATGAAAAGTTGTCCAAAACAGCTTCCAATCGAATGTTCATGTGATTGGAAAAGTCAGGAAAGTGGTAAGGTACTGTTTTCTATCAGTTGGCAAGCTGCGCACACAAGCCCAGTGTTGTACAGCTTCCTTCTTCACCTTTCCGATGCTGCCGCTCTCTCCGGCTCCCGGAGCCGAAGAAGCGGCTTCTTCGCGCAAAGACGATTGTACCGCTCACAGTGCTCTCTTAGCGCCGCTTCTGCCGAAAGAAGCCCGGGAGCGGTGCTTAGCTCCGGAGAGGCTCGTACCTTCGTCTGCAGCGTCTTTTGTGGTCTACATCCTAGCAGAAAGCTTTTCCACTCAGTCTGGCAAGGAAAACATGCGCCAGCGCTGAAAACATCTCCCATCGTGTTCTGGACGTTGCACAGAGGTCTGCCAAGTGTTTGCATAAAGAAATGAAAAGTTGTCCAAAACAGCTTCCAATCGAATGTTCATGTGATTGGAAAAGTCAGGAAAGTGGTAAGGTACTGTTTTCTATCAGTTGGCAAGCTGCGCACACAATCCCAGTGTTGTACAGCTTCCTTCTTCACCTTTCCGATGCTGCCGCTCTCTCCGGCTCCCGGAGCCGAAGAAGCGGCTTCTTCGCGCAAAGACGATTGTACCGCTCACAGTGCTCTCTTAGCGCCGCTTCTGCCGAAAGAAGCCCGGGAGCGGTGCTTAGCTCCGGAGAGCCTCGTCCCTTCGTCTTTAGTGTCTTTTGTGGTCTACATCCTAGCAGAAAGCTTTTCCACTCTGTCTGGCAAGGAAAACATGCGCCAGCACAGAAAACATCTCCCATCGTGTTCTGGACGTTGCACGGAGGTCTGCCAAGTGTTTGCATAAAGAAATGAAAAGTTGTCCAAAATAACTTCCTATCGAATGTTCATGTGATTGGAAAAGTCAGGAAAGTGGTAAGGTACTGTTTTCTATCAATTAACAAGCTGCGCACACAATCCCAGTGTTGTACAGCTTCCTTCTTCACCTTTCCGATGCTGCCGCTCTCTCCGGCTCCCGGAGCCGAAGAAGCGGCTTCTTCGCGCAAAGACGATTGTACCGCTCACAGTGCTCTCTTAGCGCGGCTTCTGCCGAAAGAAGCCCGGGAGAGGCGCTTAGCTCCGGAGAGCATCGTCCCTTCGTCTTTAGCGTCTTTTGTGGTCTACATCCTAGCAGAAAGCTTTTCCACTCTGTCTGGCAAGGAAAACATGCGCCAGCATAGAAAACATCTCCCATCGTGTTCTGGACGTTGTACGGAGGTCTGCCAAGTGTTTGACAAGAAGAGAAGAAAAGTTGTCCAAAACAGCTTCCAATCGAATATTCATGTGATTGGAAAAGTCAGGAAAGTTGTAAGGTACTGTTTTCTATCAGTTGGCAAGCTGCGCACACAATCCCAGTGTTGTACAGCTTCCTTCTTCACCTTTCCGATGCTGCCGCTCTCTCCGGCTCCCGGAGCCGAAGAAGCGGCTTCTTCGCGCAAAGACGATTGTACCGGTCACAGTGCTCTCTTAGCGCGGCTTCTGCCGAAAGAAGCCCGGGAGCGGCGCTTAGCTCCGGAGAGCATCGTACCTTCGTCTTTAGCGTCTTTTGTGGTCTACATCCTAGCAGAAAGCTTTTCCACTCTGTCTGGCAAGGAAAACCTGCGCCAGCACAGAAAACATCTCCCATCGTGTTCTGGACGTTGCACGGAGGTCTGCCAAGTGTTTGACAAGAAGAGAAGAAAAGTTGTCCAAAACAGCTTCCAATCGAATATTCATGTGATTGGAAAAGTCAGGAAAGTTGTAAGGTACTGTTTTCTATCAGTTGGCAAGCTGCGCACACAATCCCAGTGTTGTACAGCTTCCTTCTTCACCTTTCCGATGCTGCCGCTCTCTCCGGCTCCCGGAGCCGAAGAAGCGGCTTCTTCGCGCAAAGACGATTGTACCGCTCACAGTGCTCTCTTAGCGCCGCTTCTGCCGAAAGAAGCCCGGGAGCGGCGCTTAGCTCCGGAGAGCATCGTACCTTCGTCTTTAGCGTCTTTTGTGGTCTACATCCTAGCAGAAAGCTTTTCCACTCTGTCTGGCAAGGAAAACCTGCGCCAGCACAGAAAACATCTCCCATCGTGTTCTGGACGTTGCTCGGAGGTCTGCCAAGTGTTTGCATAAAGAAATGAAAAGTTGTCCAAAATAACTTCCTATCGAATGTTCATGTGATTGGAAAAGTCAGGAAAGTGGTAAGGTACTGTTTTCTATCAGTTGGCAAGCTGCGCACACAATCCCAGTGTTGTACAGCTTCCTTCTTCACCTTTCCGATGCTGCCGCTCTCTCCGGCTCCCGGAGCCGAAGAAGCGGCTTCTTCGCGCAAAGGCGATTGTACCGCTCACAGTGCTCTCTTAGCGCCGCTTCTGCCGAAAGAAGCCCGGGAGCGGTGCTTAGCTCCGGAGAGGCTCGTACCTTCGTCTGCAGCGTCTTTTGTGGTCTACATCCTAGCAGAAAGCTTTTCCACTCTGTCTGGCAAGGAAAACATGCGCCAGCGCTGAAAACATCTCCCATCGTGTTCTGGACGTTGCACGGAGGTCTGCCAAGTGTTTGCATAAAGAAATGAAAAGTTGTCTAAAACAGCTTCCAATCGAATGTTCATGTGATTGGAAAAGTCAGGAAAGTGGTAAGGTACTGTTTTCTATCAGTTGGCAAGCTGCGCACACAATCCCAGTGTTGTACAGCTTCCTTCTTCACCTTTCCGATGCTGCCGCTCTCTCCGGCTCCCGGAGCCGAAGAAGCGGCTTCTTCGCGCAAAGACGATTGTACCGCTCACAGTGCTCTCTTAGCGCCGCTTCTGCCGAAAGAAGCCCGGGAGCGGTGCTTAGCTCCGGAGAGCCTCGTCCCTTCGTCTTTAGTGTCTTTTGTGGTCTACATCCTAGCAGAAAGCTTTTCCACTCTGTCTGGCAAGGAAAACATGCGCCAGCACAGAAAACATCTCCCATCGTGTTCTGGACGTTGCACGGAGGTCTGCCCACACATACATACCGGAAGCAATAGTGCAAAGGGGAGGGAACCAGTGTCTTTTCAATGATGCTGAGTGAAAAGACAAGAGGCAGTGGGCACACACTGAAATACAGGAGATTGCCTTTGAACATCACCGAATGATTTTTTACTGTGAGGGTGACTGAACCACAGCACAGACTGCCCAGAGAGATTGTGGAGCCTGGATCTTTGAAGACATTAAAAGTACACCCAGATAGAATCCTGGGCAAGAGGCTCTAGGTATCCTGGTTTAGGCAGGGGGGTTGGGCCTGGTTAGCCCCACCAACCCCTTCCACTCTCATTCATTCTGTGCTATTGAATTCTCTTTGAGATGCATTTCAAGCACTGGCATGACAAAGTTCTGTGCAGACAGAGATCCAAATGGACATGGGATCTAAGTTCCTTAAGCAGTGTTCAAGACGAATGTAAAACTCTAGGACAAGTGTCTATCCTGGGGTGCCATTATGATGCTTGTATCCCCATTCATCTGTTCTGTGCCTTTAAGACTGGCTTTGAAGAGTGGAAGTTTTGTTTGGGTTTCTCTTATCAGGGACACAGAGACGGGCAGTACATAGGGCTGTTTTCACTTCTTGCTTTCAGCTTGCTGCTTTGCTTGCTCTCTTTTCTACTCTCGCTTCTGCTCTGCTTTGGCCTCTGCTTCTTAGCTAGCTCTAGCTAAACAGTCCACATTCCTTCCTGAACTGTTTCTCCTCTCCTGTTTCTGTGACCATCTCAAACCTGCTCTGGACTGGGACCTGGGATCACCGAGAGTTTGCAACGTTTTGGCCTGCAGCAGCTGCCCCAGTGCCAGAGGGACTGAGAACAGAGCAACCACCCCCGAAAGAGACTTTCTGATTTTGTCATCTTTCTCAGAGCGGTGTCATCTGGTATTGTTCATTTTGTGTGCTGCGGGGTGCTGTGCTGTCAAATAAACAGGTTCTTTCCACCTCTCTCCAAGGAATTTTTTCCCGAACCGGTTGGGGGGAGGGGCCGTGTGGGTTTTGCTTTCTGGAGGGGCCCTCCTTTGCAGATTCTTTAACAAATTTGCCCTAAACCTGGACAAAATATTGGTGCCCAAACGTGAGGCTTGAGAGAGAATGGAAAAACCCTGTTTTGATTGCATTTTGGTTGCTATTACTCTGTGTTCGTTTAAATCAGCAACTGTCCCGGTGACTTAGGCTGCAGCTAACACTCTAGGCTGAAAGCTAGCAGCCAAACCAGATAGTGAGCCTAAGCCAGCATCTAAACCCATGGCTGTTGCTACCAGCACTAGAAATGGGAAATGCACGGACAAGACCAATCGACCAGTGGATGATGATGATGATGATGAAGGAGAAGGAACCCCAATGCCTCCTGACATAAAATCAGGAGTCAAAGCAGTAGGTGCAAGATCAGATGCAAGTATTGAGTCCTTTTCCCTGAAGGAACTTCGTGGCCTACGGAAGTATTACACTTGAAGGTCTGATGAATCCATAATTAGTTGGCTGGCCTGTCTCTGGGATGCTGCAGGTGAGGCTACAATTCTGGACGGCACTGAAGCCCGGCATTTGGGATCCCTGTCACAGGATCCTGTCATAGACCAAGGAATGATGAGGGGGGATAACTCTCACAGCCTCTGGGAACGGGTCCTAAGAAGTGTAGCAGAAAGATACCTGTGTGCAGACGGTCTCTATATGCAGCAAACTCAGTGGAAGACAATAGAGCAAGGGATCCAACGACTGAGAGAAATGGCAGTGGCAGAGATTATCTTCTCAGATGATGTAACAACTAGGAACCCAGACTTAGTACCATGCACGTCTGTGATGTGGCGAAAACTCGTACGACTTGGGCCACATGAATATGCTTCTGCCTTAGCCATAATGAAGAGGGATGAGAGGGATGAGACTGTGCTTGACATGGCAAGGAAGCTCCGAGCATATGCAGATGCTGTACATGGCCCAACACATGCCAGAATCACAGTGGTAGAAACATGTCTGCAGAACTTAGAGGATAAGATAGAGGAGAATCATCAGAAGCTTAGAGAGGAGATTAAAGAAGACCTTCTCCAAATTTCAGCAGTACAGATCTGAGGTTCTGGTATCCAAGGCAGACGTTTCCCAGATGGTGAGAGAAGGTACACCCCACGAGCTGAGCTGTGGTTTTACCTGCGTGATTGTGGGGAAAACATGAGAAGGTGGGATAGGAAACCTACTGCTGTTCTGGCACGACAAGTGTGTGAACTGAAGGAAGCCACCAGGAGGAAAGCAGCTCCAGTTGGCCGTAGCCAAACAGCCAGGTATGATGATGATGACATGTCTGATCCCCTTGAAGGAACATCCAAAACATACGCCCAGGGAAAGAAGGATAACCAGGCTTAGAGGGGCCCTGCCTCTAGCCAGGTAGAGGCCAGGGAAAATTGTGTTTTCTGGTCTGTGTGGATTTGTTGGCCTGGCACATCGGAACCACAAGAGTACAAAGCTTTGGTCGATACTGGTGTGCAATGCACATTAATCCCATCAAGACATGTGGGGACAGAGTCTGTTTCTATTGCTGGTGTGATAGGGGGATCCCAGGATTTCACTTTGGTGGAAGCTGATATGAGCCTAACGGGAAATGAGTGGAAGAAGCATCCTATTGTGACTGGCCCAGAGGCCCCATGTATTTTGGGCATAGACTACCTTCGAAGTGGGTACTTCAAAGACCCAAAAGGACTCAGATGGGCATTTGGAATAGCTGCTGTAGAGACAGAGGGCATCCAGCAATTTAACACCTTGCCTGGGTTGTCTGAAAATCCATCTGCAGTAGGATGCCTGATGGGAGAAGAGCAACGAGTGCCAATTGCCACTTCCATAGTGCATCAACGACAGTATAGGACCACTCGAGATGCTGTGATCCCCATCCATAAGATGATCCGAGAGCTGGAGAGCCAAGGGGTGGTCAGCAAGACCCACTTACCCTTCAACAGCCCCATTTGGCCGGTGCGAAAATCAGAAGGAGAATGGAGATTGACTGTGGACTACTGTGCATTGAATGAAATGACTCCACCACTGAGTGCTGCCGTGCCAGATATGTTAGAGCTCCAGTATGAGCTTGAGTCCAAGGCAGCAAAGTGGTATGCCACTATAGACATTGCCAATGCATTTTTCTCCATTCCTCTGGCAGCAGAATGCAGGCCTCAGTTTGCCTTCACCTGGAGGGGAGTGCAGTACACCTGGAACCGACTGCCCCAGGGGTGGAAGCACAGCCCCACCATCTGCCATGGACTGATCCAGACTGTACTAGAAAGGGGAGAGGCTCCAGAACATCTGTCGTATATTGATGACATCATTGTGTGGGGGAACACAGCTGCGGAAGTGTTCGAGAAAGGGAAGGAAATCATCCAGATCCTCCTGGAAACTGGTTTCACCATTAAATAGAGCAAAGTAAAGGGACCAGCTCGTGAGATTCAATTCCTGGGAGTGAAGTGGCAAGATGGATGGCGTCAGATTCCTACAGATGTCATCAACAAGATCACAGCAATGTCTCCACCCACCAATAAGAAAGAGACACAAGCTTTCCTGGGTGCAATAGGTTTTTGGAGGATGCATATTCCTGAGTACAGTCAGATCGTGAGCCCTCTCTACCTGGTCACCCGCAAGAAGAACAATTTCCAGTGGGGCCCTGAGCAGCAACAAGCCTTTGTCCAGATCAAGCAGGAGATTGCTCATGCAGTAGCCCTTGGCCCAGTCAGGACAGGACCAGAGGTAAAGAACATGCTCTACTCTGCAGCCGGGAACCATGGCTTGTCCTGGAGTCTTTGGCAGAAGGTGCCTGAGGAGACTCAGGGTCGACCACTGGGATTTTGGAGTCGAAGCTACAGAGGGTCTGAAGCCAACTACACTCCAACAGAGAAGGAAATCTTGGCTGCCTATGAAGGAGTCCAGGCTGCCTCGGAGGTAATAGGCACTGAAGCACAACTCATCCTGGCACCCCGACTACCGGTGCTGGGGTGGATGTTCAAAGGGAAGGTTCCTTCCACTCACTATGCCACCAGTGCTACATGGAGTAAGTGGATTGCTCTCATCATTCAGGGTGCCCGTATAGGTAAACTGAATTGCCCTGGGATTTTTGAGGTCATTAGAAATTGGCCCGAAGGTGAGAATTTTGGAGTCACAGATGAAGAGGAACAAGAACCAGTGACACGTGCTGAAGAGGCTCCTCCATATAACCAACTGCCACCAGAGGAAACACGCTACGCTCTTTTCACTGACGGTTCCTGTCGCATTGTAGGGATGAACCGGAAGTGGAAAGCAGCCATATGGAGCCCCACACGACAGGTTGCACAAGCTACCGAAGGAGAAGGTGGATCAAGCCAACTTGCTGAACTCAAAGCTGTTCAACTGGCCCTAGACATTGCTGAGAGAGAGAAGTGGCCAAAGCTCTACCTCTACACTGATTCATGGATGGTAGCCAATGCTCTGTGGGGATGGCTGGAGAGGTGGAAAAAGGCTAACTGGCAACGTAGAGGGAAACCAATTTGGGCTGCTGATGAGTGGAAAGACATTGCTACCAGGGTAGGGAGGCTACCTGTGAAAGTCTGCCATGTAGATGCCCATGTACCCAAGAGTAGGGCCAATGAGGAGCACCAAAACAATGAGCAGGTAGACCAAGCTGCAAAGATAGGGGTGTCCAAAATAGACCTAGATTTGGAACATAAGGGAGAGTTATTCCTATCTAGATGGGCCCATGATGCCTCAGGCCACCAGGGCAGAGATGCCACCTATAAGTGGGCACGAGACCAAGGGGTGGATCTAACCATGGACAGTATTTCTCAGGTTATCCATGACTGTGAGACGTGTGCTGCCATCAAGCAGGCCAAGCGAGTGAAGCCCCTGTGGTACGGTGGGCGGTGGTCCAAGTACAAGTATGGGGAGGCCTGGCAGATTGACTACATCACGCTGCCCCAGACATGCCAGGGCAAGCGCTACGTGCTGACCATGGTGGAAGCCACCACTGGATGGTTGGAAACCTACCCTGCGTCTCATGCTACAGCCCGGAACACCATCCTGGGCCTTGAAAAGCAAGTTCTGTGGAGACATGGTACCCCTGAGAGGATTGAGTCAGACAACAGGACTCATTTCAAGAACAGCCTTATCAACACCTGGGCTAGGGAACATGGCATTGAGTGGGTGTACCATATCCCCTACCATGCACCAGCTGCAGGAAAAGTGGAGAGGTACAATGGACTACTAAAAACCCAGTTGAAAGCTTTGGGTGGGGGATCTTTCAAAAATTGGGAGCAGCATTTAGCAAAGGCCACCTGGTTAGTTAACACCCGACGTTCCACCAACCGAGCAGGTCCTGCCCAGTCTGAGTCCCTGAATGTAACAGAAGGAGGCAAAGTCCCAGTGGTACATATCAGAGGTTTGTTAGGGAAGACTGTGTGGATCAATTCTGCCTTGAGTACAGACAAACCCATTCGTGGGGCTGTCTTTGCTCAGGCACCAGGTTGCACGTGGTGGATAATGCAAAGAGATGGAACAGCACGATGTGTACCTCAGGGAGATCTGATTGTGGGGTAAGAATGATATGCAATTTCACTGTTCATTGGATGTTACAGCCATTGTCTGTACATTAAACCATACAGACATGAGATGGAAGGAAATGTGTAAGTGTTGAAGGTCTGGGCAAGTAGAAGATGGAGAAGGAAATGTGTAAGTGTCAAAGGTCTGAGCAAGTGATAGATGGAGCTTTAAGTGACTAAAGTGAAAAGGGGGAATCCTGCAGCTCTGTAGTATAGGGCCTGGATTCAGTGGTCCAGTGTGGGGATGTGATGAAGGCATGATGGGTATTGCTTGTAAATTTTGGGAGAACAGATGGAAATTTTGTATGAATAATGCATGATGTGTTGTAGTATGTTGATGATATGGGGATAAGGGGTGGAATGTCCTGGGGTGGCGTTATGATGCTTGTATCCCCATTCATCTGTTCTGTACCTTTAAGACTGGCTTTGAAGAGTGGAAGTTTTGTTTGGGTTTCTCTTATCAGGGACACAGAGACGGGCAGTACATAGGGCTGTTTTCACTTCTTGCTTTCAGCGTGCTGCTTTGCTTGCTCTCTTTTCTGCTCTCGCTTCTGCTCTGCTTTGGCCTCTGCTTATTAGCTAGCTCTAGCTAAACAGTCCACATTCCTTCCTGGACTGTTTCTCCTCTCCTGTTTCTGTGACCATCTCGAACCTGCTCCGGACTGGGACCTGGGATCACCGAGAGTTTGCAACGTTTTGGCCTGCAGCAGCTGCCCCAGTGCCGGAGGGACTGAGAACAGAGCAACCACCCCCGAAAGAGACTTTCTGATTTTGTCATCTTTCTCAGAGCGGTGTCATCTGGTATTGTTCATTTTGTGTGCTGCGGGGTGCTGTGCTGTCAAATAAACAGGTTCTTTCCACCTCTCTCCAAGGAATTTTTTCCCGAACCGGTTGGGGGGAGGGGCCGTGTGGGTTTTGCTTTCTGGAGGGGCCCTCCTTTGCAGATTCTTTAACAAATTTGCCCTTAACCAGGACAATGTCTCTTCCCTAACTGAATCCCTTTCATGGGAAAATTCCCAGCTCTAGAAAGATCTTCTGATACGCATGCTTAATACTCATGCTGGCTGAGCAAATTTCTCCCTATGTGTATCTAAGACCAGTTAGGATCTTCACCCAAAGTGCTGTCAACATAGTCACAGAATGTCTATTGTTAAGAAGTGACAACTTCCATCAGCATGGCAACTATTGGTCCACAAAATGTAATAATGTATGGGAATTATCTACTTGGGTTAAAAATAAAAATAAAGAGTTGGTCTTTATTTATCAATTTCATTGCAGTATTGATAAGGGAAGAAAAAGACCTAAGTCCTTGACTTTCTTAACTCGAAGAAAGATATTGAAAATTCCTTGTAAAAATGTATTATCATTATCAGACTACTGAAACAATTTTAGTTAGAAAAAAAGTTCCAAATTTTTCTAGATAGTGGCAAAGAAGCCAAGAAAATAGGAAAGAAACAAAAAGAGAGCAAAAGAGTCAGCTTCAGTAAGCTCGTTCTAGAAGTAGTCTGCTGGGAAAAGGAAGCCCCAGTTGAATTTCCAATGTATTCCTGCGCTTGATTCAGTAACTGGTCAATGTAAAAACCAATCCTTTTGTACAACTTCTTCCAGCAACAAAAACTCCAACAGCTTGACACCACCATCATGCCTGTTCCAGACATATTTAAAAGAGAAATGATGATTTTCTTGAAAACCTACTTGCATAAAAGTTGCAAGACATTAGAGAGATTCCCACATTGTCATTCTCCACATTCTCATTCCTCCATGTGGCTTGAAAGTAGATTTGATAAAATATGCAACAAAGCACATGATTTATAAGGTAGAGTCAAATGGATGATTTGGGAATTGATCTCTTGTTGATAGTAAACTTCATATCCACTCTGTGTGACCTTTCTAAAACAAAATGTGGAGCTGAGGCATGAATCTGCCACAACAAGTGTTAAGCAAACATACACACTCCCCTTCACATGCCCCCCCTTCCACACACACCTAGGCACACACAGAGATCAGCATAGCAGATCATGAACACCTTGGAAAAGACTGAAATGCTCAATGCCTCTCTTGATGGGCAAAAGAGCTGGTGCAGTAATTCAAATGCCTGGTACAAAAATTCTGTTGAATATCTACCTCCTATTTAAAACACAGCTTTTCATTTCATTCTATTTACAGAATATTTTCATGTCATTTGCTTCTTTAAAATTACTTAGTTCGCACCTGTTGTACGTCTAGGAATATTTTATTTGAAAAATAAAAAAATAGATGATATCTTTTCAGCAGAAAACATTAGTTGATACAATTTTAAACCATCATGACATGGAAGAATTGTTTTGTCCCTCTCTAAGGTGGAAGAAGTATTTGGATCACAGATCATCTACAATGAAATACTTGACATGGTTAAGATGCTTTCAATCAATTTTGATTCTCAATTGCTTATTCATTGTAAACGGTAATTTTTCAGTGAAGGGAAAGTGTGTGTGGTATATCTACACGATGTTCAAACCAATTCCTACTAATGGCCAGGCTGAATTCCAGTAAATAATGTCCCGAATGATATTTTGCCACCTTCTTCGGCACTTCATGAAATCTTAACATGATGAAGTGCTGAAACACAGAGATTTTCTCTTAGAGAGTGTCTCATGCTGTACCCCATCCCATGGATTTTATGCTGTAATTCTTACCTCTTTTAAAGTTTGCTATCTTCTGTACAGTTTTCATGAACCTTTCTGTTACAGTAGTGAAAATCATAGATAAATGTCATTTTGTACAACTTTGAATTTAGCCCAAGAGCTGAGAGAAAACTTGCTCCTATACTTCAATCTCAGTTTCTTCTATAGTCCAACTTTGTTTCTCTACCATCAAGCTTCTCCTTTGTTGCTGCTCCAAGCCCCATCCACCTGGCCTTGAATACTTTCAGGGATGGGACACCCACAACTTCTCTGGGCAACCTGTTCCAGTGTTCCAGCACTCCCACAGTAAAAAAGGCCTTCCTTTCATCTAATATGTGTAGGAAATCATAAATCTAGGCATAGAAACTTGGAGCGCAAATTTGAAATTCTTTAGATTTGAAGCACATTTTATATGAATACTGACTTACAGATGACTAAAAGATGTTGATGGGCATTTGAGCTGACAAGTTGTGAAAAAGTGCACGGAAATTAAAATTGAAACCAGTAAAATTAAAAACTTCTTGCCATTTTCTTTTTCCTCTCCTATTCAAAATTGCATATGTCAGATATCAGTGCTTCATGCAAACCTCTCAGATGCTCTCAGAGGAAAAGCTTTTCTTTCAGACTAAGTTGCGGTTGGCGTTGAGCACTAGTAGTAGTGAAAGTTTTTCTGGGCATAGGGGGAACACCTTCTCATTGGATTTGTGTGTAGAATGCGTTTTATCCAAACTGGAAAATTGATCCCAGCTCTGTTTTATTCATCATTCTTACTGCATCAGGCCTGAAGATTCTGTGAAAAGTAGCCTGTGGACCTTGAAGATAGCTCATGTGAAACAGATGAGAGGTGATGGAGAAGTTGAGGGAGAGAATAAAGAGCATATGGCCCAGTGCGGATACCAGAAAGTATTTCTTCATGTGATCCATAGCCTGAACAATTGTTTAGCACCCTTTAAAGGTGGTGTTTGACAAACAGGGCTTGAAGCAGATCTTCAAAATATCCAGGAGATCAAAATCCATTGAAGCAAATTCTCCTGGCCAGTCACCTTGCTGCTGCTGCTGCTAATTCACCCTCCATACCAGCTGATCAGGCCTAACAATGCTGCTGCAAAAATATTGTGAAAAAGGTAGGCACACTTTCACAGATGCAGGGAAAATCCCCTTGGATGATCATTCCAAGAGATAACTTGATGGAGCAAGTTATGCAACCTTGTCTACTGTGCAATATCTAAGTTGGTGACTTCACTGTCAGCATCACTTTCGAAAATAAATGTTTGATCCACAAAAAAAAAATTTCATATGTCCTGTCTACCTGCTTCATTTCAACCAATGAATAGACTACGTTCCATCAGCAAAAGGGTATATGATCCTATGTTTCTTTAAACTGTAATCATTTTTTATTTCTTTCTAAACCAGACACTGTCTATTCATAAGATTCATATGTCCATGGTAGGGGTGTAATTAAATTCACATGTTAAAAAATATCCTTCTTGTTATCTTTTCTTTAAATTACCCACACATAACATCAGTCTAAGAGCTGAAGAAAACCCCTTCATTTGCTGTTTGCATTTTTATAATCTATGTGATACAAATTCTGCTTGAGAAATTACACCCATCTATTGCCGTGCAACACTACTAGTAATGCTTTCACAACCTTTTCTTCATCATTAGGTATTTTGCTGAAGTGAATGATTAGAACATAAGCAAGGGCATTTGTTCAAGATGCTCTAGAAAGAGCTGCGGTCCCCTCTCTTCTTTGCTGCCTGTGTTAGCACTGAGCTGCAAAAAATGAAAGACTACTAGGAAAAGTGTTACTTTTAGTCTAAATTCGTAAATGATATTTGCGATACCCTGTTAAATGACAAGGTGCTCTTTTAAATGATGGCATCTTAAGGGAAAAAGTCAGCTTTAAAGGGGTTTTGAGACAGTTGCTTCTGGGAAAAAAAAAAAAAAAATGGAGGCATCTAAGGTCTTTAGCCACACCATTTTGAAGATTGATTCAAAACACAGTTTCTTCATCTAGGAAGAAGAGAGGACCATAGATGCAACCCATTTGAAAATGGAGTTCTATTTCTTTCTGGTTGGGATTACTGGACACCATTTCTTATGAAGTTGAGGGACTGCAGTTAGCTCTCCAATAATTTCCTTCCCTGAAATTCATCTGCATTTGCTCTTTTGTCCAGAGTCCCCATTTATTAGTGATGGTATACTCCATCTATGCATTAGAATATTCACCTAGAGTGTGTGACTCATACCTGCTAGGTTAAATTAGGTGGAACGGAATGGATAGTTACAGTTGCTTGTTTCCAATAGTCTTATTTTGACAAGTTTTCTTTAGACAATGTTGAAGCAGCACTAGCAAATAGGAAGTACAGCTTGCAGCAGGGAAAGACACTCTTCTGCTTTCTCAGGTTTTCAGTAGTTCAATAGATGCCAAAAGGTTTTTCGTAGTACTACTGCTCTCTTGTAGGAATAATTGATCTAATCCTACCTTGGATAAAATGGGTTACTTTTTTACAAAGTAGAACATTTTTCTTTTAATAATATGTTTTTTGTAAGATGGAAACATGAACTTGTGCACCAGTCACGTGGAATGCACTCCTACTTCTTAATAAGTTTCACAACCTTCTTTAGAAAATATTGACTCTGTGTAACTTCAAAATAAGAATTTTGGGCATCTTCAATCTATTATAATTTTTTTTCCTGCCATGCTGGTATTGTTTTCTATCATTTTTACCAGTAGAAATAATTTTCCCTTACACCTATGGAAAAGACCTATGTTGACTCAATAGTGCAGCATCAGTACATTGTTTCGAATTCTTTCAACATGGTCCCAAACATATCTGACAGCTAGACAGCAGAGGTTAGCAACAGTGAATGGAAATAACTTCGGAACCGTTTCAGTAGATTTCCCAGGAAGGGCATGCTTTCTGCCACTGCAAATTTTCCCACAGATATTGTCTGGTTAAGAGTTGCAACAAAAGAGTATTTTTGCACAAACCTTGGGGCAAGCTCTGTCTCCGATTTACTAGTGAATGCAAAGAGGGTGAAAGTGCTGCTTCAAAGCCCTCTGTGCTCTTTATGTACCAAGAAGAGGGCGACCCCAGAAATAAGTTTTGATCTCTCTTCAGAACACAAGGCATGTCATCACCTTATTCATCTTCTTCTGGGACTCATAGCATCTAAAGACTAAGAATCTCTCTTGCTTGCTAAAGTGTGTTCAGCAAATAAACCTTGTCTCATCAACAAATTTGAACACAACTACAATTGAGTCAATTCCAATGCTGGCAGGGCAATACTCTATCCCAGTAGTAACATGCCACTATTAGAAGACTGTGTAAAAATATTTGCATACAAAGTAATCAGAGGGAAAAATAAAATTGGGAAGAACTGCACATTGTTCTGGAAAAAGCCTCCTACAGACATCATTTGCTGGTATCATTTTTAATAGTTGGGGGGTTTTAAATTTTGTAGAGGATAAAATATTACTGCACCTTTATGTTTCCTTAATAGAAGTACAGCCATTTCTTAATAGAATAGAAGTAAGCCATTTGAATATCTACAAATGGCCTTTTCAAATACATACACTATAGCACACTGTGAAAGTAATTAGCTATAAATAGAAATCTAAAGGTTTAAGAAGATTTTGAATAAAGTAAGTCTAAAGTGATAGAAGAAGAAGAAAACAGCAGTTTTCTTCTGGTGAAAAAAAAACAAAACAGAGGACATCTTACAGTGGAGACATATTATTTCACTTCCTGAAAAACTGAGTAGGTTTGCTATTGCAAATAGTTTTCATTAGGAAGGAAGAGATTCCTTTGGAAAAAAAACCTTCAAATTGACTTGACATAAATGTTATGACACTTAACTTCACCAATCCTGAAGAAAAATTCTCATCACTTGATATGGAAATCATGATGGTAATGGAGACAAGGATGCCTAAGCTGTGCCATCAGGGACATAAAAAAGCATTAGAATGCAGGTACGACTGAGCTCCTGAACTAGTGAGAAGAGAATGCAACAAAGACATTTTCCTTTAAGAGTCTTCAGGACGAAGAGCAGATCAAATTTTTTCATGTGAAGTATATTTATGAATAGAATGAACCTTCAAAATAAGATTGTTTTCAAAAACCTGTTTACAGTATCTCTCAGAATGATACACAGTTCTTATTAATAGAAAAAGAAGAGCACTTTTTTCCTAACTGTTGTGCACTCCTAAACAATCTACAATTAAAAATAGTATTTTTTCATGCTGGGAATGATGTTAATTACAAAAAAAAGCCTTGTAGCACACTTAGCACTGTAGTCTCTTGATCAGCATAGTTTTTTATTCATCAACCAAGTTTCACATTCACTATTTTTCACCTTTAAATAATGGAGTCTTTGTACTGATGAAGCATCCATGAAGAATTTCTTGGGTGTTATTTTGTACCTGATCCTAAATGGCAGGTTCTGCATTCAGCCATCTGTCTAGCTTTCCCATTTGATGCAGCTTCTGAGAGGTATTTTCAGAATTGAGGACAACCTGCAAGAATGATGCTAAATGCATGCATTTTACTCCTTGGTTAATGCAAAACTATTTTTCCTTTACAGTAAAAGAAGAACAGGAAAATAATGATGGTGGATTCAGTCCTTAGAGTAATACAAAGAGGACTACTATCATCATTAGAAACCAAGCAAGTTATATTTATTGCACATGCAGTACAATCACTAATGCAAATGACCCTGTAAATTCAAAATGAATCTGTATCATAGGAGTGGATTGAATGTTTCTATTGATATTTTGCTTAAAGCAGAAAATTAATTCTTTTGACAGCCAACTCATAATTGCAACCTCACTTTCAACTATGGCTTTCAAACAGTTGAAACATGTCTGTTTATAAAACGATATGGTACAGTACACAATAGCAAATCAGGTCATAGACATTCAAAAGAAAAAAAATATCAAAGGACAGATTAATTCACATCTGCAAGCCCTGAAGAGTGTACAGGTCAAATGTTCCCAGAAAACTAGGCTGGTGGCACAGATTCTCTATGTTGGCACCAGCAGAAGCAGCTGCTATCTTTATAGGATACAATCTTGCTTACATCACCCTTTAGAGCAATCTTCTGTACCCCTGCCCAATACACCCGCTCTATTCCTTGGACTTCCCAATTGCATTTCTACAGAGTCCTGTCCTGCAAACTGACTCAAAGTTCAGGTAATAGATTTCCAAGATTTATAAATGTTGTGTTAAGCTTATTTATTTCATATTTCATTCCATCTAAGCAAACTGTAACTTTCTGAAGGGAAATATGTTGAGTATGTCACATGTATTTTGCATGTTAGTTCTTCTTCACATTAAAACTTCTCACAGACCCCTGTGACGCCTTGCTGCAAAAATATAGAGCTGCAAAGAGTGTTTGTGGGAAGTTAGAAGTGCCAGAAAACCATATAAACAACCTAACAATAGAGCTTTGAATTTCTGGATATAATTGCACCATATAAAGTCAAAATATAATATTTAAATGATGTTCATATAATGATGAGTGTGGGCTAGAGAGAATCCAGGTAGAATTTTTTTTTTTTAACAGTTCCAGGAAAAACATGGCCTTGACTTGGAAGTATAGCATGAAATATTTTTATACAGCATGAGTTCTCATTACCTAATCATATGATTTGCATAACTGAATTGGAAACCAGGAAAGAAAGGGAGAAAAATATTCAAACTATAAAAGATGTGAGTTTAAAATTTTCTTCATATTTCTGATTAAAACTATTACATAGCTAAATGGTCAGCCATTATTTTAAAAAGCATCTGGACATTAAAAATAGATAAATTTCTGTGGGACTTGGATGTCAGCTATTCCTGAAAAGCTTTATTTCACTGCTTCCCAACCCTGAATCAATCCACTTAAACACAGCTGTATTTCAGATGCTCAGTGAAACTGTCCATGTAATGCATGGAGTTGACAAATAATCTGCAGAAAAAGCTAGATCGATTTGAAGATCTTTTTCTGTAAATGGCATTCAAATTATTTGTACAAACACACAGATGGGATTTCTGCTGTCTTCTTCAGGCCACTTACTCCAGAGAGCTCTCTATCGAATCTCTCTAGTTCTACTCTTCTGGTGATCCAAAGTCAGCACTGGGATGGTCCAACTGCATGGAATTACTGTCTGCTAGAGGTGCAGCCTGAGGGCTTCTGTGTGCAGCATCCCGTAAGCCCTACTAATGTCACCCTGTCGGTATAAACTGAGCTACCTGGACTTTAAGGGACAAGATTGTGCACTGATTTTGTAATAGAAATTAGGTACTAAGAAGGAGGCTGGAGGATTTAAATATTTCTGCCTCCAGCTTAAGCAACACTAAATCTTGGTCTTTATTTGAAAAACTAGGTGAATTAACTCATTCGGCATTCCTATGCCAAAAATGTCGGTAATGCAATAAGAACCGTCAAAAGAGTAACAATACTTTATAAAAATAATTATTTGGATGAAGTTGGGAACAAGGATGAAACATGCCAATATCCTACCCTGAGAATCATTCTGTTGATTTGCACAGGTTTCTTATTATATACCTATCTAATGCATTGGACATGCATGCTTGTGATGACACAAATACTTGCAAAGCTTACCAGATAAACCATGTTCTCTTCAGACAGCAAAACATATCTTGATGGTTGTATTTGCTAATTACATTTAGACTCAATGTTCTTAAAGGTCTTTTCCAACCAAAGTGATTCCATCATTCTCTAAGTCGCATATACTGCTTGTCCTGGTTTAGGGCAAACTTGGCAGCAAACCTCAAGAAGAGGTGATTTATTAAAAATATTGATCTAGTACTGATATCCAACTGTGACGGACAAAGACTCTCTAACAGTTTAAAGTTAGAAAGTGTATGTTTATTGCAACACCAGGCAGTGTGTGGGATAGCTCCCAAATACACACTGTGATTTACAGGTGATTACAGAGTCCTTTTAGCTATACAAGTATTGAATACCCAAAATACAAATACATATTCGTAATTTTGGTACATCCCATTCCCCACTTTGTATGGTAATTAGTTCAAAAGCTATTAAGCATGAGTAGTTTGTTCCTCAAAATAAGTCGGTGGTCCCTTTCATGGGGAGGTGTCCGAAAATGAGGAAATAAATGAAGTCTTCCTCGTTCTGAACTTTCTACATTTTCAATGCAAATATGACAAATGAACCCATTGGTAGAACTCCCATTCCCCATCTTCAATTGGTTTCAGAACAGAGGAGGCCTACAATTGTCTTATGTTCCTAAAAGCTATTTATCAGTTTCTATATTCTTCATTATAAACCCAGCTAACCAAACATTATGTTGACAAGCAATCAGTTATTAGCTAACTACTAACTCTTAACTTCATCAAGGCCTACCAATTCATTTAGATAAACTCTAATAAGGCTTATCTCTAACAAAAACCTCAGCTCCTCTAAAATCCCTAAATTCCTTAAAGTTTATGTCTCAGGGGCCCACCCCCCCAGAAAGCCCACCCACACGGCCCCTCCCCTCAACTGGTTTGCGAAAAATTTCCTCTGAGAGAAGTGGAAAAAACCTGTTTATTTAACAGGCAAAGCACTCCCCAGCACAAAAAATGAACAATACCAGACGACAAAACTCAATCGCCTCTCTGAAGAGAAGACAAATTCCAAAAGTCTCTCCTGTGGATGCTCACTCTGTTATCAATCCCTTTGGCACTGGGAAAGGCTGCTGCCCACAGTAGGCCCCCATAGGCCATAAAGTGCAAGCTCTCAGTGCTCCCCAGGCCCCAGTCCAGAGCAGGTCTGAACAGTTCCAAGAAAAGGGTAAGAAAAAAAGACAGTCCAGGGAAAACTCTGCCTCAACCAGCTAAACCAACTGAAAAGCAAAGAAACACTCTGTTCTGCTCTGTCAGTGCCCAGACAACACAGTGCAGCACAGAATGTGGAGCAGTGTTGCTTTTAGAAGAGTGAGTGCAGCCTCTGATAACAAACTCTGTGCTTCTTTTTCTCCCCACCTTCGCTCTCAGAACCAGTCTTGAAGACAGAGAATATAATATCCAGCATTAACAGAACAGATGACTGGGGATACAAGCATCATAAAGTCACCCTAGGACACTGCTCTACTGAGATATGTCACCAGACTATGCTAAGACAAAGTTTGGAACTGCTAATTAAAATTCTACTATCACAGTGAAGCTGAGGAGGAAACACAGCTCACTACAGTTACCTTGTAGCATGCCAATACTTCCTGTCAATCACAATGGTTTTCGTTTTTAAGTCCGTGACTGGCATAATTCACTGGCATAATTCAACATCTTTTGGGCAGGAAGGAAGATATTATTCTTCTCATTATACTGATGGGTAAGCTAAAATGCAAAGCAGTTAATTCAAAGTGAAACAGTGATAAAGTCAATAGTAAAACACACCACAGTTTCGTTTACTACCCTAAGTCCTTACTATCCCAAAATACAAGAACAGCTGTAAAAGCCTTGTGGCTGTTAGTTTTCTGGTGCTGTTTAGGTGGCCTGGAAAGGCCCAGGGATGGCCTTGAAGAGCCCGACGCTTCAAAGGATGAGGAGAGACTTCTGATCTTGTCTCGGTCTTGGTGTTTATTAATTGTTTATCTAAAAGATTTTCTTTCAGCCCGACAGAGGTCTGCACAGTAAGTCAGCCATGGGCACACTGCGAGCCCCCGGGGTGGTCACTTATCTTTATACCCGAAGTTACGTGTACAATATTTATCATTTTTCCCCAATACCCTCTACCCTTATTAACCGGTGCACTTTTAGTAATAACCAATCCCAAAGTGCCACCATCACCACAGAAGATGGAGGCCAAGAAGAAGAAGAAGAAGAACAGGACACGCCCCAATTCCTCCATCTTACTTCTTTAGACCCCCCTGTACCAAAATCCTAAACCCTGTGTTTTACACTTTAACTAACTTATCCCTTCACCATTCACCCAGTGAAACCTTTCCAGTCCTCATACAGGCGTCGTCTCCTGTGTCGGATCAAAGTCCAGCCACCAGACACTTCTGGCAACATTCCAGGACTCCCGAGCCCCCCAAGGGTGTTCTCAGCCACTCTGCACCTCCATCCTGAGGTGCTGAGATCCCACATGTGGCTACTTAATTTTTTCCTATACTACATGGGAGGGTAAGGGATAAATGATCCCAAACAATGGTAATCCACAACAAAGCATTCTTGACATCATATTCAGCTTTTGCATAGCAAGCTCTTCACCTGATCAAGTTATTCCATTAGAATAGTTTGGGGAGTATCTTAGAGGGCTGGCTGTTGTTTGGTTTGAAACCATCTGGATCATTCAGGAACCCAGTAGCAATGAGAAAGTCCAAATTAAGATAGTGCTATGCGTTGATTTTCATATATGACAGACATACTTCTACAACACAGAAGGCTGACCTAATGCTTCCCTACAACATGGCTGAAGTGGCATCCTGTTCCTCATAGGTTTTTCTGTTTATTTTTAGCTGCTTTCTTACCAGATTAATGAGCTGAACTAGCTCAACAAGGAATCAGGTAAGTGCCAGAGCTTTAAAACAAACAAAAAAAAAACAAATGCAAAATGGTGATTTGTAGGTGTGTTTGAAAGTAGAAGTTTTTCGTATTTTTCATAAATACATGCCATTCTCTAGAATGATATTGCTCTAACCTTTTGAGTTTGTTGGGTTTTTTTTTCCCCTCAATTCTAAATGTTATGCATTCTTTTTGGCCATTTTAGTAAATAGATTTTCTGATATGTGTGAAAGACGGTCTGAAGTTCCCCTCATTTGCCTCACGACCATTCCCAGGAAAGACACTGGGACCCTAAAGACCCTGATGGGAGTTCTGGCCTGCTGGTGGTGGATGAACGCCAAAAATCCTGAGACCCCTGAGCAGAATTCTGGCCTGCCAAGTGATTGTTCACAGCTGTGTCTACAGTGACTGCTTCTAGCATGGTCTGCCAAGGGGCAACGCAGCCCATATGCTTGCACCTGCTTCTCGACAATAGGCCAGGAATTTTCCCACCTCTCGGCCAGATGAACTTGCTGAGGCAATTTTGGTAGCCCCCCCATGGAAAGTCCTTCATCTGCTCCACAACCACCGTGAGGGACGGAAATTGAAGCCCCTCTATCAAGGACTGAAACTGAGACCCCCGTAATTCTGATCCAGGGGTGCTGGCCTGACTGAAGCAGGATGCCTGCTAATTGTTGGCTACAGATGTGTTCACTGGACCTAGACTGGTTTCCCATAGAAAGCAGTCCTGAAACAATGGGTCCCACTCACTGCTGATATTGACATATCCTGCTGAGAACATGGACTGTCTGTACCTGTCTTCAATACCTTTGTCCCCCTCAGCAATTTCAATAGACTTCTTCTTCTTGATTGTATCTGTTCCCCCTCAGCCATTTCAAGATCTGTTTCCCCCCTCAGAAATCTACTATAATAGAATCTTGAGTTAACCAGGACTTTGATATTTTCCCGACATGAGTAGGCAAACTCTACCGGCTGGACTATGAGGACTTAGTCTCTCCAAGTTTGGTCGCTATACTCCTGTCCTGGTTCAGGGCAAATTTTGGAGAAAACCCACAAAGGCGTTCCTCTAGGAAAGCAGATTCATTTGGCCCCTCCCCGAACCGGTCCAGGAGAAAATAGCTCCTTGGAAAGACGTGGAAAAAACCTGTTTATTAAACAATAAAACCCAAACAATATGAAACAATAAACTACCTTGTTGCTCCAAAAGAGATAACAAAATGAGAAAGTCCCCTCCCCGGGTTTCAGTTCAGCTCACTCAGTCTCTTATCAGTCCCTCCAGCACTGGAAATGTCATGGGCCAGGCCTGGCCCGGTGGGCCACAGGTGCAGCTGCCGGTGCTCTTCTGGGTGTTCAGTCCAGAGCAGGTTTCAAGAGGTCCAAAGAAAAGGGAAAAAAGAAAAAAAAACACAGTCCAGGGAACTTCTTTGCCTCAGCAAGCTAAAACTAACTAAAAGCAAAGGAGAGCTCTGTCCCGCTGTCTGTTCATCCACAGACAACACAGTCCAGCAGCAGAAATGTGGAGGAGTGAGTGCAGTGTCTGAAAACAAACTGCACGCTTCTTGTCTCCCCCCCTTCACTCTCTGTAACAAGCCTTAAAGGTGCAAAACTTATTATTCAGCATAAACAGAACAAGACGATTGGGGATAAAAGCATCATATAGTCAACCTAGGACAACTCCCTCTCTCTTTTTCCCTCTCTTTTCTATTCTTTTCCTCTCCTTAATTCCTTTCACGCATTTGCTGTGGTCATTCTATAAAGGTGCATTTGTTTTGATTGGTACTGCAATCCCCTTTCCATGTTGTCTGTTGCACTCTGAGATCAGTTAACAAACCATCACCACCCCCATTGGTATGAGCAGATTGTGACATTAAATCAGCGTCATGGGCAGAATTCTGATAGACAGAGGGGTCTACAGGGCTGTTTGTAGTCTGTAACAGGGGAAAGACGATTTGCTTCAGCCACACCTTGTCCCTCATCCCGAAAGGGTTGAACAGAACTGGAAAGCAAGGAAAGCTCTTTGAATTTCCCACAAACTGCGCGCGCCCAGGTGAAATACACCCCCATATTCTATTGAGGGTTCTGTCTTTAGAATTTCCCAAAAGATCTCTTAGTGCAAAAGGGGAACTTGTTTTTGTTTATGTGTGAATTTGGACTGTCTGGGAAGGAAGGAAGGAACAACTTGAAGGAAGTAAGCAGAGCCTCCCAGGCAGATTTTGTCTCTTCACCCAGCCAGGGAAGCAAAGGGGAACACAGCAAAGGCTGTGAGATTGTCTAACTTAAGTTTGCACCTCCCTGTTGTGGTTTTGGTCCCTTCACAAAATGACTGAAAACTCTAGCGCAAAAGATAAAGCTGCATTTTCTGCTCTGCTTGCTAAATACAATGCCGAGCCTTCTCCAAGGGGGGAGCCGGTGTTGGGATGAGCTCGAGCCCCAAACCGGGGTGGGACCAGGGTTTATAAAGGGGAGAGGGTAGGCGGGGTCGGGGTACCATTTAACCAGTGGGGAAAGGATTCAGAGGGGACAAGGCAGGGTGATCGGGGGTACACCTATAGGAATGGGGGAAGAGAGTGGTCCTGGGGCAAGGTCCAAAGAGGGGAGTGGGGAATGGGGAATTTTCCAGAAGGGAAGGAGTGGGTTAGAGGTGATTGATGTTAGAGTCGTCCCAGGGCGCTCCCACCCCACCTTCCCTGTCCTCTCCTCCCACAAAAGGACTTCTTTTTCCCATGGAAAATGGCCTGTGTTTGCAGCCAATTGCCCTGCTCAACAGGGCGGCGCCAGATTGGAAATGGACAAGCCTTGTTGGATTTCTCCAAAACTAAAGCTGCCAGCAAATAGGACCCTGCAAGCTTTTAGAGTCCTAAAAGTCACCTTTCAACTGATACCCAGACCCTGAGGAAAGGACTTCTTTGTCCCACAGAAAAATCCCTCCATTTTGCAGCCGCTCGCCTGGGCCGACAGGGCAGTGCCAAGCTTAAAATTAGAAAACTTTGTTGGGTTTCTCCAAAACTAAAGCTGCCAGCAACTAGGATCCTGCAAGTCCGTAAAGCCCCAGACGCCACCTTTTGTTTGATACCCAGACCCTGGGGAAAGGACTTCTTTTTCTCATGGAAAATGGCTTTCCTTTGTTGCCAGTCACACTTGCAGACAGTGGGGCGGTAGGTGTGGGTATCCATAAAATCAGAGAGTTTTGGAAAAGCCACAAAAGGCAGGCCTCAGTGACAGCAGAACTGTGATTCCAGCTAAGCAGTAACCATAAGATTGGTCAGCAGAAAAATTATCTAAGATATAGAAAAGTGAGGACAAATAGAACATTTGTTTCTTATTAACGTTTGTCTAGAATAACTCCCTAAGCTGCAGAAAAGTATATCTAGGCAGATGTTAGGAAGTTCCAAGCTTAATAATGGAGCTCTGTCTATGGTGTTTTAAAGCTTACTAGCGGGTATTGTATTTGAAATAAGTAAGCATTGTTTTAAGTGACGTTTCTGCTTACAGTGGTTGGATGGAACTACTGTCAGTATACTTTTACTTTGTGTGATTGGTCAAAAACTTAGAAAGTAAGTTGTAACATTAAATTCTTGGTCTGCTGCCTGGGATGGGAGCTGATGGCATCTTCCCATTGTCATAATCATGTAATGAGACAGATGCTGGAAAATAATACAGCTCAAGACGTGTTCCTAGCAGTTCCATCCTGTTCATGATTTGTACATAGGCCCTGGCCAGTGATACAAGGTACTTGGCCTTCTATTTATTTCCCAAAATAATACATATGCATAACTCCAGCACTTCCCATCTCTGTTTTGTATTAAAATGAGGTTATTAGTCTTTCATGCGTGCACAATTCTTCTCTTGAATTGGGTCAGTGGTCCCAGAGATGAAGTCAGGAAGGTCTTTGTCAGGTCTCTGTAACCCTCTGGCATGATCCAGGGCCCTCTGCTTCGTGATGGATTAACATAGAGTCCTGGCGCTGGACATTGTTCTACTGGTTTCAATACGTTCCTATAATGGTTCAATTGCTCCACTTCTTTCTACAAATGAGCTCATAACATAACAATTAGCTTTACCTTAAGCATCTAATAATCATTAACCTATTGTTGGTGTATCTAACTTCAAAATGAATTGGTTCTAACCGTCAGCTAAAATTTTAACCCTTTAAAATCATGATTCATTACTCTGCCGACACCCTTTTCTTCCGTACTGTTGCCGCCACAGTGGGCCCAGGGGACAGCTCGACTGCTCTCGAAAAGCTGTCAGCGCCCTACTCCAGCCCTCCCGCATCTTGAGGCTACAGACAGGACTGGGAAGCTCCGCCGGCTACAGAGAACCGCTCCCCGCCGGGGGCGGGCCCGGGAGCGGGGTGAGGCCGGCGCCGGAAGAAGGGTTCGGTTCCGGGCCGCGCGGCGTCATGGAGTCGCTGTGGCGGCTGAAGCGGTTCGACGCTTTTCCGAAGACTCTAGAAGATTTTCGGGTTAAGACGTGTGGGGGAGCGCTGGGTGAGCGGGGGCGCTGCGGGTGGCCGGGGGACCTTGGCGGGCCGGCGCTCGTTAGAGACTCGGGGCGGCGGCGGTCTGGTTGCGGCGGGGCTGACAGTGGTTCTCGTCTCCCCGGCAGTGACGGCAGTTAGCGGGCTCATCATGGTGCTGCTTTTCTTCTCGGAGCTGCAGTACTACCTCACCAAGGAGGTAAGTACCGCCGACGGAGCGGACACGGCCCCAGACCCCGGTGCTGCCTCCGACTCGCGGCGGGCAACCCTTCAGGGTGGCCGAAGCGCCCTTGCCCCTGCCCCCGGCGGGCCTCCCCCCTGGGCTGCCCAGACAGCAGCTTCGCCCAGCATAGACCTGCGGTTCGCGTTATTTTTCTGTGCCCTGTCCGGTCGCCGCGGCGGTGGGGGCGAGCTGCCCTCCCCCGTCTGTGGCGTCCTGCCAGGACGGCGGTACGTCACGCCTCCTGCGAGCAGCCATGCCAAGCCAAGAAGGGAAAGCAAGCGCTGAAGCCTTGTTCCCTCCCCACGTTCAGAGATCCCCCAGTTATTTAACAGCATTGCAAATGGCATGCGCTGGGCTGTGCAGGGCAGTGGCTTAGCTGTCTCGCAAACCTCTTCTGTCTTAAAAATCAGCTCCTGGGCCAAAGCACCAAGAGAAAGGGGCCTTTTGATTTGCTCACAAGTAAAATGGGACTGTTTTTCCTTTGTTCCCAGGTTCATCCAGAATTATACGTTGATAAATCAAGGGGAGATAAACTGAAGATCAATCTAGATGTTATTTTTCCACATATGCCTTGTGCTTGTGAGTAAGACTTCTGAATGGTGATGATAATTTTTGTCCTTGGCAGGGACTCAAGAGGCTCAGTGTGCTCATAACAAATGTATGCTTATAGATCACTTTCCTTGTGCACTGGTTTCAGATTTGAGCATTGATGCAATGGATGTAGCAGGAGAGCAGCAGCTGGATGTAGAGCACAATCTGTTTAAACAACGCTTGGATAAAGCTGGGAATCGTGTAACTCCAGAGGCTGAGAGACATGGTAAGATGCTCTTCTACCTGTCCTCGTTGGATGCTCTGTTAGTGTTTCCGTTGTATGCCTGTTCTGAGATTTGTGGGAGCAAGGTGACAGCTGTAGAGTGTTTAAATGCCACAAAGTCTTGAATACCTTATAGCATGCAGATCTATTAAACTACTCTTACACTCAGTACTTTTGCAAGAAAATCTTTGCCCAGTCCCTCTGAAACTATGATAAAGACCTATGCATGCATTTGAGGAATAAAGTTGCACAGTTGGTGGTCTTTTGAGATTAGAAATCAAGCAGCTGTTCTTGCAAAATTTGGCTTTAAATCACAGTGGGTGAACAAATGGGACTGTGTGATTCTAGGAAAGGCTCCAGTGACTTAACTTTTAAGCCTAAACTTGCATTTTACTGCATTAACTCTGTGTGTGTTAATGCACACCTGGATAAATACATGTGAGTTGATCTATTGTTTGCAAGCTGTAATAAGGGATCCTTGGCTACATAAACCTCTCCTCTACATTTTTTATATGTTATGACTCATCCTTGTTCTTTGATACCAACCAGAAAGGATTCCGACAAAGCATTTTTCAGTCGCACACTATTACTATTTTGACTTTTCCTTTCCAGAACATGAGTTACTTGTTCTATTTTCTGGGAGTCAGTGTAGTTCTGAGTATCAACATGAGCAAATTTTTAGCTTTGTATCACTTTAGATTTAACATTTTGTTGTTGACGCTGAAAGGCTAAACTAAGGCAAGAGCTGAACAATTGGCAGGCACAAGGGTTTCTCTGGTTGTCATGGGAATGTGGTGATAGTGTTCTTACTGCTATGTCACTTAGCAACCATCACAGGTTGTGACTTTAAAAATTATTATTTGGGTAAAAAAACTATTCTACATGTTTTTAAGCAAGTCCTGTATTGCTCATAATGTACTGGTTGGGTCTACTTTAGATGCTTTAGCAAAGCCTTTATGCAAGCAATGTCTGATGCTTCAGCAAGGCTTACAGATAGCCAGTTCTTTCCATGGAGGCTGTTCTTGAGAGGACAAATACTATGCTCCTTCTTGGTTTTGCTCCACACCTCAGCAGGCTACATACATACCATTTTAGGTGGATGTTGGGTGCAGGATGTGCAGTAGCACATTGTGTGCAGAGTATTCATTATGCATAGAGCAGAACAAGAGTACAAGACAGAGTTTCTAGATGTGTCTCATCACTTTGAATCTTGTTTTGTCTTAGAGCTTGGAAAAGAAGAAGAAAAAGTGTTTGATCCAAATTCTTTGGATGCTGATCGCTGCGAGAGCTGTTATGGGGCAGAGTCAGAGAACATTCGGTAACCTTTACACTTTTTTCCTATCTTCTTAGCGCTTGAATCCTGGTATGTTATATGCATATTTTTTTTCCAAATGTCTATGAAGGTCTGTGCAATGAAATCCTGCTCTCAGGCACATGTTCAGCGATAAGAGCTATTGTGGTTTGGCTATGTCTTTGGAAGCTGCACTCAAGATTGTTGAGAAGGTGCATCTGTAGGTTGTTTGGATTGTCTACGTGCCTGTTTAAGCAGTACAAAACTTGTATCTCAGCAGGTGAGAGATTTTCTGGGCTTGTTTGGTGTCCAGAGCAGAAGTGTTTAAATTATTTCACTGTTACACGAGGTATCTTGACGTAAAACCTGGTTATGCCCTGGCCTTGCCTTCTCACTGCTGCTGGTGGCATTGTTTCCTTACAGGAGAAAAGACCAGACATCTATGGTTCACACAAACAACAGGCATCTTTTCGTATTCCTCATTCCTCCGAACAGGAAATCACTGTAAGAATGGATCCATGATAGTCCATATAGGTTCTGGACTAATTTTGTCTATTTTTGGCTCAGTGATAACTTGGTTTGTCCCATCTGTCAAGTTGTGTCCTTTCCCAGAGATGTTTTCATCTTGAGGTATTCATAACTGCTGCCTTCAACAGCAGGAATTCGTTCAACATGTCCACCAAAACATGAAACCAAGGAAGAAACCTGGGGTTTTTTCTGGTAACCAAGTATTGTCCACAGGTAGAAAAGTACAAAGAAAGTTTGTAGTTAAGCCCCCCTTTAGCCCAATGTCTTGGCCTAAAAACAGAGGAGAGGAGCAATAGAAATAGGCAGATGCTTTGTTCACATGAGGAAGTTCCAAACTGCTTATAACTGGGGGACACTGATGTTGTTTTTGTGATAAATTTCTTTGCCAAGGGATGTGTAAATGGCCAGGCAGAGCCCTCTTTGGACTCCAGTCCTGTATTCAAAGAGTGTGCATCCTGACCTCCAAACCTCAAAAGGCACATCAAGAAGATCATGCTTATTCAGGACCATTAGGCCACTTTCCAAGGTCCAGTCCCCAATATTTGTGTTGCTGCTTTGTTGAATCCTGTCAAGGATTCAAGTCCTGAGCTGGGGCATCTCGTCTTAATGATAAAGATGGTAAGATGGTGCTTGTGCTTTTTGCAGGTGTTGTAATACCTGTGACGATGTCAGAGAAGCATACAGGCGGCGAGGCTGGGCCTTCAAGAACCCAGATAGCATAGAGCAGTGCAAGAGGGAAGGGTTTAGCCAGAAAATGCAAGAGCAGAAGAATGAGGGCTGCCAAGTGTATGGTTTCCTAGAGGTCAACAAGGTGAGAGAGAGCTTTTGCTGTGAACCTGCTGCATGATGATGAGGACTGTGAAAAGGCAGAGTTGGGACATTCCTCTCCTTTTCCAGTTTTAGGTGCTTACAGTACTATCATAGAATAACCTCTGGGGTCAGCTACATCTTTGTGCTTGTCATGAGGTTCAGGAGGACAGTCAGGAAGAGCAGTGGAAAAGAGGCTAGTTCTGGTTTGTGTTCTGTGGGCTGATAGGAAGTCATGGCAGCTGGAGAAGTTCATCTTTTCATCCCACCTGGGTACCAAGTATTTTTGCTGAGATTTCTAGAGGAGGAGAGGCAGCTTCTTTTAGCTTGAATTGTTCCACTGCCCTTCCGGTTTTAAATCAGAGGCCAAAAGTGGGTGCTGGAGATAGCAGTAACCAACTTGCCTGCAGAGGTGCTGGAGAGAGTGAAATGTTATCTTCTTTAGAAAAACAGGAAGCAAGGCTATTGGAGTTGGTTGTCAAGGCTGAAAATGCTCAGAGAGGTGGTTTATGCAAATGATGTATGAAAATACACAAGATGCACCAGGTAACTATGTAACCTGTCATTTTGTGGGTTACCCTCACAAATACACAGGTTGCATACCCAAATGCCCTCTAGAAGTCAGACCCAGGCTATTTTTCGTTTGTTTTTAACTTCAAACTCTGTTGGTTTTTTATTTTTGGGGTGTTTTTTTTTTCTTTTTTTTTTTTTTTATCCTTGTGTATTCTTCCTGGAGACCACAGTCTTTATTTCTAGAAAGTAGACCTTGTACTGTCATATCCAGAGATTGTGATTTGAGCATTATCATAGCTATTGAACTGTTATGGGACCCTCTCTCACAATATATGATGAGCAGGAAGATTCCAGGAGGAATTCTGGATGTAGGACTGGTCCAAGTGTGAGTGTCACTGGGGAAGTTTTTGGGGCCTTTTTTTAGGCACTTGGAACTTTGTGCATCTTCATTCTCAACAGGTCTGCAGTTAACATAAAGCATAGGTTTGCCCAGGCATCAAAGATTTAATACAGTGAGTGAGCTTGGTACATTCAGATCTTCCAAGGCAGAGTGCATGTGATTGCTAGTAAGTGTCAGGGAGGACTGGCGCCTAATATCCATATCCCTTTCAGAGTCCAGGATGAAATTTTACCAGTTTGTCTTTTGCAGATTTTTGGGGGGTTGCTTTGGGAGGGGGGTTTAGTAGGTTAAGTGCTTTATTTTTGCATGCTCTTCTTTTCATGGGTTTATACATTGGATCACTGCTGACTATTGTTATAAGTGTTCATCCTCACTTTATCCTCTCTTTTTCTTTGATAGTGTTTTGTATTTTCTGAAGGACCAGACAGTTCCCTACTTGGGAGTTAATTCCTCCTTTTCTCTTTTTTATGTCCACAAAATAATCTGGATAGAACAGCTGTTATCCACATCAGTATTTAATCACGGATTTCAGCATCACTGGCTGTAATGAACATGGGAAATTCATACCTCTCTTAGGATAATGTCTGCTGCTACTGTCCCCTGTGAAAATGAGTCAGTTGGTGTCTGTCTTGTGTGAACAAAATCCTAAAAGTCCAAACACCAGTACAACTGCTTTGCTTACATAGATTCAGACCATTTAATGAATGTTTATTGTCTCCTGCAGGTAGCTGGAAATTTTCACTTTGCACCAGGAAAAAGTTTTCAACAGTCTCATGTACATGGTAAAGTATTTTCTTTTCCTGTTTATTGGACCTTGTGGTTTCAAGTGTCTGACCATTTTCTTTTAATATCTTTGCATTACTGTCTGTAGTAACAACATCACTGCTTCAGTGAGGAGGACATTGTTGAAGTTTTGTTACAGTGGTTTAGAACTATCATGGACAAACAGAAAAGTGGTTTCTAGGGGTGCTGCCACATGAGTGTGGAAGAACATAGTAGAGGATGTTTCTGGGTAGTCTCTCAGTTCTGCAAAACTTTGCTGCTTTGCAGTCAAACAACCTCAAGTAAAATTTTCAGACCTGAACCTAACTACAAGTACCTCTAGAAGGGATATTTTCCTCTATTCATGAGGTTCAGAGTAAAATTATGTTGTGAAGGACTTCCTTGAGTATAAATATAGCGTGGTGAGAACCATAGTGGTAGTTTACAAAATCATGGAATGGTTTGAGTTGGAAGGGACCTTTAAAAGGCCATGTAGTCCAACCGCCCTGCAATGAGCAAGGACACCTTCCACTAGAGCAGATTGCTAAGAGCCCAGTCCAGCCTGGCCTTCAATGTTCCCAGGGACTGAGTGTCTGCCAGCTCTCTAGGCAACCTGTGCAAATGTCTCATCACTTTCAACATATACAATTTCTTATATGCAGTCTGAATCGGCACTCTTTTAGTTTAAAAGTATTGCCCCTTGTCCTATTGCAACAGGCCTTATTAAAATGTCTGTTCCCATCTTTGTTACAGTTCCCTTTTGCTGTTAGAAGGGGCTCTCAGGTCTGCCCAGAGCCTTCTCTTCTCCAGGCTCTCCAAGCCTCTCTCCATAGCAGAAGTGCTCCAGCCCTTGGGGCATCTTTGTGTGCTCATGTAGACTTGCTCCAGCAGGTCCACATCTTCCCTGTGCTGAGCATCGCAGAGCTGGAGGCGTCTCTGCATGTGGCGTCTCACCTGAGTGGAATAGAGAGGGAGTGTCTTCCCCCTCACCTGCTGCCCATACTGCTGTGAATGAACCCAATATGCAAATGGTTTCTGGATTGCCAGTGCATATGGCCAGGTCATGTTAAGCTTCTTGTCCACTAACACTCCCAATTCCATCTCCCCTGGGCAGTTCTTGACTTGTATTGGTACCGGGGGTTGCCCTTACCCAGGTGCAGCACCTTCCACTTGATCATGATGTTCACTGGGCTCACTTCTCAAGCTTGTACAGGTTCCTCTGGATGGTGTCCTGCCCCTCAAGCACATCAACCTTACTACTCAACTTGCTATTATCTGCAGATAGGCTGAGGTGCCCTCAGTCTCACTGTCCATGTCATTGATGACAGTATTAAACAGTTCTTTTCCTAACATGGACCCCACTCATTCCTGTTTTCATCTGTATATTGAGCCATTGGCCACTACCCTTTGCACGTGATCATCCAAGTAGTTCCTTATCCAGTGAAGAGTCCACACATCAAATCTGTATTTTTTTCCTTTTATTACTCACTCCAGTTTAGTCTGTACTGCTGTGGTTAAGGTCAGGGGAGAATGTGAATGTGCTTGGTGGGAGTAACTGGTGTATTTGGAGAACAACAAACTTTTGAGCACAGAAGCACTTTTGTACAAACAACAATAATGGTTTCCCCCATAATACCGATCGTTTGTAATTAAAAAAAAATATTTCACTTATTGTGGCAAAACCTCCTTTGTGTGCTTAAACTCTCATGACAGCAGCAACCTTACTACAGCCAGAATCAGCGAAGTCATGGCATATATGTTAAGGAGAAGCATGTCTGTATTACACCTCTCTGTAACATACAGGAATTCAAGCTGGCTGCTTCAGAGCAGCTACTTTGTGTACAGAGAGGTCAGGATAAGCTCGCTAATTCCATGTCCTCCAGAAATGCTGCAGAGCTGAATTAAAATTCACTCAGAAAATACAGATAAAACCTAATAAGGCCTCCATTCTGGCCTTATCATCAAGCAGTGCAAGATAGCTCGGGAGCTCAGTCCCCAGGGAGACAGGGTGCCCAAAGCTAAGCTAGCTCAAGGCTGATGCCGCGGGGCTACCCTCTAGCAAGAATGGTGATTATCAGCTTTATTAGTGATTGCAAGCTCTCTTAGGGTTTCGGCTCTTGCGTGCTAGGTAGGGGTGCCCCCGGGCTGAGGCTGCAGCAGATGGCGAGAGAGGAGTGGGAGAGATGCTGGTGGTTCCACAGAGATGGCTTTATTGGGGAAATCTGTGAAGGGTCCCAGTGACAGCTCTTCTTCTGTCGAATGGGCTAAAATACACCTCTTTTATAGGGTTCGGGGGGATCCAGATTTGACCAGTAGTGAGGGTTAAGTAACATAGCCTATAGGGTTACAGAGATAAGCTTTGGGGCAGGAGTCAGGAGACAGGAAGTTCTGTTGCTGTCTCAGCATTCCTATTGTTCAGATTCTCCATGGGGTCTTGCCCAGGTCCATGGCATTTACTACAAAAATGCAAAAGGACTGTGTAGTTACTGCCAACCTCATCCACTCATTTGCTTGTTCCTGCTGGCTGTATCTGATGGCCTTCTCTTTGCCTACAGAAAAAGAGTGTAGTTGCTTCCTACTGTCTCCTTGCCCATCAGCATTTCATAGGCCTTTCCTGTACAGGGCTCAGGGCATATCTTTCCCTGCTGAAGAGTCACAGCATATGAAGCTGGTCATTTGTGGACACCAGTCAACCTCTGAGCTTCCTTGCAGGATTTCTCTGAACCTCTTTCAGTTCAGCTCTGTCTGAAGGTACCAGACTGCATCCAGAATTGTGATCCTGGCTAAACATGAGAAGCAGTGGCCTAATGATTTTCTTCCTTTTGTTCTCTCTTGCTTTCCTAGTTATTTATAATGTGGGATTTTCCTTTTTACCCAGCCTTTTCCTTGGCAGTGTTTTCATTACACTAACCAACAAACAAGGAAGTTTTCCAGACCTGTAAGGAAAATGGACTGCTCAGTGTATGGTTGTTTTCTTGTACATGACTCACTGTAACCTTTCTTTCTAATCTTTTGGGTTTTTTTCTTCCCTTTAATTTCAGGTAAAGAATTTGACTAGTGTGAGAGGACAGAGTTCTGTGAGGTATTTCCAGAACTTGTATCTCGTTTGGATCATAGTTCCAGACAAGAATTAAAGTGCTTGTGGTGTTTGATTCTTTCAGTAGGGTCTGCTTTAACATGCAGTCCTGTTAATACATTTAACAGAATGTCACACAGGATGAAGTTGAAAGTCTAAGAGAAGTCTGAATATTCCAAACTGTTGTTGTAAGTCACATTAACAATTCACTAAATCATTTTACCTGACCTACTTGATGCAGAACTCTAATGACTGACAGTATTTTTGCTTTTCTTTCTATTCCCTACTGATATGAATCAGTAGATAATATGAGGATCACGAATATGAGTAGTGTGGAAAGTTCAGTCCACTGCACCATTCTTCTTGCCTCCTATTGGAGTCTGTACCACGTTTGTACAGCTGATTGTTGGATTTTTATTTTGAGGTGGCATTGAAATACTGAAGCTTGCATATCAGCTTTTCAGTTTCTTGCATTGTTCCTCTCTTTTTATGCTGAAGTTCCTGTTGTATCATACATCTCCAGCCAGGAAATGGACATGGGCATCACTGTGACTGTCCCAAGGGTCCTATTAAGCAGCACTTTGTAGATCTGACTACAGATGTAATCCTGATCTGAGCTTCTGAACTCTTGTTTGCTTGGTGTTAAGATCTTGAAACTCTAACTTCTTTCCTAGGGAGAAACAAGTTGAAATGGCTTTATCTCAGAAAGTAGAATAAGAGGGGCTGATACACGTGGCAGCACTGTGTAAGGTGCAATTTCATTTCTGTTTAGTTATTTAACTTCAGTTATATATAACTTTATTTGCGTAAGCTCTGTGTTCTCAGCTCTCCATTAGAGACTGAGCACTTTACTACTAGTTAGTATTTTATCTCAGTTTTCACCATTACTATGTTTTAGTGTGTATTGCTACTCATTCCTAATCTCAGGTCATCAGAATTGTCCTGTCTAGGATGACTCACATGGCTGATTTTATGCTTTTGTGCCATCTAAAATGGTTAATTGCCTATTAGCTGGTGCATAAATACCATGCTTGAACTTCTTGAACTGGTACTTGTCTCTGTTCTTCACATCCTGTGTTCCCTGAGAATCTGAGCTGAATCTTTGGAAATGTGTTGCTTTTGAAGCAAGCAGTGATGCTGCTTTTCATTCCAAGTTATTGGAAGCATTTAAAATTGGTCACTTTAGGCTTGCACCATGATGTGACAGCATCAGTGTCAGAGAAGACCTCCAACTCTGGAATGTCATAGTGGCTGCAAATGGTCATTTGTTGTTCAGTTGCACTAAGAAATCCCAGATCATTAGGAGGAGGATTGAAAGAGATTGTGAGGAGGGCTGAAGCACTTCCAATCAGAATTCTTAAACTGAAACAAGTAGCTTTGGTTCTCCTGCATTGAGGGAGGCCAGAATCAAACATTACCGATACTTAGAGTCTTCTGTTTTAAGCAGCACAGCCTCAAGCCCTGCTTATTCATTTGGTTCTTGCTGAGGTTGGGGTTGCTTCACTGTTGTCTGTTTAGACTTTGAATCCTAAACTGAGATTTTATGTTTGGTTCATGCAATGTGCTGCAGATTTTGGTGAAGTTCTTTCACTTTTGTGTCTGCAAGGACAGCCTCCACCATCAGCTGGGCCAATTTGTGACTCTGAATATTGTATCTGTTTTCTTTTGCAGCAATTCACATCTGTGGTCTTTCCTTCCTGTCTCAGAGGAAAGAGAAATGATTGGGTGATTTAGCTGTTTAACCTCTGAGATTTGTGCTTCAGGGGCTGCTGCCATGTCTGTCCATGCCTGTACAGCAGCAGCCATCTCCTGCTTCATTGGCAGTAGTTGAGAGTGACTTTCCTGCCTGTGGAAACTTCACCTACCTAATGGTAGGCTCCTGAGGAGAGTGATGTTATCTATATCACTTCCCATCTTTCTTGCTCTGTTTCTTATAGTCAAGGGAAAAGGCTGAGGGTTCTCATTCCTCCTTTAGATTGTCTTTGGGTCACTCTGTTGCTGAGGTGCCATCATGTTGTCATATTGTGCCTTGCTTTTCTCTGTGAAGAGAAATGTGGCTACACCATCATCAGTACTTTTTAGAAAAGACATTGGCAATCATGCTTTTTTGACAGCCAGAGAGATTTTCAGGATTATTTAAAATGTCTCATTAGACTCCTTCGAGTCCTTAAAAAGAAGATGGTGTTGGTGGCATCATTCAGGACATGCTGTCCTGAAGACACACTCTGAATGACTGTGATAATTTCTGTGGATGAAGCAGTCTGTATGTGGTCCAGATTCTGTGGTTTTCTTGCACCCTACATGTCAGCTGGACGAACAAAGTTATCTTTGAAGATGCTGTTTTTGAGAGATTACCATTTGTTTTCATCCTCTTTTGTGGTGATAGCTGTGGAAGGAAAAAACACAGGTTTGCTGCTCTTTCTTATGATGATAGTCCTGGAAAAGGAGTCTTCTCCTTGGAGCCACCAAGCTTTGCCTAGAAAGGTGTGAAGCTTTGTTAGCTTTCTAGGAGTCAGATCCACTGGTCAGTTGTACATCCTCATTAGTGTTCTGTTTATGTATTTAACAAAGGGCTTCTTTCTTTCTCTGCTAGAGCTTGTTTGACAGCCAGAACCTATTTGAACTCATTCTTGGACGCTGTGGATGACCCCAAATAGCCTCTTATTTACATACTTTTTAGTGTTTTGATTAATGAATTGTGAAAAGCTACCAAGTCTTTGACTGCAGACTGATTGTCATTTTTCAAGTCCCTTGGCACCTTCCCAATGTCAGCCAAGAGCATGTCACACTAGCTCCTTTTTCTGCAGAGACTGCAGTCTCCTTCTCTGTTCCTTTCCTATAGCCCAAGTAGTTGTGGGCTTGTTACTATTGCACAGGCCTCTACAGGTAGCAGTTACTTATCTGAGTTCTTCTCCTGCCCAACAACATACTTAAAAAAAAAATTATGTGGGACTCAGTCTCCATCAGGACACCCGTTCAGTGTGGGAAGATCCAAATCCTCTGATCACCTGTACACGATTCCTTCCATAGAGGAGGTGTGTATGAGCTCATTCTGACTTCTGTCCCAAAGTAGTGTCTGTTAGGGAACTGTTTTTATCCCCATACTGAATACTGAACACTGAGAGTCTTACTTCATCCTCAGCACTGCTGAGGACTTTTCTTTTTACCCTAGTGACCTCTTACCAGAGTTTGGTTGTCTTGGTGCTGAAAGATGCAAGGTCTCACCCATTTATGGTGGACAAACTGTTTTCAAGTTATAACAAGTCTGTTTTGGAGACAACAGAAATAACATTTTCATTTGTCACTTTGCTATCATCCATCAGAGCTCAAGTTGCTCAAGTTGTACCAGTTGTTGGGAATGCTTAACATTTGTCAAGTAGCCCTCTGGAGCTGCTTTTCCTTCTCCATACCAAAAATCATACTATTGTAGAAGCCCCAGCAGAGATGTAGCTAAGGGGATCAAATTGCTGTGGGAAGGATTCAGAGGCCCATACAACTATAAGGCTCTGTAAGCTTAAGACAGTTACTGATTAGTGCTAAATGTATATACTACACAGTGTTCAATACAAATGAACAAGCTTTTGAAACAAACAAAAAAGGAGTTTACCTCGCTTGAGATAGGCTGTTCAAACATGCATTTCCCTGCCCCCAATCTTTCCTGGTATTCACCTTTGTCAGGATCTTGCAACAGAATGAACAAAATCAGCCTCATGATTTGTTATTTCTTCTGTATATCAGGTGGGATGAAAATAGCACAGGACTGATTAAGAATAAAGAACCTGTTACACAGCTTTGAATGTTAATATGTTGTAAATATAAACCTTGGGTGCATTTCTGAATAGCTTTGCTCCTAAAATTATCTCTCTTATCTTATGACTGAAAAATAATCTAAATATAACCAATACTGTTGTTTGGCATGCTGCTTTGGAGTTCACTTAACATATACGCACATCCCACTGTGTTTTTCCTTTTGGTGATTAATTACTGCATTTTGAGTTCTCTGTTACACTTTAAATGATTGCTTGACCGTATACCAGTCCTTTATCTGTCTAGGGGGTGATTTTATATGGCCTAAAAAGCACATAAGCACAGATGTTTCTCTTCCCCTTTATGGTATGAACTTTAAATAGTACTCTACCTGAATCTGTTTGTAAGGATATGAACATTTCTCTTTTCTCTTCTACTTTACTTGTTTTCCCAGTGTATGCTGCTGAGATTAGGTGTTGCTGTATCCTTTTTTTTCCTCTGGACTACAGAACTAACATGATTTTTGTTATTTGCTGAGCTCATAAATCTCCTTTGGAAGGAGCTGTTGATCTAGGCTGGGATTTGAGAAGGTTTCCAGGAAGCTAATAGGAGAGCTGTGCCAGGTCATTCTTCTGTGGTAAACGAGGTGGAAAAGGTGGAGAATCCTTGTCTTAAATGATTTTAGTATCCCCATGTTGGAGATAATGTTTTGACAAATGTTTAGCTGCACTGTGCCGCTAATGTGCTTGAGGGGAATGTGCTGATATGTTAGAGCAACTTCTGCCTTTTCAAGTCAGATGAGAGAATTATCTCACTTAATCTCATTTGTACAGCACGTTAGAGAATATGTCCTGAAATTTCATGTACCAAGACAGCTGATCTGTGAGTAGTTTGTAGGAACTTTTACAAGGGTTAAGTAAACCATTGGATTTTTCTATGGGTAATCATGGCAGTTGCAGGTTGAGATGTGGTGTTTCAAGTCAGTAGCATCTGGCAGAGAGCTCAGAGTCTCAGCTTTGCTTAGCCGCAACATTTTCTGTGTTGCTCCCTGCCTCATTCCCCTCTTCACAACACATCTTTATGCCACTTCCATCTTCCTGCCACTGTGCTCCTGTAAGATACTTTCCTCCATAAAATTTATCCCCACTTTGAAAAGTGGTGTCCTATCTCGCCTTGGAGCAATGTGTTTGGGTGGCAGTCTTCGGTTTTTTGGAACCTTCACATGTTTATTGACAGAGTCCTGAATGGCTGTAAGTGCTGTTAATCCTCTTTTAGGGGTTAAGAACTGAGTTTTGTGAAGTCCAAGGAGGCTTTGTGATTGTCCAGGTCAGAAATGCAGGATGGGGAGAATTCTTCAGATAGACAGCATTAGTTAAAACTGTGTTACTAAAACCATGAACAAATCTTGGTTCTATAAAGCAGACAGAGTTCTTGACAAACTTAAGATGTTTAGCAGGTATCTTTATTTTGCCTGTTAGATGTGGTTAAGGAAATGAAAAAAATGTGCTTGTTTCTTCAGAAATAAGACTCTTTGGTCCTAGCAGACTGTCTTTTAAAGATCTTCTGTTCTCTTTCCTTGTCCTGTTCCTTATCTTAGCAGGCTTAATAGCCTGCTGGTTTATGTTAAGCTAAATGTGTATCTGCAACGTAGAGTATGTACATATGTGCTTAGAATAATCATCGGTGATCAAGGAGAAATAAACCTGCGGGATGGTGGAAGACTCTTCTAGAAACTGAGCAGCTCTACTGCAGAGTTGTGAATCACTTATTGGAGGGAAGTTTTATAAAAACTACTTTGTTGTGGAAAGCATAGCAGAGCATTCTGGGGACATTTTTTTTTTTGGTAGCCATAACTAATAATAGGGGTCACACACAATGTAAGTCTAGTGTAACATGTTAGTTAATGTCTGGTCCTTCTCAAGTGATGCCCTGGGATTTCTTTGGTACTGTGCTGTTCCTGTAAGTTTTGTCATGCTCACTAGTCCTCAATACAGCTTCACATGTACCAACACATGTGACTACCCAGGTGATAAATCTGACAAACATCATAATCCTGCAAAGGGTTCTAGGAGCACAGCTACCACAAGGATCATCCCTCTCCCTCCCTGTGCATCACTATGCCAGTGCAGCTGTGGAATTAACCTTACTTTGGAGCTGTTCTGACTAGAAGAATAGCCTCAGATAAAGCAAGACTTGCATTTCAGCCTTTTACAGAGTCTGAGATGGCTCATGACTGAAAGGTGGGTGGGATAGGAATGAGCTGAGGGACCAAAAGATGGTGGGACAAAGAAAGTTTTATTCCTTTGGTGGTATGGAATCATAGAATATTCTGAGATAGAAGGGACCCACAAGGATCTTCACGTAGGTCCAGTTTAAATGCAGACCCATCAGAGCCAGGATCTCTGTGGAACTTTGTTATAACTGAAGGTTAGCCAGCTAGTGTCTGCACAAAAGGCAGCAAGACTTGACACTTCACTGGCAGCTAAGGCACTGAACTCTTGACTTAAGTGCACATAATAAGTGCAACATGAAACAGCCTAGTGTTGCTGGTAACTGTTAAGAATAACAGAGCATAATGCCAAGGCCACTTCTCCTTTCTTTCTTTCCCCTGCCCACCATCACATATAATTCCAAATTTTTACTAGGAATTTCTTTTTTAAAGTTTATTCATACAGTTGTCAGCACAGGAACACAAACCTGCGTGCTGTCACTGTGCTAGTCGCAGTGACAGGTCTGCACTCCAGTCAGAGATAGTAAAAGGAATATCTGAAGCCAGTGCATCTCTGAGCTCTTTGAAATGCAGACCCATTGACTTAATTCCAAGTACAGCAACCTAGTCTCTGGGCATTTATCTGCAAGAGGACCTCTCCCTTCATCAGAGGCTTAGGAGGAGTGTACTTTAGCATTTCCTTTTCTAACTGTACATTCTCTATTTTTCATGCCTATCTCTTTAGGTTTAGTAAGGGTTTTATATAAATACAAGTACAGCTTCTGGTGGTTTACTAAAAAACGTTAATTGAAAAAAAGAGTTCACAGCACACTTAAGTAGATGTTTTAAAGGAGAGGCTAGTTCAAATCAGATCTTTAGCTTTGCAGCTGTTGTGGTTTGCTACTGGCCAAATACCAGGCACCCCTGAAAGTTATATGCTCTCCCTCTCTTGCTCTCAGCTGGGCAGAAAGGGGGGAAAAAACTAAGGGCTTCTGAGTTGTGAGATGAGGACTGAGAGAAAACACTCTTAAGGGCAAATCAGGTTCAAATTTAAAGGTATAAAGTAAGTTTCTTATTAACAGAGTCAGAGGAAGATAATGAGAAGTAAAATAAGACTTTAAACCATCTTTTTCTGCCCCCAGCTGTTCCCTCTTTCCCACTGACAGTGCAGGGAGACAGGACATATTGGTTTTGATCAGTTCGTCACCCAAGATCTTTTTCTTTTTGCTCAGGGAGCGGAGTCTTCTGCTGTAGCATGAATCCCTCCCACGGAGAAACAGTCTTCCAAAAACTATTGTGGCATGTCACTTGTCCATGGGGTGCAGTCCCCTAAGGATAGTCTGTTTGAGTTTGGAAGCAAGGGCCCTCTATCTCTGGAGGCAGGGGTTCTCTCTCTCTATTTGGGCCTTCCACTGGATCACATCTTTCTCTGGTATCCACCCACTCTGGCAGGAGCACTTTTCCCATGGGCTGTGAGTGGATCTCTACATCCCCCATGAACTTCGTGCCTCACAGGGGACAGTTTGTTTCACCATAGTCCTCATCATGGCTTGCAGAGGAATCTTGGCTTTAACACTTGGAGCACCTCTTCCCCCTCTTTTTCCACTGACCTTGGTGTTGCCCTGTTGTTGTCCCTCACATGTGCCCACCTCCTCCTCTTCTGTGACTGCAAGTAAAACTGGTGCTCATAGGTGCTTTTGATAACGAGTTCTGCTAATTCAAAGATTCCTACAGGATCCCACAGCTCCGAGAGGTCAATCTCATCGAGGTTCTGTACCAGAGAGTCTCTCACCGTGTTTCTGCTGCTGGCCACGCGGCCCCGCCACCGCCAAGCGGGCAGTGACGGCCACCACGGCCCCGCACTATTTAACCCCTCTCTTCCTGCGGGGCCTGGGAAGGAGAGGCTGCTGCCACTGCCCCTGCCCTTCTTCCCATGACACGGCTGGCTGGGGTTGGCCAGGCAGTAGAGGCTTGCCACGCGCTGCGCCAGGACAGCAGCAGCCGTGGCGCCTCACCACCCCGGAGAAAACTGCGCATGCGTGTTTCAATTTTTCTTAACTGTGTCATCACAAAGGCATTACCAGCCTCTCTAATTGGGCCAACAGAATGTCCATCTTCAGAGCCATCAGAGATTGGCTCTGCTGGACATGGTGGAAGCTTTTAGCAGCTTCTCACAGAAACTACTCCTATGGCCCTCCCTCACTACCAAAAACCAGGCTGTGCCAAATCAACACAGCAACTTGTCTCTTGTGCTAGGCTCTCACGGGAGCAGCATTTCTAATCATTGTTAATAATGTAGCAACACTTGGTGATCTGACTCCATTAGCTCCTAAGGTAATAGCCCACAATTATTGAACTGTGTTTTACTTTGCTAAATTGAAAGGTGAAGTCTGCCTTCCTGAGCACATGAATTTACCTGTTAAAATGGCCACAGGCTCTGGCTTCTTTGAGTTCATTGTATGACTTTGGATTAACCTGGTAGGAGTGATACTGAAATGGAGTTGCAATTTAGATTTTCATCCTGAGACTGATGCTCCTGGTATTGCATAAAGTCATTTAAGTAGCAAACTAGAAGATAACCATTGCCTCCCACAGATTTTAAAGATAAGCATGTATATATTGATTGTCATCATAGTTATAGCAGTACCTTACCTACTCCACTGCACGAAAGATAATTGACTAAGCCATCAAAAGAGTATTCTTAGTACAAAAAGAATGGGAAGATGTTGGAATCCAAAATGCAGAGAACTCTCAGAATTTTGGGCCTGTAAGCCGAAGGTTAGAATTAAACACAGGATTTGATCTGAGACCCTGGAAAAGGTTTCCAAACTTAGGTGCTGGGAGCGAGAATGTGGATTTATAGTTTAAAGCAGAGACATGTTAAGCTAAATAGAAGACAGTTTAGAGTTTTGGAGTTTAAGATACAGAAAAAATAAAAGTAGTTACAAAGGTAAACAAGAGGTTTAGAATGCAGTACTGTAGGTTTTTGTCATACATAACATGATTGGCTAATAAAGTTTACACTGTAGCATGAGTCCATAAGACAAAATATTTAAGGATTGGGTCAAAAACATAAATATCTTTGTTGGTAGTGTTTTATTGGTCAATAAATTCTTTAAAAGTCTTGTAGCTAGAGGTCTTATGACCTTCTGAGCCATGCAGGGAAGATGTGAGCCAAACTCACCCTTCCTGCCTATGTAGAAGATAAGAAAAATAAATCGCATAATCTAAAAAACTCAGAGGCATCGTCTTTAACTCATTCAAAACTCCTTCAAAAATCCCCATACCATATCTCTGCCAGATCCCTTCTAGGGGTGTGTGGTGCTGCCAGCATTGTCACATTGCTACATGTGGGAAGGGCAGAGATGCAGGCCAAATTCCCCAAATCCCAACACTGTTGACAGTCACTGTGGTCCTACTAGTGGTTTGTAAATAACCTGCTTGGACCATTCCCGCAAAGACTTTTCCTTTCCTAGTATGTTCTCTGGACAGCAGTAGCAAGGCTGATAGGCAGAGTGCTGAGAGTTACTAAGATGATGATTATTTTTAAGGGCACTTGCATGTTATATTAAAGCATGTGCTCTGCTCATTTGTTAGTTTAGATCTGTTGTGCCTCTGTGTTTTACAGTAGTGAGAGAAGTTATGTGTAGCTAACAGCAAAGCTTTCTTTTCTGACCTCTGGGGTCTTTTTTTGCCCTAGATGAAGAATACATGCAGGTGAAGATTGAGTACCTAAGCTGAAGTAACCCCAAATTAAATTTATTTTCTTTTATTCTAGTGGTGGCTCTGTGTAAGGAGGGGTATTACAGCAGTTTTATCTGTCACACACCCTACTATGCAAGCAAGAGAGAAGCCCAGACAATTTTCTTGCCATTTTAGATCATGATGGAAATAAAGGAGCTGCCTTATTGCTAGAATATGGGAGGGAGATATTATTGCTATGACAATGTGAGATATATTGTTAACTATTTTTCTATTACAGTTCACGATCTGCAGAGCTTCGGACTTGATAATGTAAGTGTTTCTACAGCAGTGTTACAGTTCTTTTAGTCTATTTTCCTTCTGGATTTCCCTCCCATTGCCACATTAAGATCCTAGATTGCTGCAGATTTGGCTTTATGGGTCTAAGCAAAACCTGGGTTCTGCTTTCACAGAGAGTTCTGAAATACATTCTATGACATTTGCATGCTGCTTGGCAAACCTGCGCTTCTCTTCCTGAGCCTGCCTTTTCCCTTAATCTATGCTTCACAGTTTCTTGTGGTTAATATTGTCACAGCTGCTTCTGGATCTGTTGGAGTTTACCTTGTGCTGGGAGGAAAGCAGACAATGCTCATACTTATTCCTCCAAGGCAGCTGATAGTATGTGCTCCTATTGCAGAGAGAGGAGTGGGTGGGAGAGCCTGCTCTGTAGATGGGAGGAAAGGGCACTGAGATCTGTAGATTTCAAGCAGGAGAAGGAGAAATTCCTTGTCTTGAAATCTCCAATGAATAAAAAAGAAGAGCAAATGTTTTGGAGTTTACAGTTGGGATGCAGGGAGAAAAGGAGCACCTGTCTCTGTTCTAGAGCCAGGCTCAGAAAAATATACCAATAACGACCTTCAGGCCCCTTACCTTACCCCTCATGTGCTGTGCAGCTATTTGAGTTATTAGCATTTCCATTTCAGATCAATATGACGCACTATATCAAACATCTCTCATTTGGAAGGGATTATCCAGGCATTGTGAACCCTCTGGATGGGACAGCCATCACTGCACAGCAAGGTAAAAGACAGCTGAAAGAAGTCTCTTTTTAAGTGTCTGTATTAATAAGTGTTAGAAGAGAACAGGAGCAAAGTTCTCAGTTTCAACAAAAACCCTGACAGTGTTATGTGAAATATGACTCCTCCACCTTTTGCTCATTCTGGAGCGGCTGTCTCCATTTGCCTGGAAGAAGTCTGCCAACATGTTTGGATTCTGTGACCTTTCTAATAGGTATCTCTTCAGCATTCGTGAATGCACAACAGCAGGTACAGTGTATCATTATTAAAGGCCTACCTCAGATATAGTTCAAGGAGAGCCCTGTCTAACTACTGCTTACCGTGAGAGAGAATGAGAAGATGCAAGGTAGACAAAAAAGGCCTAATTGGTAGTTGCTGGAGAGCTATGGTGTCTGCCTGATCTTGACATACCCAACAGTAAGAGCTTGAAAAGCTGCAGTGAAGTTGAAATATTGCTGATCTTGATAGCTCCAGATTTGCTGGCTTGTGAGACAATTTTTTCTTCATGCTGCTGCTGTGCTTAAGTTTATTTCCACAAGCCTGCTTTTCTATGAAAGGTCCTTTACATGCCATTGCAGAGGGGTTTTTTTTTAGATCCACTGAAGCCTGAATAGTTTTCCTTTGAAGGTAATTGGAACTGTATGTAATAAAGCTTGGAGAAAGAAGTAATTTGCTTTGAAGTGGTGATAGGATTGTTAGTCCTACCTGAATCTGTTCTTTAAAGTTTTCTACCATTGATTTTGATCCTTGTACCCAAATCAGAGGATGGTGTTTGAAAAAAAGTACAAAAAATTAAAAGGTATCATAATGTTCAGTATGATTATGATGCTGTAGTTATTCTATGAAGTAACAAACTATCTGAGAGGGAGGACCTGTAGCTGACTGGTAAATTTCTGCATAAGCTCAAGCTTTTCATCCTGAGCCTCAGGGAAATTTACCTCAGTTGGTAAATTCTTGAAGAATTTGTTCTGAAGAGATGCTCCAGTAAAGAAGTAGAAGCAGTAGATTGCAGGTCAAATTTATGTTTATTGCAGCTAAATATACCATATGCAAGAATTACTTCTGCTGTAGAAATGGATGGATAGTCTTCTCTAGGGAATTCCATAGAAAATAGCTTTTTTCTTGCATTGTGTTATCCTTAAGAGAACTGAAGGAACAGGCTGGTCTGGGGCAACAGAAGGGATTCTTCTATTTTTTTCTTCACTGGTCCTGATCTTCCTTTTCATCTTCTGATACAATAAATGCCATGCTTCTACAAGAATAAACTGCAATGTTAATTGAAGTTGATATGAGATACTCATTTAGATCTGAGGAAGTTTTCTTAGGGCTATGTTGTTAAGACATTTTTCTGGACTAGAATTGAATTTGCAAGAAGTTTTACTGGTAAAGCTATAGCAAGTTTGTAGAAATAGTTTTTCTATTTATTCAAGGCCAAAATGCCATGAGTTTTGGTTTTGGTGGGAGCAGAAATGAAATTCACTTTGGCAAAAGGAAGGCACATTTCAGACATTTACTTTACTGTCCTTGAAAACCTCCAGCAGCTGTTGTGCAGAAAGATGTTCCCTGACAAGCTGAACAAAAGTAGTTTGTGTCTACCTGACCTGTCAGTGAAAAGCTTCCAGCTTATGGCTTTATATTAATTGTGTCTCTCCCTTTCTTTGCTTATAGCTTCTATGATGTTTCAATATTTTGTCAAAGTGGTCCCCACTGTGTATAGGAAAGTAGATGGTGAAGTAAGTACCTTTTTCCCTGCTACTTTGACAAGTGGAAGCCTTCACTTTCTTCTCATATTCTTGATGCTGACAGCAACTGTGGATCCAGATGTGTTGCCAGATGTATACCAGGGGCTATATTGTACATTCAGTACTTGGAAACCCCAAGTGTGGAATTCGGTAAAGAAACCTGGATAGTATCTTTCTCCACTTGGATTGTAATTTGTGTCAGATAACTTAGTAGGGATGATAGAACATAATTTTATTTTACAGAAACTCAGTTTAATTGCTCTAAGAATAGGGCTAGTATGAACAACATGTAGAAGAATGGCAGGGCACAGAAGAATGCTGAAGGTTGATCTTAATTTATGTGAAGACAGGCTATCTCTGTCTTTCTCTGATCTCCTGCCTCTATATATTATTTTCCTTTTTCTCACTCTTGATTATTTATGGCCTTTTGCTATCAGTACTGTCTCCTGAAGCATGCTTGGCAGGACTGCATTTTGGTCCTGCAGAGGGTGACATAGACTCAGGGTTGAGAGGGACAGCTTATGCTATTGTGTGCCAGCAGAGACCAAATAGTCCAGCCTGGATGTTATGCTTCCTTCATACCATGGGCTAGCTGCAGCTTTAACTGGTAGCCTATAGTAAAAATAGACCTGATAGCAAATACCTGTTCCTGATAGAGCTCTGATATAGCTCTTGAACTCTTTCTAACCACTGTCAGGTTGCCCACATGGGCAGGGCCACGCTGATGTGGTTCACTGAACGCATGTTTTAGTAGCCTTTCCTATTCCCTGTTGGCAAAATAATGTTTGCTGTGTTTGTTTCCTGGTAGGTGGTAAGAACTAACCAGTTCTCAGTTACACGACATGAGAAAATAGCAAATGGGCTACTGGGAGACCAGGGTCTGCCTGGTGTCTTTGTGCTGTATGAGCTTTCACCCATGATGGTGAAGCTGACGGAGAAGCACAGGTAAGAGACATTTCATTCTATTTTGTTCATTCTTCATTGATTTTGTAATTTTGAATAGCTTGAAACTTCATTGTCATTTAGACATGATAGTGCAAATGCCTGAAATTCATCCAAGCCCCTTCCCAGCCAGTGAAAAGGAAGAGGTGCTTACTGGTGCCCTTCCTCTCTGTGTGAACTGTGGTCTGGGTTTTATCTGTTGCTATGTATCAAGATGGGAAAGTGGTGCGAGGAGCAGAAGTGTGATATGATGGTTCTTGGTTCAGACTTCTAATGGGAAGATTAGATTTACATAGCATACCCATTTTACCAGCAGCACCCACATAGTCCAACTGGTCCCTTAGTCTGAATTTGCTATCACTTTTCTACATCTTCCAGCCAGTGTGGAACCTCCTCTTCTCTCTGGGTTAATGGCTGGCAATGCAGCTGCAGGGAACGGGAAGGGGTTGTAGCTGTCCAGTCTTTGAGGTTCATAATGAGGGGCAGAAAATGTCTATATCTTAAAATGTATTAATGTGTGCTTAGGATTTAATTAGTGTGTTGTGTGACCCTCCTGTGCATTCTCACTGGGTAGGAATGTCTTAGAGATTGAAAGCCCATCTTTCAAGTTTATAAATTCAGAACTTCTTTTAGTGCTGATGACTAAAAGTAGCAGTGACAAACTCCATTCTGTAGCCAGTAGGAGTTAATTAATTCCTTAATTTGAGAATTGTTAGCTATGACTATTTAGGGAATGCATACTTATATGGTATGATGAATATTATTAGAATTATCAGTTAATTGTTACATACCTGACATTGGTATCTGAGCTCATGTTGGTTGTTCAAATTCTAGGTCCTTTACTCACTTTCTCACTGGAGTTTGTGCCATTGTTGGAGGCATATTTACAGGTATTGCACCTTTCAATCATTTTGCTTTCTAAAGTGTAAATATTTACTATCTTATGCTTTCTAAAGTCTGCGTGTCTAGTAATAAATCTCTGTTTGATTAAGAGAGGTTATTTCAGCCCTTGGGAAGTGATACATGTTCTGCAGAGCCACAGGAGTGGCATCAGACTGTAGCTAGCACTGGAGGCTTACAAGATGCTGTAGATAATGTAGACCTATTACAGCATTTCATTTAATTAGACCTGTAGACCTGTCATAATATTTCATTTTGATGCTCTACAGGACATTTTGTTTTCTAACAAAGCTGTTCTTCACAGACCATATGAAAGTGTCTGTACTTGCATTCTTGGCCAGCTTGGGTCTGTAAGTAGATACTTGTTTTCATGTGGAATCAACGCCAGTTAAGTCTGTGAACCCAGGTTGCCATGGGCATAATATATGTCTGAGAGACATCAAACTGCTCCCAGACATAGGACCTCCAGCTAGTATTCTGCAAGGACTAGATGGGGTCTTTTGAGAAGAGGTTCAGAGGTTCCTGCAGATACATCTGAGTATCTGCACTTCACTCTCAGTGCTGGCATCTGGAATAGCTAATCAGTATCTGCTCAGCTCTGTGCATGGGAGCAGCCTTGGTGCAGCCGTGCTCTCCAGGTAGTAATCCAGAGTGCTCATAGTCAGACATGTGGGTGTTAAGGGCCAGCCTGAAGATGTGGTCAGGGACCTGAGAAACCAGTTTCTGTGTCACATAACGTCTGTATCAATTATGTATATAACATCATACCTTTATCTGCAAGATTTCCATCATCTGAGGTGTCACAGTGCTCAATTAACCTGATATTGTTAAACAGAATTTCTGTCTGCAATAAATTTTATCCTATTCATCTCTGAATTGAAAAGTCATTCAGAAATTTCTTTCATGACAAATTCAAGTGCCCGTTAGCACTGACTGGGTTTGACAGCCAATTCATGTTTCTGCCATGCACCATGCTCAGACTCTCTGTATTCTAGAGATCAAATCAGCTAGTGGCCAATAAGGTCAATTACTTCTGCCAGCAATAGCGTGGCCAACAGGACCAGGGCGGTGACTGTCCCCCACTGCATACTGGTGATGTACCTTGAATCCTGAGTTCAGTTCTGGACCCTTCATGACAAGCAAGACATTGAGGTTCTGCAGCAAGTCCAGAGAAGAGAATGGAGCTGTGGAAGGAGCAGGAACATAGGTTTGAGCAGGTGGGGGTGCTCAGCCTGCAGAAAAAGAAGCTCAAGAGGGACCTTCTTGCTCTCTACAACTGTGTGAAAGGAGGTTGGAGCCAGATGAGGGTCAGTCTCTTCTTCTGACAGGGAGAGGATGAAAGCAAATGGCCTCAAGTTGCACCAGGGGAAGTTTAGATTGGATATTAGAAAAAAAAATCTGTCATGGAAAGGGTTGTCTGTGGCACAAGCTGCTCAGGGCAGTGGTAGAGTCACCCTTCCTGGAGGAATCTAAAAGATGTGTAGATGTGACACTTAAAGACGTGCTATAGTGGTGGGCTTGGCAGAGCTGGGGGCAATTGGACTCTATGACATTAGAGATCTTTTCCAACCTAGATGATTCTGTGCTATTCTAAAGTCACCTCAGTGTTCGTGTAACCATATCAAATTGATTCCAGAAATAGAGATAATTTCAGGGCAAAACAACCACACAAGAGTTATCTGAAGCATGATAGACCAAATATTAAGTCCAAGAATATAATATTATATAGTAATAAAAAGAGGATTCAATTCCCATTTTAGCTGCAGTGCTTTATATCATATTGAAATGTCTTTGTATACAGCCAGGTAATCATTTACTTATTCCTTTGATTGAAGTTTTGAATAAAAGAAAGAATATGAAGCTTTATATATTTTCATTGAAAAATAGCTCCCTAGCAACCTCTGTGTTCCTTCCCTGGCAGGAACTCAAGGTTCCTATCCTGTGAAAACCTTGGTTGTCTGGGGTTTGTGGTACAGTAGGCCGCTCTGAGTTTTTCTGTGGTCACAAACAAACACTGAATTAATAGGCTTCTTCAGGGCTGGAGAGGTTTGAGGAAAATACTGCAGAAAGAATTAAAGGTAGTGGTTTGTATTGTTTTGTGTCTGGTAGGTGTGCATTGCTATCTCCAATAAAGGGCATCCTTCAAGGCCATCATATGGTACTTTTAGAGTTGATGTGAAATGAGCAAGAAATGGGAAACAAGTCCTTTGCATGCTGAATCAAGGCAACAAGTGGCGTAAAGCACATCGGCTTCCTCTCCAAACTCTTCTCAGTCATCAGTAAACATGCATGATGCAGCCTGTCTCTTTTATTTCTGGAAAAGGGATCTTTTCTAGAGAAGCATGATCACCTCTGTCCTGTAGGGTGGGTCTTGTCTGTCCTGAGGAGGTGAGGACTTTACTGCTCTGAGCGGCAACAGCAGCAGCAGAACCTTTTTCTGTCTAACGGACGTGGTATTCCTTTCCTCTGACAGCAGGGTTTGTGTTTTCTGTCTTTGGGAGTTGTTCTGTCTTTGAGGCATGTCTGACTTCATTGCTTTGGTTTTCTCCTTTAGTTGCCGGTTTCATTGACTCCTTGATCTATCACTCAGCACGTGCCATCCAGAAGAAAATTGAACTTGGGAAGACAACATAAATAAGCAATGGCATCAACCCATTTAAAAACAAACAAACCAAAACCAAACAAACAGACAAACAAAAACAAACAAAACAAAGTAACCCCCACCAGCCTCCAAGGAGAACTGAACAGGTTCTTTGAAGCACAAGTGGTCTTCTGAGAGTGCACAGGAGAAGAGGTTTGGAACTTCCACATGGCCCTAACCACTCATATGCCCTGGTTCTTTGGCCTTAGTTTGTGGATGGAACAACTTGAGCCTTGCTGCTATATAAAGATTAGCTATCATATCTGGCTCTGCAGGCCCTACTCTCACACTCTTTTTGTGTCAGTCCATGTTCCTCCAGTTCTGTTCCCATTCCCTACAGAGATGCTGGAGATACTGTATTCAGTTTGCCTCTAGGAATAATGTAGTTTATTGTCAAGAGACCTGTAATGGATTGAAGTTGCCATCAAATAAGCTTTCTAGCAACACCATCAGGGATTTTTAATTTCTCCATAAAATGTTTCTGGGTATGCTGATGCTGTATGTCAGACCTTCATAAAAATGTGCTGAATCCCATCTATTGCCTTCCAGCCCTCCTGGAATGCATGGGGCGCCTAAGCATTTGGGATGTACTTTCTGTGCTGGGGGAGCTCCCAATTGTTCGTCTTCTGAAAGTTGCGAGTTGATGTTTCACAAAAAAAAAGGTGTCCAGAATTTTAATTGATTTTTAATTGGATTTTTTTTTTCATTTCCCCTTGGTATATATTTTCAAATAAAGTCCATCCTCTCTTGTTCTAGTAAGTCACATGGAAGAATAATTAAATTATTTTAACTAGTCCTGATACTAAATTGGAAATAAGAATTAAAAGACACATTGCATTGTGGCAAAGTATGTAGAGATTGTGATGATGATGGGGCTTTTTTATTTTAAATGATTACACAAATGAGTAAAGTGCTTGGTATCTGAAACTATATTGGGAGAAATTTGAAAATAATGAGGAAAAAGAACTTGTGAATTCTTGCCTATTGGATGTAAAACAGACCGATTACTCTTAAATCTCAGATCTGGATTTGCTTTGGTATGACTCTAATATTGGTCCAAGCAGTTGAACAGGCACAGGATCAGATACTGCAGAGAGAAAGCTGTTTTGCAATTTATTTTGAAGCAGGTTTTGCTAGGTGGTTGGGGTTTTTAATTAGTTGAACTTACCTATAAACCAGAGAGTCTAAAAACTGTTTTTTCAGCTGGGGAGGGAAGCAATTTGTGGTGTGGGTAAGGAAAATGATAATCTTCAAGCAAGAATGTTGAAAAGCAGGTTTGTTTTAAATGTATTTTTACAAAGCTATTTAATGAATCCAGTGGGTCAGGATCACACAGTACTACTACAGGATGAGGAATAGAACACAGTATCTGTATGTTTCTCAGGATCAAAAAGTGACCTGAACAGCTTCAATTGCTCATCAGTGCATGTCAGCTTTGTAACTAAATTTATAGGAATAGTAGGAGAGAGAAGATGAAAGGAAGTAATGCAGCAAGAGTAACCCACAGTGAAACAGTTATCATCACTGTTTCCTATCTAGGACTGGCTTATCCTTGATAGGAAAGCAAATTGTTTGTAAACTGGACAAGCACTGGACATTATTGCCCAGAGCAGACCTGAGGACCTAAAGAAAGGTGAAGGGAAGGTGAAGGTGCAATACTTGTACTCATCATGGGATACTGCAAAATGTGGAGAGAAGAAATCGAAGACACTGAAATGGAGATTCTATGTAGAGAGACAGAAAATTAATGAAGCTAATAGTTAAGTAATACAGGCTTCTGCTATCTGTAGGGATGATATGAGTCCAAGAGATCTGGTGATTTTAATAGACTGAAAGCCCAAGTGACTAAGAACCATGATAAAGCTGAGTCTGAATCAAGGATGTTAGTGACTGGAAGTGATAAAAGAAATCCTGCTAATCCTGCTCTGGAGGACAAAAACCTTCTTTAGGGAGCTCAGTCCCCAGGGTCTGCAGTCTTGATCTGCAGGGGGGTCATGTTCTGCAGGGGTGCCTTTTCAAAGTTGTAAGGGGTCAAAAAGCAAAGGAAGTGGTTGTTCATGTTTTTTCAAAGTTTATTCAACATAAGATCATTTCAAGTGTATTTGATTCTGTTGTCTTCTGTCACCATGTTTGATTTTTTTTCCCTTTTTATTCTTCCTTGATGCAATTTTAAAAATATTCCCTTAGTTAAGGACTGTAAAAATAAAAGTCTTAGTAAAAGACTGGGCAGGGTGAGGAGGGCGTCTTCCTTTCCTAAGACCAACTACAGACCTCCCCCAAAAGCCATCTGTGGGTGGAAATACCAGCTCTGTCATGTGGACAGCAATATTTGAGCAGCTGCTGTCCACCACTGGCTTCACAGCCCTGCTGGGCCACACACAACAGCTTACAGGCTCCATGCCCACTTCCAGCCCCAACATCTCCCCTTTGTCCCTCCCAACCAGCTTGGGCAGAACTGTGCCCACCCTATGTCCAACTAAACACAACATTGCTACTGCCATGGGAGAATGGCACCCACAGTACCCAGCTGGTAGGACCAGCACAAGCAGTACTGAAACGCTACAAATTGCAGGGTCTATGAGCCCAGATGGTGGGGTGGAACACCAAGCTAAAGAGCCAGGACAGCTGCTGGCAGTGTCCTTTGGCCCATTCCTGGCCAAACAGCTGGCTCCAGTTTCTTGGAAATGCATCAGTTTTAAAATACAATCCTGCCTTCATATACCCGTCTCTCAATGAGGCTGAATTCAACATCAGTGTCATGTGCTCTCGTCCTGCGAAAGGCTCCAGACCAGTGAGTTTTTTCCCAATAGAGGTGCCAGTTCCCTTCAGTGTCTGCTCCAAAGCCAAACATGGAGACCTGTGTGCATGCCAGCCAGAGCCAATGCTGTATGGACACTGGAGCATCCTACAAGCATATGGACAAGCAATGCAAGGGGAGGTACAGTGGCAGCATCTGGTATCACTGGCTGTGCTCACCTAATGGCAGCTGTGCAAGGCAAAGAGCAGGGCTGTGAAGCCGGTGGAGGGCTATCACCCATGATGCTCTGTCCAGTTGTCATGGATGTACTTGAGGAAAACTGGGCTCAGGATCAAAACCTGGGTGGGGAGTGGAGTGGTATGGTGCTCTCCATGCTGGAACAGGACAGTCAGCCCAACACAGTGCAGCCATTGGGTCACTGCCCAACAGAGTTCTGCCTGCCCCTGAGGAGCTGGAGTGCACGGAGCCATTACCTTGTTCCTTTGAACTGTTTAACTCTCACATGTGCTGCAAAAGCAGAGGCAAGCAATGATCATGTAGTACACCCACTGCTGAGGGGACCCATTTCTTTGCAGAGGATATTCATTGTCTCCCAGCACCCAGCCCAGTGGCATCTCCCACCCCTTGAGTTGGCCAAGCAGCATCCCCTGGCCTGGCTGTAGGAAGGGACGCATCAAACTCATGGCCCCAATGTGGGCACAGCTGCCATCCCACACATAGGAGTATGGTACTGCAGGTTGCCTAAGCCCTGTGGGGACATGTCAATGCCCAACTACCTCAAAGTGCAGGGCAGAAGGATGCTCAGTACCTTTTGTGCCATCAGGACTCATGCCAGGTCTCCAGTGAGGCACTAGAATCCCCAGATCCCACTGCACCATCCACGGGGTTTCCAGCACAAAAGACAGCATCCCCCAATGCTGACACACTGTGTGAGTTCTCCAGAGGAGAGGTGGAGAAGACACTGGTCACCCACTACAGGTCCAGAGGTTTGAAGGGAACAAAGACAAGGTGAACATCGGGCCTTAGGTTCACTGCACTCTTCTGGGTACATGAATGTCACTGTAGAAATGAACAAGACACTTCTTTTCTTCATGCACAATAACCCAATCCTTATTGTTCACAGTTCGTATTTATCATATTTATCATAGTTCTAAAGGCATCATGTTTCATTCTAATTGGTAACTTACTGCAAATCAGTTCATTGCTTAGTAGTTGCTAGTGTATGTGTCCATCAAAAACTTTCCTCTCTAATGATGTTTACATTCTTGTTTCATGGGTACAGAATTATTCTCACGGTTAGAGCCTCTATTTTCACAGGTAAAATTCCTTTCTCACAGTAACTTGCTAGGCTAGCTGTTAGCTGCACCCAGCTGATGCAGCAGGCCTAATCTATGATTTTACAAGGGTAACAAGGCTCTTATTCTGTAAGGCTTTACCTATATGCAACACATGAAGAGATGCTTTCTTCTCATGCCAACATCCAGCTCAAAGCCAGTGATCTTTGCTCCATTCATCCTAAAGGACAGCAGGATGGTGTGTCCCAAAACAAAGGTGCATCTTCCCAGGCGCTTGGTCCCACCAGGCAGCGACAGCAGGCCACCCTAGCCAGCAAAGAGTGGATATGGGTGACACAAGGCCTGTGTGTCCCAGGATGCAGGGCTCCGGAAAGCAGGGTCAGCCAGCCACCTCCTTCACAGGGTTTGTGTTGGCAGATTTCAACAGCATGGACAGGGACTGGGGCATGCTAGGGTTCTCAGAAGATAGGGAGAGAGCAAGTCCCTTTAGGTCACCCACCTCAGCACCCAGTCATGAGCATCAATTAGCATCCCATGACTGGACTCTTTCAGCTGCCCAGAGTTTCCCACCACTGCACAAGTCCTGAAGTGAGAAGGGTCCCACGCATCAACTGTCAGGGCCCAGAAGACATTGAAGAGCTGCTGAATTATGGCCTGGAGCTGGATATCACCTGGGACCCTGCAGGGTCTAGGGGAGCAAGCACAGTGACATGCCGCATTAGCACCTCCAACAGTAGCCCAAGGGGAGACAAAATCCCATTTCTCCTAGCAGAGACCTGGGAAAGGGCAGCAAAAACAGATGGGATGTTAGGAAAAGGGTGTAAAACAGCCCAGGGGGCAGGGTATGAAGAGGAGTCTTGGCCCTGACCCACTGTGAACAGATTCAGGGAGCCTGGGAAGACCAACAAGCTCCTGCCCATTGCCTCACTTATCAGCCACCACTGAACTACATCTGAGGAGAGCTCGTGGTGTGCACCTGTCAGCAGAGGCCCTATGGCTGCCTTATAGTGGGTGTTGAACCATGCAGAGCTGTTGGTAGGGGTGGTGCAGTGAGCAGTAGGGGTGTGGAGGAGGGAGGGAACCCAACAGCAGCAATGCCGTCTGTGAGGACTCAGAAACAATGCCACAGGACGAGCAGCACAGGGCACAGGGCCAGCACCACCTTTGTGTACCTCTGTAACAGCGGCCCATGAGCCACCTGCAGTGATGTGTCACAAACACCAGTGGCACCACAGTATGCCTTCTTACCCACCCTGTCTGCCCAGCTTCCTAGGACATCCCTTGGATGCTCATCCACTCTGAGGGAACTGAAATAGCCCAATATTAATTTCCTTTTTTAAGTGTTCATTGATGTTATTGCTGTGTTCTGCTGTTGCCACTGCCACCATTTACTTCAGGCCAGACAGGGTTGGCTGGAAGCATGTGCTGTACAAGAAACTTCTCTCTGCATGCAACACATGTAGGGTCTGTAAACTGACCTGTGAACTAGCAGCAAAGCATCATCACCCTGGCCATGAGTCAAACACCAGCTTCCCCATTCTAAGTGGTGTACATTCACCTACCAAGTCCACAATGCTAGCAGTGAGCTCTCGTCCCCATGCCTGAAGAGAGGCTGGGGCAGAAGAGCCCCACAACCTCTCTGCCCTGCTGAGCCCATGCAGGCACCATTCAGCTCCCACCCTAGCAGTCCTGGGGTTCTGCAGTTTCAAGGGCATTAAATCATTGCCAGGAAGAACATCTGTTCTCTATCAAAAAGCTCTCATGTAGCCTAAGGTCAGAGGGAAAAGGGTTTTCCATTTTTCAGGGAATTCATTAAGTGCTCAGTGACACAGGACTTGGCTTCTGTGGCCCAAGGCAAGAGCGAAGAGCAGAGCTTCATAGCAGCCTTCATCCCAGGGTCAGAAGAGAACACAGCTGGTTTGTGGAGGTATCCCCTCTCTGCTAGAAAATCCCTCATGTTCTCACAGTAGCACCCTGTGCCTCCCTCATTTGCTATGTGTCAGCACTAACTCCATTTCTCCATAGAAACCATTTTCTGCAGCTCCTGGAGAACAGAGCCCTAATGGACATCCCTGCTCACCATGGTGGCTGACTCAGATCTGTGCTCAGATCTGACCCCCAGAACACGTCCCAGACAGCAAAACTGCTGTCCATGGGGTCCAGTCAACAGAGATGGGAGACAGAACAGAGTGGGAGAATCTGTGGATGTGACAGCCTGGTCAGAGAGTGAGAAAACTAGATAAGTGTGACCGTGTTCACAGGGGTTCTTGGATGAGGGAAAAGACGAGGATCTGACTCCATGTTTCAGAAGGCTTGATTTAGTTTTTTTATAATATATATTACATTAAAACTATACTAAAAGAAGAGAGGTTTCATCAGAAGGCTAGCTAAGAATAGAATAGCAAAGAATGATAACAAAGGCTTCTGTCTCAGAGAGAGAGTCCAAGCCAGCTGACTGTGATTGGCCATTAACTAGAAACAACTCTATGAGACCAATCACAGATGCACCTGTTGCATTCCACAGCAGCAGATAACCAATGTTTACATTTTGTTCCTGAGGCCTCTCAGCTTCTCAGGAAGAAAAATCCTAAGGAAAGGATTTTTAATAAAAGTTGTCTGTGACAAATAAGTTTTCCCAGAATTGGCTTGTGAGACTTTAGGGAGTTAGAGATAAACAATGATAACTTCTTATTGTAAACAACTGGCAGGTGTTGTTCTCCTACTCTCGGTTTTCCTGTTTTTTTCGAAGATTGTTTATAAGAAAGGCATTTTGTTAATTAGCCAATCAGGTGAAATATATTGATAATTGACCAATCTGGTCTATCTGTATTGGAACAGTCTATAAAAAGAGAGAATTTGAAGTAAAGCGAGATGCTGTGCAAACCAGCCTTCTGATGTCATTTCTTACATAACAGCAACAAGAATCTGCATGATCCTAGGTGGCTGAAGCCTGCTGTTCCTTCTAATAGCCTGTCCCTTCTAAAAGCCCAGGAACCATCACCCCCATATTAAAGGGGGAAGCACAAACAAGCCATTGCCAGTGCAACTGGAAACCCAGATGTTCGTTCTCCCAGGCATGAAGATGCCATGGAATGCCAGCTCTTCTTCCCACAGGGTGGCTACCAGAGACCCCACACTTTCCCTGCTGGCAGTCACAAGTTCCTATAACTTAATCTTTTGTACTCTTGCAAGCACCCACTCCACTGAGCACGAACGGGTGAAGGTGATGCTACTGGACTCAGTAGCCTCTCCAGTGCTTTTTGCAAGTGCAGCAACTGCGAAGGGAAGAGGCAGTGTTGTACCACGCTGTGGGGAAGAACTGTGGGTGATACAGTAAGGTCAAAACTGCTGTCCTTTCTTCGTTAGTGCCTGCCACTCTGGCATTCTGGCACAGCCTCTCCATGCAGCCCAGTCAGGTTCCCAAGGCCGAATCAGGAATTTAATGATTAAGAAATTCCTCTGGGTGGGAAAATCTGCCTGGAGTGAAGCTGCTCTCCAGCAACGCAGAGCTCTCAACAGCCTTGTACATCCAGCACCTCACCAGGACTTGCACACCTGGATGTAATTTTGGCTCAGAGGGGACAGAGCACTGTGAAATGTGCTCAGCAATTAGAAAAGTACTGCCAGTGAAAAAGCAGTGCAAGCTGAACAGTGATTATTTTATCCAAGGGGAGGTCAACACTTTGCTTTGCAAGGAAGTTTGGCACAAAGATGAAGGATCTAGAAACTCAAACTAGAATAGCACTGGAAAACGCAAAAGGTCTGTATTTACTGGTTACAGGCTCAAAGGGCCTCTGCACCACTACTGGGGGGCTGGGCAGGGACTGTGCCCTGGGCTGTCATGAAGCACATTTTCTGGATCACACAGAGAATAAAACATGGGTGGGAGGAATTGGGGACAGCACAGCCTCTGTGGTGCTGGCTCCACTTGTTTGCTTTCCCAAGCTCCAGTGTGCTCAATCCTTACCACACTTACAAAGACCGTGAACCCTGCAGAACAGCAGTTGATTCTGGAGGAATCAAAGAAGGAGAGAACTTCTTCATCAGCCACAAACCAAAACTAATTCCACTGACCTGATCCCAGAGCCCCTGGCAATGGTGTGAAGAACAAAAATGAGAGACTGGGAGGTTTCGTGTGCAGAGGAGGTGCTGAGGTAGCAGGTCATCTCTGGGCAGTTTGAGAGAGGGATCCAGAAGATGCCTCCTTCTGCTCAAGCATCCTTATGGAGGCAGCTGATTCTTTGCACTAGGCCCCAGGCATGTGCAGGTGCACCATATGGGGTCTCAGTTTCCCAGGGCAGGGTCTGTGCATGGAGCCAGCAGTGCTGCTCACCATGATCTCAAGATCAAGCAAGGTGTCCCTAAGGAAAGGGCTCTGCCTTTGCAGTGTCCTCAGGAAGAAAGATGTCTCCTGCAGCCCAGAGAAGCAGGGCCACTGTAGACACTGCACTCTTCTCCGTGTCCAAAATTTCACTCTGTGACCTGCTAAAAACCTGGAATTATAAACAATACAGGGATAGCATTCTCAGCAATTAGCAGGGAGATGTCAATGCCAAGGAATCACAGCACTGCTGAAAAGAGAAACTGCTAGGGCCAACACCAATTCAGGTCAAAACTAAAGGGGATAAATACTGGCAGATGTGGGAGCTGAGTTGATCCTGGCCTCTGGCCACCTACCAAACTACTCCTCCGAGGAAGAAGGGGTGATACATCCCAAGCATGGCCAGAACATGGATCTGGCTTCTGGAGGAACCAGTGTGGGCCGGACTGTTCCACTGTGCTCAGTCAGATATGCAGATGGGGTCCATGACTTTCAGGCACAACAACAATCAGGCTGGTCATCTAACACCTTTCATCACATGTGGACAACAGCAACATCCACTGTCAGACAACACAGTGCAATCTGGTCCTCCACCATGGTAAGATGCAAGCAACAAACACACATTCAGTCTGGGAACTGGAAAGGGCAGGGACTGTGGACAGGGTGGAGAGCAGCAACAGGGGAAGAGGACATGGCCAGGAAGCAGAAGGACATAGCATGGAGGTTTGAATGAGAAGTATGTTACCAGAAGGTGGGAGATATGCAGCTCCAAGGTGCTCCAAGAGCTGCCAGCATTAGGATGCAGCTGCTGTGCATCATGTGCTTGGCACCCTTTATTGCTGCCATGCTTCCCAAACTGCTGAGATCTGCTGGGATGAGGCTGGTTCCTCAATGCACCCAGAGGCTCCAGCTGTCCAGATATCCATCCTGGACACCCTGGGGCTGCTCCTGGCAGCATTCACACATTTGTCAAAGATCTGTGCTGTGGAAGACCCTGCCTCAGCCCTCAGTCTGCCTGTGTGAGAGCTGTCCTCTCTTCAACCCATAGTGTGGGACCAGTACTAGGCACAGGTTTCCTGTACAAACATCTCCCCCCTTGCTCTTGTCCTCAGCCGACAGGTGCCTGTCACCCGGTGTTATGGGTTCGGGAAGATTCCCATGCACAAAAAACTCGCGACACAGTTAGAATAGCAAAGCAAGTCAATTCTATTTGTTGTGTTAGCAATAAATACATACTGACCCCTGGATGTTGGAGAAGCCGCCAAACAGGAGAAGGAGATAGAGCATGGCTCCTGAGCGGGAGAGGCAGTAGGGCAGCACACCTTCAGGATGTCCCCTGGATCAACATGGTGTGCATGATGTTGTCCTCTCTCTCCACCCCACGACCACACCCTGTATCTCCTCCTCAGGAATGGCCAGTTTCAACATCATCTCACATGGGGTCAATGCATGAGATGAGATCACAACAGCCCATGATCACACTTCCATGCCAACAACAGTTTTATTGTATTGTTTCTCTTTCACAAGATAAATCCCACCAGGTGACCAATACATGGCTGCATTTCTGAAGGTTAGTCCTACCAACAAACAATAAGTTCTTCTTCTACATTATTTTGTCGGCGTGCATAATTGCTGACCAAATATGTCAGGCCTTAGACCCATCTGCAGTCTCTGACACCCCTGGCCACCATAACCTGTCACATGCCTTTAGGCTGCATCCCTGTAGCATTCCACCCCTGCTCTTCTTCTCCATGCTGTTGTCAGTAGCCTTGCAGTGGTCCATGCAGCTGATGAAAGCAGAGGTGGTGGGTGACCTGAAGTCCTCCTGCACTGGCTGCACACTGAGATCAGGGCAGCCATGGTGCTGACCAGGAAGGGGAATTGCTGGTATGAATCATGGTCACATTTGGGCTTGAAGGGGTCTGGGGCAGAGGCCTGAGGTCACTCTGCTGCCAGCAGCAAAGGCAGGACAGAACCTCTTGGCTCGCAAACTCACACCCTGAACAGACACCGCCTCACCCTCCTTTCACTTTGTACACACGGACACACACCTGCAGATCCCAGGCACACAGCAGCAATTATAAAACTAAGTACTTTCAGGAAGCCTGCGTGTCTTGGCTTTATGCCCAGAAAAGTTTGCTGTAACTTTAAGGTGAGTCAGTGGGCGGGGTGTGGGAGCCTTGGGAGCCGTGGGCTTTGTTCCAAGCCTCACTCCGGAGTGTTGCTGGGTGCCAGGCCGATTAGGTGGTGCTTTGTTGTTTAGCTAGCTTGAGTTTTTTGTTAGCTTAAGCAACAAGTTTCCTTTTCCCCCTTTCCCTGGCCTGGCGAGACTGCGGCAGGAATCCTCCAGCGGCTTTTCGGTATTTTATCCTGAACTGTTCTCCTTCGTTTTGGTCCGTCGGCCAGGAGCTGTGGGAGCCGCGGGAGCCACTGCGCCGGCCCAGACCTCGGGGAAAGCAGAACCAACAAGAAAAAAGACACCAAAATCCACCCGGTTTATCTGCTACGAGAAGGAGACCCATGCCAGCGTTTCAGCAGGTGGTGTGGTGGGAAATGTGGTTGAGCATGGCTGAAAGAGCCAAGAGGGAGGTGTGCCCTGGATGTGCTGGAGCGCACTGAGTTTGTTTGCATGGAACAATCGCTGCTGGGGCTCGCTGGGCACTACCAGAGAGGACCAGGCATTATTTATGAAGGCAACATCCCACTAAATAAATAGGCCCTGCAGAAAAAAAGGGAGCGATGCAGCACTGTCACAGCCCAGAGCTTTGCTGTAGCCCCAAGCAGGTGTTGCATAACCTGAGCCCTTTGCAGCCTGTTTCACCCCCACCTTGCAGGCCAAAGGTCCCCTAGAGGGAGAGAGGCCTCCCTCTTTGCCATTCTGGGGTCCCCACTCCATGGCTGAACTCTAGACTCACTGGGGGAACATCATGTCTGCCACACATTAACTTCTGGGTTCATGTCCAGCCAGAGTCCTCACCTGCTTCACATCTACCTGCCTGGGTCTGCCCAGACAATTTTCTCCACAAAACATACTCTGTTCCTGCCCCATTCAAATGGCCATGACGCAAGCACCTTTGCTATAAAACTGCATAGTCAGATAAATTCTTTGGAAAAGTTGTGGTCCCACTAAGCATCACCTGCACTACTCAGAAGGAATCTATCCTCTCAAAACCCTGGTTGAAATACCTCCACTGGGATCAGATCATGTCAGGGCTTGTCTGTGCAGATAACAGGAAACCTGGTGCACCACAAACCATGCCAAGAACAATTTATGCATTTATTTTCTCATTTAGTTTACGTCAGCCCAACACCAAACACAGATGCACGCTCATGACCCCATGTTGTCCCAGTGTAGTCCTTGCTGCTGTACTACTCAGGAGGAAGGGCAAAGGGGCAGTAGTGAGGACTGCTGAACCAGGATCAGCCTGTACCACACAAATAAACAGGTTGTCCCCCAGCTCCAGAAAGCAGCTAAAAACGCAAGCATCGGAGAGAGTAGCTAAGGAGTTTTTATTCACAAGGAAAACAAAGCTCACTTCTGCCGGTCTCTGTCTCTCTAGGCTGTCTCTGCACCTGCAGGTTTTCATCAAGCTTTCTGATCTTATCTTGACTCCTGCCACAATCACCCATCCTTGAATAGTTCTCTGCTGAAGAGCATTTATCCATTAATGATCTTCTCGCTGATGTATCCAGGCATGGTGTAGACCAAAAGAACCAGGAAGATTGTCAGAACAGTGACAACAAACAGCACAATTATGTATCTCTTGTACCGCTTCCAGATAAAAAACGCAAAGGTCTTCATGGGATTCACAAACCAGTTGAAAGTTGTTTTGGGCCAACTAGAACAGGAAGAGAAGAATATATAAGCACATGCTCAATCTACAGAACATCACGTTAGCCCTTCTTCTTTGGTGTCCTGCTACCCTCATGAATCACTAGCTCTTCCTGCTGCTTTCAGGCAGGATCAGCCCAGGGGCTACAGTAAACACACTGCCTGTGGAAACACTAGAGACAAAAGGATGGGACTCTTTGGAACAGTGTCCCAGTGTCCCCAGAGCTGTCCTTCACCTTTGTACACAAGGGATCCCTTCACATAGACAGATCTGACCATTGTACTAGCAATGTTATGGCACAGCTGCCTTGAGTATCACCCTTAGATCAATCCTGGGTCAGGTGCTGCAGCCTCAAGTCCTGTGGACTCACTTGAACTCTGGGAAACTCTGGCAGTCCTGGTCCTGCAGACCCCAATGCCCAGGACATCAGAGATTGCTCTTGGCTTCCAGACAAGCCAATACTCCTGGTTTCCATACAAACAGCTGCTGAGAATGTGACACTGTCTGTTCACCCTAAAGGTGATAATACATATACTCACTTGGGCTTCTCCAGGGGTTCAGGCCCTTTTCGGCCCAAGCCAACAGGACTTTTGTCAGCCTCCTCCACAGTCAGCAGCTGGAACTCTGCTTCCACCTTACCCTGTAGGGACAATATGTCTGAGCCACAGCTGAATGTGTTGCTTCACAAACCAGCCCGATGACCACGCATCCTGCCACAACTGGGTATTTTTCTCCCAGTTCCACTTACAGATGGCTCAGAGCTTTTTTCTCCGTTGGCTAGAGTCTTACTTCACAGCCAGTGGAAACTGTGGCCTGGTAAGAAACTGTTTTGCAGACAAGGAACTGTATTTTAATGAACTCCCCAACTACCTGATTTGTCTCTACCCTCCCACAGTGGCCCTGAGCAAAATTCACCCTTGGAGACACACAGTGGTTCAGCAGCAGGGGTATCAGGAGCAAGTCTGTCTCTGGTCAGTCGGCACCTGCTTGTCTTGGGTAGGCAGAGACCCCAGGACAAGCTTCTGCTGCTGTCCTGACTGGCTGATGGGGAGCCATATGCCTCTTGCTTTGGAGTAGGAGTGAGTGAGGAGAACATGGTCTGAGGTGTTTTAGTGGGAATACTAAATTTCTAAACCAATACAGCTCCCCTCATGGAGCTGAGCTCTATGGAAAGTTCAGAGGAATACATGAAGTCAGACACCTCTGCATGCCACAGCACCTGGTTTCTCAGGGGTAGACAAAGTGCTGGATGAGCAGCAGATGGAAGAAGTCTTCAGGATCCTGCAAAAGCTGGGCCACTGCTTCCCTTGTAGATTGTGTGCGTGTAGGACAGGCTGCCATATCAAGGCAGAGGAAAAACACTGGCTGTGCTCACCGTTTCCAGCTCCCCACCTTACCGTCAGGAAATACTTGTTCCCACTGGGGTCTGTGAATTCCATGTCCTCTGGTCTGACTGAGCTGCTCCACTTCGTTTTCTTCTTATACTCTCTTTCGTGTCTCTCGTCATCTTCTTGATCTCTGAGTTTGATGAAGGGCCACCAGCCCCTCATGCGCTTATATCGGAAAATGGAAAATCGAGGTGTTGCATTCTCCTTGGCCATTTTGATGGTGCAATGCTCAGAGCTCTTGGCTGCCCACACCATGTCATGCAGCTTCAACTCGATGGAGCCTGCAGGCACAGGGAAGAGGAGACCACATGGTAAAACCTTGAGGTCAGCCCCACACAACATTTGGCTGTCTCTGCCATGCTCCCAACTGCCACAAGCAGGTCCCAGCTGCTGCAATTATCTAGTAGCACCCTGCACATTTACAGATAGAGAACCTGAAATTATGCATAAGAAATTACTAGCTTAGGAGTTAGAGACTGGGAGGCAGAAGCCCCAGGTCTCATCTCATTTTTGATAAGGGCTGTTTGGTATGTTCATATGGTGAGTTATTTTCACCCTTTTATTATGTCCCACCCTGCTCTCCTCACATGTCTAAGATGATCTTCCTCTCTAATTCCTGGAAATGTCAATTAAACTTATAAAATGATAACAATTTAAAATTATAAGTGCTTTAAGTGTTTCAAGTTTATCATAGATTTGCAACAGCCTCAGTTTATCTCCCTGTTTGGTCTTGTGCCTCTGTCCTGCTCAGAATGAGTTCCTGTCCCACTCTGGCACTGAGCCCTTGCAACAAAACAATCTTACCACATCCTGGTCTGTACTGGTAAAAGCAGACAAGGGATGTGAGTGTTCCCTGCTCATTTCCAAGTGAGACTGCATCTGGATACTGTGTCCAGTTTTGGACCCCTAATACAAGAAAGGTGTCAACTAAATAGTTTTTATTGGCTGAGATAGTCAAGTATGTAGTAGGTGCCGCAGCAAGAGGGGTGAGAGACACTTATATGTTCAGTTCAGAGAAGAGAGGTCAAGAGGGTGGTCTTACTGCATCCCTCACAGCCTAGAGGAAGCTACAGAGCAGATGGAGCTAGATTCTTCTCAGAAATCGATAATGAAAGCACCTAAGGCAACAGACACAAAATGCTGGAAGTAAAAAACCTGAGAATTGTGAAAAAGGTGCAGCCAGGAAAAGGGCTCCAGAAGCATGCTAGCAATCCATCCTTGGAGATAATCAAAACCCACCCAGAAAATGTCCACCCAGAAAATGACCTACAGCCAGGGCAGGAGATTGCAGTAAACCCTGCAGAAGCCTCTTACTGTCTAGAAGGTCCTGAGATCATACATGCCAGAAATCATTGGAATTGTAAATTCTTTCTTCAGTGCCTCAGTTTTTCATGGCTGAACCACTGGAAGTGCCTCTAGCAGTAAAGCCTCTTAAATACACTATGAAAGGTGAAGTATAAGGAGAGTTCAAACATGCCCAGGAGATAGCTGGGGAAAGGCGCTGCTTTTTAGTAGGGAGGTTAACATTTGAAGAAGGGAGGAACAACTGAACAGAGTGCTATAATCTTGGGGATGACAGCAGAAGTGGGAGACAATCAGCAGTACTTGCTAGCATAATATGTGGGGAATCACCACTAGCTCTGTTTTGGCACTGGGCCTTGCTGCATGCCCAGCTCAGGAGGTTTTATTACTGGGAAGTTTCAGGGGCATCCAGGGAGCTCTGAGGTCCCAGCAACTCAAGTGACAATAGTCTCACAAAGGTTGTCTAGTCTTACACTGGTTGTCCCTGTTCCCACAACATAAGGTCCTGGGAAAAGTGTTCTTAAGCCCAGACTTTGAGATCTGCATATCTAAGAGCACAGAAAACAAGCACATTTATTGGAAAGGTTGTGAGGAAGCAGAACCTGGGAGTCCTGTGATGTGACAAGCCCTGAATAAATACACCAGGGCCCTGGGACAAGCATGTAAGCACTGCATGTCTGTGTAGGGGAGGTGCCTATCTCCAGGCTTTGTCTGTAGCTCAGGTGTGAAAAACCAGCCCAGATGACTGCTGAGCTGAAGAGTTTGATCTGATGGTCCTAGGGTCCCTTCTCAGAGAGCTGAACCCCAGGGAAATGCTCCAGCAAGGTAAGGGACAGGTCACCCCACTTCCAGCAGGTAACACCATACCTAGAAAGTCATTAGCTGAAATCCTGTCATAATCCCAGACCTGGAGGACCAGAACAGCCGGTTCCCGAAACTCTGATTCCTCCATGGAGAAGACAGAGTCCTTTTTCTTGTAGGTGATCTCCTTCTCAGTTGGGAGATAATTGAAGCGGAAGATGAACCTCCAGTTGAAATTGCCTTCCCCAGTCAAGGAGTTAAAGTGAACATCTGTCTCCTGCTTGTCATGGTCAAGACCTTTTATCCAGCTGCAGGAGAAACTCAGTTATCCTCTACCCTTGTCAGCCAGCCTGAGAGGCAGAGCAGGAGGATGGAAGCACTGAACACCATGGAGTAGCAGGAAAGGGCCAAACCAGAGCAACACCTGGACAACATCTCTGGGGCTAGAGCAGCCCATGAAGAGAACTGGAGTAGGCGTCTCACACCAGAGGTTCAGAGGAGGCAAGTGAGCATGTGGGCCAGGGCAGGGAGCAGGGCAGCCAAGCTCTGGCCTCCCAGTCATTCCCACCAGACCTTTTCACGTAGATGTCGCTGGAAGGCTCTCCTGTTACTGGGTTGACATCATCAAGGATCACATTATCCGTGTTCCAGATAATCACACGGAGCTCATAGCTGTGGGAAGGACACAGAGGTGAGATTCATGTCCTTGTCCCTGGTGCATGGGAGGGCAGATCAAGCCCTGAGCACAACGCCAGAGCTGCAGGACTTGAAAATTCCCAGCAGTGTGGTTCCCCCCGCTCCTCCCGCCAAGCACAGCTCTGCAATCTCACTGCCAGGCATAAAACCCTTTCTGGACACTACAACCCTACAAGACAAACACCCACAGTCAATACAGGTAGATTTTGCAAACCAAATCCCTGTTGCATGGGAAATCCACCCTGCTCTGCTAAGCCAGAGGAGTACAGAAAAGCTTAGGCAAGAAGGGATCTCTGCAGTCTCTGCTCCAAGCTCTTGCTCTAGCTTCATAGTAGGTCAATTGTGCAGGACCTTGTCTGCATCAGTTTTTAATATCACCAAGGATGGACATCCCAGCATATCTGAGTCAATCTGTCCCTATTCCAGGGTAGCTTCACTCTCACTGGGAAAACATTTTCCCTATAGTCAGCTAGAGTTTCCCTTGCTGAAATTCATGTTTATTATCTCTTGTCCTTTCAGGTGAACGTCAGAGAATAACCTGGATCCTCCATCTCAAAAGTACCATTAGATCCTTGAAAACAGCAGATTTCATCCTTCAACTCCATTTCTCCAGACTCCTAAGGACATCTGTCCACTAGCCAGAATAGAGTTTGCTGAGTAGCTCTGGCCTGGGTTTCTATTACCTTTATGTCCTGCCATAGAGACATTGACCTGCCCTTCCCCAAACCTTTGTGTAGCTGAAGCTCTTAGGGCCCAACATGATACACTCAAGAGAGCATCCTGTGGTCAGAATTGGAGGAAAGAGGTCTACATGCCACACTAGCACTGACCCTCAGCCAGTGCCCTGTGGCACATCCCACCAGCCATGGCAAGGGACATTGACCCTCCTTGCAGCCCACCAGCCCCAGGCCTACCCCCACAGGTGCTACCTGACAGGCTGTCGTGGTTTGATGTTGACAGGCGGTGGTGCAGGGACATCATTTGGAAACATGTCGATCCACATGTGCAAGGAGCCCTGACGAGAGAAGAGAGCAAAGACACTTCAAGAGACAGACCACTCTCCAGCTCTTCAAGGAGCAAAGGCTTGATCCTGCGAGGAAAGTTCTCATCAGAAAGCCCCTGCTTGGTTCTCTCCATTCCCAGCACTTGAGAGTGACATGAGATTCAATTTTACACAGGGAAAAAAATTAAGGCTATGAAAGATTGCTTATTTCTGCTCCAAGAAAAACCACTTCACCTATACTGAATCCATTTCAGAGGTAAACATATCCCTCTGTCTTAATAAGGAGCATATGGTAATGCAATGCTTAAGCAAAACCAACAAAACTAAGAAGTGATAGATCTGACTCATGCATTTCCAATGCCAAAGAAAGCCAGCATGACTGCAGGACTCTGCTTTGTTCAAACCTCCAGTACCCAAGAGAACAGGATATTTCAGTGCAGGACATTAAAATGGTGAGTTCAGATGGCTGCATTGCACAAAACTAAGGATGGAGAAGCCAAGGGCAGAGAACAAGGTTATTGCAAAACAGCAGTGATAAGGGACAATGCAGAGGAGGCAGGTATAGGCAAGGATACCATCAGCCATGGGGGTGCATGGTGGCAAGGCTCAAAAGCAGAGCACATCTATTGCCACCCACACAGTATCCTCATCAGAGCCAGTGCTAAATGACCTGTGGAGACAGGAAGAACTCTGGGTCACCAACACTGTGAACACAACATCAATGGACAGAATTTCCTTGAGGAAAGGGTATTCAGAAGCATCATGAGAGGTCAGAGGGTAGGTGTAAGCAAAGGACAACCATGGCCAATGTCCTCACTTTGTAGCTGGACCAGCCATCCACAGACATAACTCCAGTCACCCACCTAGGAAGGGGACAATATGTAAGATTCACAGGCGACCGGACAGCTGACTAGAAACCAGTTGTCCAGAAGGTCCTTCCCCGAAACAATGTTGAGGTTTAGCACGGAAACACATCTCACCTTCACAAGCCCGGGGTTCTCCGGGTTGTACAAAGACCGGATTTCCACATGCTCTGGTACTAGCTTGTACCCATATCCTGGCATCTCTTCCCAGTGCTGCAGGACATACAGAGCCTTATGTTCAACATCCAGCGACAAGTTCTCATCTGCCACTCCTCTCTTGTTCCTCACAGAAGCCTCTGCAGCAGGACACAGCCAGGGAGAAAATTAGGGCTTCTGGTCAGCAAGAGTCATGTCAGGACATCAGTCACTAGCACAAGCAACAGGAGATGATGGACTGGGCAAAAAAGCACCTCTTCAGAAAAACAAATGGGGAGAAGCAGGAGGGCAAAGATGAAGGGAGTGAGTTCGGTATGATGCAGTGATGACAGAAATGGCAAGCAGGAAAAAAACAAGCTAAGAGAAATGCAGTGGAAAGGGCAAAAACTAATTTACTCTGGCCCTGGGAAAAAGATCCAATGAACATTGAGGAGGACGTGATCTTCTGGGGCAGTTTAAGTCCCCACATCTCTGTGGTAGTGCCAACAGATCCATGGATGAATTTTTGCCAGAGAAGTGCTACTGGAAAGCATTACTTGCCAGTCTCAAGACATGCAGCTGTGCTCTCCATTAATGAACACAATTAGTAGTTGACTCCTTTGGCACAGCAAAGCCAAATGGCACTTCAAGACCAAATCTTGCTGGTGGGAGATAAACCAGAGCCAACAGATGAGGGCATAATGACCCACTCACTCCTGGGTTTATGGAGCACCACTGCCCCTTGGATAGCAGTCTGAGACCTAAACCATTTCAAGCAGTGTTCAAGTACAGCAGAGGTTCACAGGACACCAGTTGCAGCTGTGTTGGAACAAGAACCAGCTGTCAGGGAACACCAGGAGAGCACCTTGTTTCTCCCTCCCCAGCTACCCAGTGATCTGAAAAAAAGGAGGAGTGGCTTCTGGAGGCTCCTTGCCCTCTCCTGAGTAGGATTTCTTTTCCATTCTTTGCATAAGTCATAGGAACGACCAGAAAACTGAGGAACAGTTTCACTGAAACAAGGAGAAAGTAAAGTTGTCCATACTGTAGGTGTCCTCACTCTGAACAGGTAAGGCCAGGGATCATCCTTCCTACAAGCTACATAGCATTGCCTTGCAGTACTCAGCCATCCACATGTGGGCCACATCTGCTCTAGTCTTTCCTCAAGGTTGGACTCAATTGCACAGGTGTTGGCAGCAGCAGGGTCTGGCCTTTGGTGAGGGAAGATCTCCATCACTGCTGGTAGACACTGTGAAAGGTTAGTGTGTTCTTGGACATCTGTGGCCCTGGCCCTGGTCCCTCCCTTGTAATGCCAGGTAGAGGGAAAGAAAACAGCAAATGAGAAGCAGAAGCTGCCCACAAGGTGGAGATCAACAGTAGAGAGAGGCAATGTGGAATCACTCAAGGCACCTGAAGCCACTGGAAGCACAGAGCATTCCTGGACAAAGCCAGCTAGAAACAGGGAAGAAGACTGAAAAAACATTCCCTTTCCCCTCCCCCCCAACCCCAAAACACGCCCAAAACAAAACAAAACAACACCTACGAACAAACCAAAAAACATTAAAGAAAAAACAAACAAAAAATATCACCACAAAAAAACCCAACCAACCAAAAACAAAAAAAATCCACAACCCAAAAAACTGCAAAACACACATAACCCCAAAGAGGACTTCATTATCTTGCTGATAGTGATCATAAGCAGATGAAGGTACAGCTTTGTGATAGTGCCAGCCACCAGAATAAGTTGGCATACAGCAAACCTCCATGACCAGCACTGCTGTGAAAGTAGGTTTACTTTGTTCCACCCACTGACACGGAAGCCACTTAGTTATCTAATGGCCTGGATCACATCTTCTCCCAGTGCAACAATGTCCACTGAAACGAGGGCACTGAACCAAGGATGCACCTCACAGTAACCCGAAAACCTGGGCCATGCAGGGCACCTAGGGGGAAGCCAGCCTGGACACCTCAGGGAAGAGAGGATTGTGGGCTCGCAGACCACCCAGCAGCACGTGCATTGCTGAGCACAGGCAGCTGCTTAAGGGACCAGTGTAACAAGCCCTATGTACCTTCAGGAAAAGCCTCTGGAGGGACCTTGAATATTTTATTGTCCACTTTGATCTCCTCCCATCTGTACTCTGCAGCAGGGATTGAGTTTTTCTTGCATAAACTATCCAAGATTTGTGTGGGTTTAAAAGCGTCTCGCCACATGTTGTAGCCATTTCTGCATGGAAAAAGAAAACATCAGGAAATTGTTTAACTTAAGTTTCCTTGCTAGGCTGTGAAACAGCCTTCCTTCCCAAAGCATAGGCTATATCACTAGAACCCTGCTCAGATTTCCACTGGGCTTAAAGAGGTTACAAAAAGTCTTAATGAATGAAAAGCTAAACAAATTCTTTCCTGACAGAAAACAAGCTGGACTTGCACCCCACAGAACTATTAGCTTCTGAGCAGCAGAAGCAATGCTAGGAGCAGGAGCAATTCTAGATGCAGTTCCTAAGTGAGAAAGAACTTTTAGTTGTGCTGCGTACTTAGCTCCATTTCCACAGCTAATTTTTCAATAGCAGGGTAGGAGAGGAGAAATTTGCAGAAATTTGGCTGAAGATCTGGAGAATCCATATGGAAGGAGGCCAAAGAAAATCAGATGTCCTGAGTGTTGCTGCTTACAAAATGCTGCCAGAGAAACTGCTGTACTTTCCGAAAGAGGTCGGAGTCAAGCAAGCACTTTTCTCACAGAACACCAATGTGTAAGGAATAGAAAAGGTTTTTTTTGCTATTTTATGCAAGGTATATTAGATTGCAGTAAGAATTAGAGTTATCACAGGAAGATGGTAGGGGTCTAAAGAGATAGAGTTATCCATGTAACTTGTAGCGAATCTGCAAATGAGCACCTGCAAATGAATATTCTGTCTCACACAACAGGAGGAGCTCTATTACGCACATGTGGCAGGTGAGAAGAATGTCTATGGCCCTCATGTGTCACATTGGTACCTACAAGTCATACTGTGTAGCCACTCCACAGTTGGCCCTGTGCTTGCTGTAGAATCGATTCTCCAAGTCAGTCTTGGTCTCCCCAGTCAGATCATCAGATCCAACCAAATCATGATCAAATATTGCCACAGTGAGTTCTGATTCCATGGGAAAGGAGACTGTCAGCTCCACAACTCTGGACAGAATCAAACAGGGAAAGCACAATTAGCAGAGGATGGAAATTAAACACATGCTCTGCTTTGATAATCCTATATATTTAAGAACGGTATTTGACAACTTAAAGGCCTCTGATAAACTTTGATTCTCTCTAAATTCAGTATGTGACATTTTCGGTGGGCATGCTCAAAGGAATTCCTTTTCCAGGAGTGTATGGCTTGGATAGAGGGTCTGGAGTTAGGGAATGCTTGGCTTCCAATTTTAAATCAAATCCTTGGGTGTACTCGCCTCCTAACCCAAAGCATGATGGCTCCTGAGTTAGCTGGAGGCAAGAGACATGCCCAAGGGCTTTGTGTAAAAGCACAAGATTCTCCATCAGAAAGGAACAGAAGACCTTATATGCTGAACCACATTTCAAGCCCCAGATTTGCACTGTTCTTATTAAACCCACTAGATGAAACCTTCTTGCATACTCTCCAAACACAGGATTGAGCTTCTTTGGAATGTATCGCTCCTTAGTGTCTTTCTGCTGCTTCCCCACAGTCACCACCACATAGGGGTCTGCTTTGCCATTGGGGTCTGCTGGAGAGAGATTTGTGGCCTGGAATATATAAGAGATACTGCTATACAAAGCTGTGGAGGGCAACCTGGAAAAGGAACACTGCACCAGCCTGAAACCACCCAAGCCCACTTGGTCAGGTCCCTCCAGCAACCACCCCAGCAGTGAAACAGGCACTTGATCCCACACAAATCCTCACTCTACAAGCCATTAATATCTTCAGCTGTGGACCCACCTACTTGCTCATGATCTCAAGGCAGATGTGAGGAGCCAAGAAATACCCATCTGCCCATCCTCAAGCTACAAAGCATGGAAGACTCTCCATGGACAGGAGGTAGGTGCCTTCCACTGGCAGAGGCTTCAAGCCAGCATCACATTTTTCACAAGCGCCACTGCTCACATTTACTGAGCAGAGAAGGGCAGAAGGTCCACAGGGAGGGGAGAGACCGCCAAGCATTACTGTCACCTCCCCCAGAGACTTACCTTAACAATGTAAACTCTTACAAGAACCTTGATGGGTCTGTTCCTTGGAATGCCGTGGGAGACCTTGGGCTCTGTAACAGTTTCCTCACTGGGGTAGACATAGAAGGAGCCCTGCAGAAAACACTTTTCAAGGAACAGTTGGATATACATGGGAATATCTCAGAAAGGATTGGAGCCACCAGCTTCACCTGCTAACTAGAAAATCAGAGCCATTTCCCCCATGCAGACCACAGACACCCTATGGCCATGGGGACAGTGTTTTCCAAAGGTCAAATCATGTCCACATGGCGCAGGCAATTCCTGCTTGCAATTTAGGCTGCAGGCTGTCATGCCTCTGCCAATGTCAGATATGAGCATCTCTAGGCACTTTGGATTGCCAAAGACAGAGGACACCAAACGTTTTCTAGCGACAGCTACAATTTCTGTAGTTGATATTTTAGAGTCTTCAAGAGCTCCTGGATGGGAGGATGACACCTCTTTTAAATAAGTTTTCCTAACCTTAAAACCAGTGAAACTTACTTATATAGTACTTATATGCATATTGAATAGACCCAGAGGCTGCAACCAGAGTGAGTCCTTTATGCTTCATACTTTCTCCTTGTAGCAGTTAAAAAACCTAAATTGGATGGATTTATAAGATAAAAACAGTAGGACCAAAGTACAATTGCTTCAACAGGCACTAACAATACCCTGGCCGTGCTGCAGCCCAAACTGCACACCCATGCATTCTGCAAGGTTTTACTGGTGTTGGCTTGCCCTGAAATACAGATTATAAGGATCTTCTTCCACAAGCAGCACAAATGTCATCCAAATGAAACAGTACCTTGTACTTCCCCACATAGTGTTCATCTTCATTTCCATCTTCATCTTCATTTGCTTTGCCATGATGAAGGGGGAAAATACACAACAAGTCTTCAAAATTACCAAACTCATGTTCCAGCTCAGAGTTGTAGATCTGAAATAAGTAGAAAGTTATTGTGAGCCTTTTCTTGCCATCTCAAAGGGAAGGAGAGTCAGAAAGACCATCCTTTCTCTGTTTCAATCGTTTCACCTAGTCCTACCTTACTTCTGTATTACTCAGGGCAGGATGTTAATGATTTTCCTGCATGTCCCTAGGGCCAGCCTTAGATGTGGTTGCACATCTCAGCTTGGCTCCAAGGTGTTACTAGCTGCATCAAAGGCAAGCAATGGTGTGTCCTCAGCACACACTGCAGGTTCTCCTCCCAGCATAATTTCCACTGCAGGAAGGTGAGGAAGACATGGACGAAGGCCCAGGGCTGAAAGTGACTAGGTCACCCCAATTATCACCTGAAGGGTGGCAATGAGCTTCCTCTTCGGTTGAGCAGGTTCAGTTTCAATCACTGCCTCATCCTCTGCTTCCATGTCAATGAAAGATGCATTTAAATTCCCTCCATCTAGAAATGATGGTAAGAGATTAGGAAACACTCTGATTTTGCCCATCATATCAAGTGTCTCTACATGAAGTCACCCCAGCCACAGTTTCTGCTTTCACCCAGGGTTTTGGCCTCTGTCACAGCAACTGGAACTATTGCTATTTGTAACAGGTGTCTTTCCAGCATCTCCAGTTTCCCAGCACAGCATGGCTGGATGGGTGGGGGGACAAAAATTAGCACAGACCTACCTGCCTATTTGTCTGGATGGCCACCATTTAGACAGGAATTGGGCAGAAACCAAATGAAGGAAGGTGGTTGGGCCATCTTACAGGTGCTGTCAGGGAAGGCACAGAGGAGAGTCCACCCTCCTCTTTGGATGAGAGCTTATTTGCTGGCCTGGTAGTTTGGGTGGCTAACTGAAGCATCACTGCCACTTTTGGCACAGCCAGCTGAAAGAGACCATGTCTAGACCTTTCTCAGGGGCACCACCAAACCAAGGACAGAGTGGGTGTGTGCTTGTCTCATTTCCCAAGGCTCCAGATCCCTCAAGCGCTAATGGGATGCAGGTACCCTCAAAGTCTCTCCTTAAATTGTGATGATTTACATAATTTTTATACTTTGCACTTTCCCAGGCCAGAGCCATATGAGTCACTGCTTACACCTCTGCAAACCTGAACCTACAGCTGTAACACTATTCTCAGATCATAAAAAGATTGTTATTGTTGTCCATTGCCTCTGGTATCTCCTGTTACCTGATTCATCTGCACCCCACGTGAGTACCCCATAAGCACAGAGTGATTCCCAGATCCTGGACAGTTTTTCCTGTCCATCATCCTCTCTCCATCCTACCACTGCTTCCTGGTCTCACCTAGACAATCCCATGATCCCTGCAGATGATTTTTCTTCATTTTTCTCACACAGGAAAACACTTGCTTTAACACCATTTTACAAGACTCAACTATTTTCCAGGACTTTTCTGACTTTTCCAAATTTTTTTCAGGAAAGTTTGGTGTTTTTTCAACTTGAAATAGCCTGATAGCCCTTTTCAATGTCTTCGGCCTCTCTGCTCACTTTTATGTTGTTGTTGCTGAATGTTGCAAGGGTGTCTGCACAGACACTATTCTCACAAGTCCAGTACCCTCTGGGATGGTATAAACTCTTGGTTCTCTCCACTAAAGAGTGAGGTATTGCTAGAGAGCTCACCTGCACAATTCAGGTCATCATTCTCAGCATCTTCCTCATCACTGCATGCCTGAAACACACACAGTCACCTCAGATCTCTGACAGAAAAAGTTTCACCTTCCAAGCACACAACACTGACATTTTCCTGCTGGCAGAGTAAGTAAGACATAGCTGAAATCATTGCAGGATGGCATTCAACGAGTGTCTTAAAGACTTTTTTCTTCTCCCCAGATCCTCCTTCTAGCTTCTTTTGATTGGAATTTAAGTTGACAGTGCAAGGAAGGAAATTTGGAGCAGACCTGCTCCCATAACACATACTAGTACATAACCAGGACAGAGTAAGCAGTATGAAAGTCCCTGTTCAAGTCAGCAACCTCACATTTTCAGAAGTCCCTTGACAGAAGCTGCCTCATTCTCACACCAGTTGAGCACCGAGCCTCAGGGATGTTTCAATACCCACCTCCTAGTGAAATCAGCCCACCTGGTAGATGCTTGATACCTGGCTACCTTAAATATGCTTGATACACTAAAGTTCACATTTTCCTGCAGATCCATGCCAGGAGAGCTCCTGTGACACTCAATATGGTTGAAAATATCTTCATCAGACCAGTGCAGCCTATTTTCCCTTCTGCTGGCAGCTGTCACAAAATATTACCTGGTTATACAGTTCTTTCAGGGACGCATAGTACTTGGACCACCAATCCAGTTCTTCCAGTTCTGGTTTTTCCTCTTCATATTCATCTTCCTTCTTTACAAGCTTATTGATAGGAATTTTCTTCAAAGGAGCCTTGAGAGAAAAGATAACAGGGTTCAGAGGGAAGAAATGACCATCCAGGACACTCATGCGCCCTCCTCCAGTGCCCTGGGAGCCTCTGGCAAAGTCTCAGCATTCAGGCACGGCGCAGGAGGTGCAAAGCTGCCCGTGGCTCCAGCTTTGTTCTTTGCTACAAAAGAAGCCATTCTCAAGGCATAGGGCAGACCTCTTTAATGTCCCTGTGCCAGAGCCCCAGCACATTATACTGCCAATGAGCAGGCAGGAGAGAGGAGAATTTCAGTCCAGAAAAAGACCTGGTGGATGAAACCTAACACTGAATTTCTGAACTTTTTTTGTTGTTGTTGTTGTTTGTAATCTACAGTTTGGCTTTACAAACTTCAAAATTTGTTGGACCAAACATATGACTCACCTTCACAAAGCTAAGGGGGTGAGTGCTGGAACCTGCGTCACCAGCTGCCAGTCCAATGTTTACCACAGTCTGAGATGGAAGACGGTGAGATGAGACATTGCAAGCTGAGATGAAAATAAAAAACTTAATGTTTCCATGCATTTATTTCTGCCCACTACTTCTTACTTTCAGCCATAGGAAAATCCTCCTTGTTAAAACACTAATCTGATTGATTTCAGAGCTTTTTAAATCAGACCCTGAAAAAATACTGCTGGAAATCCAACTACAGTACTGAGATTAACCACCATCATCAATATGCTTGTTGCTGACTCCCAGGAATTCATAATTATGAGATATACCTTCCCTACTCAGAAATAGCCACAGATGGATCAATCTTTGGCTTCTTCTTCATCCTTCCAGATCAGGAGTGCTGGCTATTGCTATCATAGAGCTGTTTAGCTAAGTTATTACCCAATGAACAGACTTTGACCTGACAACATGAGAGAACTGAAAACTTTTCAATCCTTGGTCCTAGTGGACCAGCTCCCTAAAGATGAAGGTCTCATTGAGCAAATTCTTCCCTGTGAGGGTGGTGAGGCGCTGGCACAGGTTCCCCAGAGAAGCTGTGGCTGCCCCATTCCTGGAAATGTTCGAGGCCAGGTTGGACAGGGCTTGAGCAATCTGGTCTAGTGGAAAGTGTCCGTAATCATGGCAGAAGGTAGAACAAAATGATCTTTAAGCTCCCTTCCAACCCAAGCTATTCTGTGATTCTATGACCTTGTGATTGCAGGGAGAGGATTCTGCTGCAAGAAATCATTTTTCTAAGAGAAAGTGGAAGAGCCAGGGATCTTTGCCACTGGCAAAACCTGCCTGTCGTCCCTGTGAGAACCTCTCCAAGTAGCTTACCCTTGGGCACATCCTCTGGTTCCTCCTCCAACTCTCTGGGAGAGAATTTCATCACATTGGACACAACATGGCTACCCACAAGCACAGTGCGCCCAAATGCACGCTTTTCCACCACAAAGATGATGAGGGGAGGGTGCAGGTACACCTGCTCTGGGAGCTCCTGCAAAAGAATTATGCATGGGGTTCACAGGAGTAAAGGTGATCAATCTGTGTTGAGCTGTCAAACTATGGCAGCCCTATCACATAAGGAGAAGCCTGCTGGCACCTTGCAGCTATGCCCAAAAATCAAAGCCTTACAGTGACAGGCCATGGCTAAGACAGTTCTTGGTGAGCAATTTCACAAAGGTTTTGTTCTGCAGCTGAACCATGTGGTCATGGGAGAGCAAAATCCTGGAAGCAGTTTCCCTCCGTGTTGTCCCGTGCAGTGATATGATGCAGAGTAGCTATGGTGTACCCTGCCATGGTGGAATCCACCATGGCACCTTCCCACTCACCACATCCATGTATTTGACCAGCTCAGTGAAGTTGGGGTTCTCTTTGTAGGATGCAATAACCTCTGACTCCACCTTCTTGCCAGCACATTCAATGATCACCTGAGGCTCATCCACCTCGAACAAGTTCACTCTCTTCAGGTCCCTCAGGCCCCAGAACAGGATCTGAAGCACAACATGAAGCTGCTGTCCGAGACATGCCAGCCATGGCACTGCCCATGCTACTACCCCCCACCCACAGGACACAGTCCCCAGAAGAGGCACAAGCCTGCTCTCCCAGCTCAGCTGCCCAGCAGCTTTGCCTGTTGAACTACTCAGATGGTTTCCCCTTCAGGTCAAGCTCTTCCATTTCTGACATCTGCTTAGGCCTCACAGACACATTAGACCATCAAACTGGACTGTCTCACAAAGCCCTGCCCTCCACCCAGGGGCAGCTTAAGGGGAAAGCCAGTGCAGCAGAAGGAGGCACACCTCTATGCGAAACTCCTTCAGTACTGGGCGGATGCCCTCAGGGATGATGAACCGTCCCGCACAAGGGTCTTCCAGGTAGTCTGGCTCCTTGGGCTCCACATCCTCAGGCACTGATGGCTGAACAGGTAAAACCAGGACACAGCAGGTGATGAAAATCACTTCTATTCCATGCCATGACAAGCCCACTCTCTTCCACCTTCTAGTTCTGTGCTCACAGGCTGTCCCTGCAGCCTCCTCTCATTGGAAAGCCAGATATGGCCTCCAACTTGGAATTCTGGTGGGGCCCCATGCAACCAGCTCCTCACCCACACAGCTCTCCTCAGAGAGCTCACAACCATGTGCAGCTTTCTACAAGCCTGTTACCTCCAAATAGCCACTGTAATCGAGCTCGATCAGCTCAAAAGTGGCAATGAGCTCTCCCGCTGCTTTGCTGCCTCTGTAGAAGTCAAAGAACTGCAGGGCAGGTTTGGTGTATGGCTCATCAACCAGCTTCACCTGTGGGACAGCAAAGGCCTGCCCAAGGAACTCGGGGGAGCCCTGCAGGAAAGAGGGGAGTGACTCAAATCATCCCTGTGGTATCTCACCACCTCAAAGACCACCACTAATTCCAGCCAATCTGGGACAATACAAAATTACTCTTCCACCCATGTTATCCTCTGCTTTGATTTTCTCTGCTCCATCCAGAGCTAGGAACAGATAAAGGCATGTTTACAGCAGCTCCACTTAACTCCCGGTTCATCTCCCTGCAGAACTCAGCAAACAGCCTGGCACCATGTACCAGAGGACATGAAATCTAGATCAGGTTTTTCAGAGTCTCTTCCAGACAGGGTTTGATTATCTCCAAGGATGGATACACTACAAGCTCTCTGAGCTACAAGCCCAGCATGCATTCTACCTCTGTGTAAAAATTTCTTTCTTATATCAAGATGGATTTTCTTCCTTGCCAGTTTGTGTTCATTGCTTGCCGTTGGGCCCCTTGATACCTTCCATGAGAAATCTGAACTGGGCTTTTCCATCCTTTCCCACCAGGTAGCTGCAGACAGCAAAAAGACACTGGCTTTCTCTCAACCTCTGTCTGAGGCTTTCTCTCAACCTCTGTCTGAGGCTGAAATATAGGCTATACTCAGCCCTCCTCCTCTGTCCTGTGCTCCATCTTGGTGGCCTCCTCTGGACTCATCCCAATATGACAGGGTTTGTCTTGTACTGGAACCACAGGAAAGCTGCTGAGTTACTGCCGGAGAACCTGGTGCAAGTTATGTCATTAGCCTTAGGATAGCAAAGAGGCTCTAGGAGACAGTGTGACTTTAAAGCATTATAAAGAGAGAAAAGGAAGGACTGAGGAGGGATGATTGATGATATGTGAGGACACAGGGAAGGAATAGTCCTAAAAACAATATCAGTTCCCCCATGATATGAGCCCTCTGCAATGTGAGCCTGCCAAGGAAGCAGGCATAATGTTTCTTCAAATATAAAAGATCCTGGATCCAACAAGAACTCATCAGCCCCTGATGAGTTTAGAGTATCTCTGAGTCAGAAAATCTCAACCTCAGCCACAGTCCCCACAACTCACTATTACCAGCGGACCAGCACCAAGCTGTCATGGAAACCAAGCAGAGAAGTCGCAGTACTCAGAAATCCTTTGCCTTCCCTTTTCCAGAAACAACATAAGGAGGGCAGCGTGGCCATACTTACAAATTTATTGTGGCTGAAAAGGTTGATTATAATGATGGGGGTCTCTGTTTTCAACTCTTCTTTCTTCCCATCAATAATGAGCTGGTCAAACAAAAGTAGCTCATTCCACATAGGGCTCAGTGTCTCCTCCAGCATCTGCAGATGGAGACAGAAGGCCCAAGTGTTCCACAGTCAGTGGAAATAAACCACATGCAGGAAAGAGAGGAACTCCAGGCTGATTCCCTCTCTCACACAGCCACATGCAGCTGGAGGTTGGCAGGAGGGATGTGAGATCAGCACTCAAGGTCAACTAGCACATGCCAATCAACCTTTGAGACCATGCTCAATGACTGTCAGATATTCTCTGAACATAATTACACTGCTCAGAGCATAGATACCCAAGTCCTTGGAGATACAAAAGTCCCAGGAGGACTTCGGTAGCACTGACCTTAAACGTGTCAGTGCGAGCATGGTCATTTTTCTCTCCCCAAGTTCCCAAGATGACAGAGGCAAGAGTTTAAGTGGTCTCACCCTCGTGGTCTGGCAATGAGTTGAAAATACCACTCTTGCAAATGGATCTGAAAGGCCATTATCATCTGCAGGTAGGATCCCTCGAGCCTGATACAGATGGGCTCGGAGCTGGAAATAGCTGAAGTCTGGTAAGAAAAGGAGAGAGGAAGTCCCCAACAAAGTCCTGTATGAGGCCAAAAAATGCCTGAAGGAGAAGGCCAGCCAGATAGGAGGAGTGGGTGCATTCTGTGACAAATAGTTGCCACTTCTGTGGGGCTGTGGTTCTCCGGCCAGTACATCTCAAAAGGTTTAGCCAAGCCAGACAAGCTCAGTGGGCTCCCCAGACACGTCTGGGAAGTACATGAGTGCGACATGTGAAATGTGCAGTGTTCTGCTATGAGCATCTACTGTGGGGGAGCACCATCAAGCCTCATCAGAGGGGCAGAACTCATGCCCATTGCCAATTTGGCAGCACATTCAATGCCTACAAAGCACCCATTCTGTCTGGTGCTTTAGCTGTGAATGCGCAAATACATCCTCATGAGATCAAACTGGATGCACCTATCCCAGTTATGCCTTGGAGACAACCCTAGATCAGGTCCTAATTCTCACAGTGTGGCCTGAGGTGAAGGACTGTGAGGGGACAATGCACCATCACAGACACTAATCCATGGATGGGACCTCTCAACTCCCTATTCTCCTGCTTATGTGAAGAACTGGTATCTGCACTCACCATCCCTGGTGAGCCGGCTGGGAGGGCTATATGCTGAGAGCTGGGCTATCTCCTGCTCACTCTCGGAAAGGAACTCCTCAGGCAACTCTGCCAAACAGTTTTTCACATATTTGGTTACCCCAAGCCACATGTAGATTTCCAGTTTGGCAAAGATCTCACCAGTGTGTAAGCCAGGAACCTGAAAGCACAGAAGGTTTAGCAGGTTTCACATCTCAGACCAAGATGATCAGCATCAGCCTGGGAATGACCAAAGAGCACAGGAGAAAGAGCATCACATCAGCAGAGCTAAAAGGCAGTTGTGGAATGAGAGCTGTGTTTCCTTATGAACTTGAGGATTTCAGGAAGGAGGGCTGAAAGCAAGGAGAAGGAAACAGTGTGAAGCAAGCAAGAACACACTGTTTTGGTATAAACCCTACCTTCATAAAGACAGTCTGGATCTTTGCACAGTCTTTGCCTTTCTCCTCTTCAACTACTGAGTAGAGGATGTTTTGTGCAGGAATTCTGGCATATGCCACACGCCTGTTTTTGCTGAGCATCCAGATGAGTACATCAGGGAGAGTGCACTGGGGCTGGAGGGAGGGAAGGGAGGAACATCACAGCAGAAGAATAGCATGTGTCATCCTCCCTCCATTGACATGGTGAAAGCTTCATCTCCCCACAGGACGGACTGCTGAGCAATGGTGATTTAGAGATCCAGAAATAAAGGACCTAACATTGGCCATGTACTTCTGAAAGTCAGCCCTGCAATATGGCTCTGGAGGTGTTGTGGTTTGACTCTGGCTGGCAACTCAGCCCCATGCAGCCTGTCACACACTGTCCCTCGGTGTGATGGGAAAAAGGATTCAAAATGTAAAATTGAAAGAAGTCATGGATTGAGATAAAAACAGTTTTATAGGGAAAGAAAAAACTTCACACACAAGCAAAGCAAACAAAAGAATTCATTCCCCTCTTCCTGTGGACAGGCAGATCTTCAACCATCCCCAGAACACCAGAGCTCCATCACAGAAATGATGACTTGGGAAGAAAAACATCATCACTACAATTGTACATCACTCTACCCTCACATAGCTAAAGACGTGAAAATTATTTGACTTTACTTGGTGAAAGACTTCTCCAAACTTCAACAGCATCTGTCCACCTAATGTCAACAAACATGGCGTTCTGGTTGACACTACAGCACAACACGCCGATTTTTTCAGTTACTTAAAATGAAAAAGTGAAACTCTGAATGTGAAGAGTCTCTGCTATGGATGAGAATTTTACTCCAATACAAGTTTGAATCTGCAGAAAGTATCAAGGGTAAGACCCTGGTGGAAGTGCAGGCAGCACAAGCAAGGCTGTTTTCCAAGGCAAAATTGTCTGCTGCAGACAAGGCCTTGGGCTGGTGGGGCAGAGAGGCCCAGGAGGCCTGGAGCTGGCCCTGCTCTGCCTCCTACCCACTACAAAGTTGCTTGGACCCCTGCCCCGCCACCAACAGCCCTGCAAAGCTGCCAGGCCTCATCCCTCATTAGAGCTATCACAGGAAACATGGTAACTTCCAGTAGCTGGAACTTGGAATTTTACATAGCAGCAGAGGAAAAGCTTCAGCTCAGACTGGTGAGAGCCCGAGCAGCCAGCTCAGTATCCTCTCCTTGCCTAACCTCTCCAGCTCAGAGCAGGGGTTCCCTCGTAGCCACTGTACCTCTTTAGCCATGGAACGTATCTTTGCCAGGATCCTCCTTGTCTCCTTAACCTTCTCCTTGACATTATCTCAGGTCAGGTGCCGCCTCACACGGAGCCCCTGCTTTGCACACAGGATCTGAACACAAAGCACAGTTGTTACACAACCAGCCATGCCCCACTGCCACCCCACATGGGGGGTCTGCAGGGAGCCTATTGTGCTGACCAAGTCCATCTTGCCCCATTGCGCCCTGATGTCCACCATGGCCCACTGCCCAGTTGCTGAGAGCAAACCTCCATGAACCTGTCACAAGCCATTTAACAAAGGATGCCATGAACTGGAGACTACAGTAACTCATCAGCCTGGCCAATATAATCTGGTAACAGAAGTCCATAAGCTTTAAAATCATTTGGGGCAGAAAGTTGTCTAAGGAATAAACATTCCAGAAGCTGGTGTTCTAAGGCTCCAGATAGTGCCTGCAGGAGATCTTGGCCAAGGAGCAACTTGGGGCCACAGTAGTGTGGGATTATGAAGATGTAGTAAACTGCAACACAGGGCTTGGCTTTCACCATTATTAGTACATATCGGAGATAGTGTACACATCTGAAAAGAAACTTTGGGATGAATCAAAACTAATAATGAAATCCAGAAGAAATTCAGGGTGTACACCCACTATGGAGTGGCAAGGCCAGAAAACTCATCTCTTAGGTGGGTTCTCTCTTACAGAGTCTCTCAGACTTTGAAGAGTACCTCCACCATAGCTCAGGTGATGACCCGCAAGGAAGCAGAGAGAAGGGAACTGGGATCCAGATATGCCTAAATTTTATTTCCTGCTGCTGTCACTGCATTTTGGTCAGCTTTTCAAAGCTTTGTAGTCTGACAGGGGCTATGACTCTACAGCTGTGCTGTGATGAAGGGTATGTAATTGTGCTCTCATTCATCTAGCTAGTCTTGTGTGCCGGGTGATAAGTGCCCAAGTGTTGCCCTTTCTAAGGACAGACAGATGAATGGCTGTTGTAGACCTGCTGGATATGTTCTCAGCCAAGGGGCTGAGTTTTCAGGAGTAGCGGATCTCAGTGAGCCACCACAAAACTGCCTGCAGGAATATGGTGCACCAAAAGGCCTCCAGCAACCTACTGGGCAGCAATATGCACGTGCTCAACTACATATGCCCCAGTGGAGATGAAGAAAGGTATCAGGTCACAGCATCTGCACAGAAAAAGGGGCAGCCATGGCCAGACTCTCTCTCTTTTCCCTGTGCCGGAAATTGTATTGCTCTGAGCAGAACTGGGAGATGGTGTAGTAAAAGCCCATGACTGATACAGTGAGTTTTAGCTCCAGGTTTTCTTCTTAGCATCAGTTCCTGCTGATCCTCCAGAAGTTTCCCCAGAGCAGGGATTGCACAGGCTCCCACCAACCACCACCAAACCCCATGACTTACAATGTTGCGCATCAGGTATTTTGTCCGACATCTGTCCAGGTTATTTGGATGAGCCATTGTTTTTCTCTCTGTGCTGAGTGAATATTGCCTGCAATAAGAAAAGCAGCACAGACTCTGTATCCTCTGCACCCAGCATGTTGAGCACAGCTCACAGCAGGGACACAAGCTCCAAATCCCTGGTACCAATCCAGATGTGTCAGGTGGCTCCATTTCTACAATGCCTTCTCTTCTGCAAGCTTGTCAGTTCAGAAGGTACGCTGGGGATTCTCAGTACCTGAGGCTCCCTTTCTACTGTAGCACTGCAGACTGAAGTGCATAACAGCCCCCACAGGATAGTCATGGGGATTGAAACAGTGAGTGATCTTTTGACTGTGTGATTGAATATAGTGAAGGAAATATCCTTCACATTTAGGAAAGACATGAGAGCCCAGGAGCACTGAAGCTCTCATTTATGACCCCTCTGATTCTTAGAACAGGACTGGAGTCTCCTCTCCAAGCTTGAAGAGCTACAGAGAAGGTCCTTTTCCCAAGTCATCCTCATTTTCTTTTGCACATCCACCTCAAAAGGAGAAGAGAGAAGGCTGCACACAGCTGAGGCAGAACATTATATGACCTCCTAATCTGAAAACAAGAATCTTCAGGACATCAGGGACATGCTAACCTGCATCCACCTACAAATTCCTCCAGCACTTCTCTGAGCCGCTCTTCTGCTTTAGCTTTTGGTCTTCTCAAGAGCTTCTCCACGTCATCCAACCCCTGCTCCTGCAGCGAAATTGCAATATTCACAAAGCTTGCACCTGGCTGAGGGGTCAGAGTAAAACCTTGCAAGGATGCATTTGTCACAAATGGCTTATGCCTTTCTGCAGAGCTGGGATTCATGAGCTGCAGATCAGCACTATGCTGCCTGGGATTCTCCAGAGCCTGAGGATAACCTTAGCATTTGTTGTTACAACACCTTGTGTCTCAGTCCTCAAGCAGCCACTAACATACATTGTGGCAAGCTCTACTTTCATATTTTCAAGCCAAAAGGGAAAGGCAAGGTCCTGGGGAGAGACTGCATCCCCTTCACGACAATCTGAGAGTCTGCTTGCCCAATCATCTGCCCAGGGCTCACACAGCTCAGGACTGGCAGCAGAGGAACTTGTCACAGACATCATATCACATCACTCACTCCTCCAGGAACCACCACTAGGCAGTTGCACAGCATGAGTCCATGTGGCCTACCCAATCGTGTCTAAAGGGCAGGTGGGACTAAGCCCTGTGAGAGACATGGACTTGCGTGGGGGGTGAGGACAGCAAACATCTCGCACAGCAACTGCACATGCAACAAAGCACACCAGGAAGGAGGATGACACAGACAAAAACTCTGAAAATGCTACCAGACGCTCTGCCAGTTTGACAATCCGGTTTGAAATGCAGAGTCTCCAGGTGTGATCCTCCCAGTAGCTCCATACGTACACGCAGGGTTTTTCATGTGTCATGGGCAGGCAGCTGTATGACCTAAGGACAGCAGGCATAGGCGGTTATGGCTACTGCTACAGAAAGCATATGCCATATCATAACACATGCACTTGCACATCCAGCAAGGGAGCAGAGGCTGAACTCTGTCTCCCTCATAGGGAATTAATTGTCTGTTTTGGGCTCTGCACCATGGACATGGGTGCAAGCTGCTGGATCTGCCCTTTGCCATCCCAAACTAGCACACAGGGTTTCTAGTAGAGACAGCAACACATGCTTAGACAAATGAGGCTGACAGGAGCATGGGAAGTTGCCAAGATTTCTCACTGCTATGGGACTAAGTAGTAGCAGGCACAGGCTGCACAACACAAAGACTAAGACATTGCCAGGCCTATGGGACAAACTAGGCAATATTCCCAGAACAAACATCAGAAGAGCTTCTGTATGTGTCTTGTCTGCTCAACATAGGATAGCATATGCCAAGAGTACTCCTCTCCTTCCTCACTGGGATGGCTGTTTTTGACAGGTCTCAGTTTCCTTGGGACCCCATCCTTGGCCATCTGCAAACATCAAGTAGACACCATAGGGCTCGTAGAGCTAGTGGGAAATCCCAGCCAGCTAGGCCATGGCAAGCTGCAGGATTGCAAGGAAGAGAAACCTATGATGCATTAGATGTTATTAGAGCAGACCTCTAATAACATCTGGAACAACCAATGTGGGAAGCTGTAACAGCTCCAAGAAAGGTGGAATAGAAAGATATAGAAGACTTACTTGTCATATTCCATGGGCTCTGGTCTCTGACTCTTTGTAACTGATTTGTTCATTGCTGCTAAAGCTGGAGTCAGCATTTCAGCATCCAGCTCACCATCTGAACCAGCATCCAGTAAAGGCTGCCTTTCCTCTTTCACTTCTCCCTTTTCCACTTTTTGCCATCCTTTGGTCACAACCTCTTCACATTTGCCGTAGTTTCCTTGAAGGTGAGCATTAAATTATAAACTGGTAAGTGGGATCACTCAGGTGTTTTTAGAAAAGACATTTTCTAGCTGGCTATACCAGACTCTTGGCAGGAAGACTGCCACAGAGGCATTTACTTCTTTGGGAACTAGTAGTTGTGTCCAACCATTGGCACATCACATGGACAACCAGGAGGTCCGAGAGGGAGCTGTGCAATTGCAAGGAGGTCCTTGTGTATGCCTTCTTTAGTTCTATCAGCTCCACCAAGTGTCTGCGGACTACCATCTACATCCCTACACTGGGACCAGCATCAGCTCCTCAAGTACTATCTCAGCATCAAGCATCTTCACCCGTCCAGCTTAGCAGGTGAGGGCTTTGACCCACTCTCAGACCATTGTTTCCCCATCACTTGTTGTCATATCCCCTCAGTGCCACATGGCCAACCCCAGTATCCCAGCTTTCCCTCCTTTTTTTCCCTTTCTTGCTACCAAATTCTTCTACTTCTTTGTACTCCTACTTACTAGAAGAGTTTCCTCAAACTTTCCCAAAACAGGTATTTCCACAAATGGTGTGAATCTCCAGTCCCATAGAAGACATTCAGGGTTTTAGTAAAGCACTGTGCACACTCCCTGGACTCATTCCTCATCTTTCCCAACTTCCTGAGCTGACTTGACAGGGCAGTATGAAGAACTGACTTTCCTGTCAGAGGGAGATTCACACTGTTCCCATAGTTTCTGGACGTGGGGCCCTGGGGAATACACACCTATAGAGACTTCAAAGTTGACAGGTTTCAAGCTGAGAGAGGAGTCCATCATAGTTGCTTCAAAGAAGGCAGCAAACAGAAGGAATTCATCCTTTCTCCCCAACACATTCTGAGCAAGGAGACAGAAATCAGCTTGAGACCCTTGTGTGCCAAAGCACTGCCTGAGCACCAGGGCATAACTGATGTCTGCCAACCCTTCCACAGGACCTCAGCAGGATGCTGCTGAGATTACCACTGGTCTGCCAGAAGCAGGATAGGATTTCTTGGAAATCCTGAGGTGTTGGTGCAGAGCCATGGATTGGCTGATGCTTGTGTGAAGCCACTGAGCAGGTTGTAGGCTAAGGGATGGCTACTGCATCAACACAGCTGCCTCCCACCTTGCCTCTTTCCCTTCACAGATGTGCATGCCAAAGACTGGCATGGATCAGCCATGTCAGCACAGAACTCACCTCAGGGAGTGGATGAAGCTCTTCCACTTCCACAGTGACCTCCCTGGGCTGCTCAGCCTCCTGAGAGCTCCCAGCCTCCCCCTCTCCCTGCAGCTGGCTCAGTTCTTTTGTTTTCTCCTTGGATTTTTTACTTTTCTTCTTCAGCTTCATTTTTCTCAGGGCGCCTCTCATCCGGTACCCAAGCTTCCTCTCTGCTGCACTGGGGCTGCTGAAGATCTCCACTGTGATGGCCATGAGGATGCGCCCACGGTAGAAGATGCCCTCACCCATGCCTTCATTGAGGTCTTTGTGGACATCCCGCAGAGTTGAGTTCTGGGGGGAGCCATACAGGTTCACCCAGGCTGGGCCAAATGTGGGGTTAAAGCCTGCAGAGACAGAGACAGGGTTTCATTATGCTCCAAGGTGCTGCTGCAGAAGGACCTCCCCAAAAAGGACTGCCCAGGACACCAGAGTGTCAGCGTGCTTCAGCCACTTTTGCTCCCAGCCCCAGGACACCAGCATGCCAAGCAGAAAGTGCATGGCACACGGCTGCCCAAGACATCCTGCCCCAAGGCAGCCATGCCAAGCCTCACCATTCCTGTCAGGGTCTGAGATCTCCTGCAGGTCAATGTAGTGTGTAGCAATGGCCACATCACCGACATTGGCATCATCCAGCACCTGGACTTTTATCTTCCTGGACAGAGGTGGGAACATCTCAATGAAACTGATCTGCTCGTTCCACTCAGGCTCAGTGGTGCTGGTGTCTATTGACGTTTCCCCCTGGGAAGAGGAAGGTGTGAAAGTGTCACCGTCCCAACTGGTGCCCAGAGAAAGGGATGCCTCAAAGCTTGGCTTGGAATGGCATGCACTCTTGTACCACCTGCAGACAGTGACAGGCAGGCTCTGGATGTGACAGTGTCCCTGCTCCTATCCCCATTCCTGCAATTCCTCTCTGTTTCATTAATGGGGCCTGTCCCAAGGCCCTGGCATGACCTACACAATCAAGGGAATGCAAACGAGCAGCAGACTCATAGGTATCTAAGGGCTGCCTGGAGCACTCCAGGCCCACAAGACTGCCAATCAGGGATTGATTCTCATATTAATGGATATAATGGGATCAAAAAGCCTGACCTTATGTGCAAAAACTGGGTCATTATCTCAGTAAAGTCTCTCAAGGGTCTCAGGCTGAGCCCAGCTTGACACAGAAAAAGGACTTCTGCTCCAGGATTTATCCCTGTATTTAAGGATATGAATATCTGCCTGCAAAGCCAGTAGCTCAGCCAGTAGCTGTGCTCAGGGCTGAGGATGTCCTATAAGCAGCACTCTGTAGAGACAAAAGCAGAGAACAGCCTTCTCATTCAGACATTGCACAGCCATGGCCACACAGCTCAGACCACTGCTAAAGGCAGCAACACTTGAGCTCTCCCAGCCTATTTTCAGTGGGATTGCTGTGCCGCATGGAGGCTCCTGGCACCATGAGCCCACCACGTACTGCCACACAGCCAAGGGAGAATCAGCCTGTCCCAACACAGCTTCCCCTCAGACTCACCTGCTGCCCACAGAATGAGACCTGCACATATGGGTCAATAAAGACTTTTCTCTCCCCTATGATCTTGGAGATACCACTCATAATGCCTGCTCTCATGCTGGGCAGGCCCTCAGCACGATAGAGTTTGATGCAGACCCTGGCCCAAGGTCTCTCTGCAGGGACTCTCTCAGACAGCAGCAGATTCCTGAAAGACAAATTAATGTTCTGCCCCTCTCCTGGAGTCCACAGAACACAATGATGGGAAATTCACTGACTTGCAGGAAGATTGGATCCTGCCTCACCACAGGTCTTTTTCACTGGGTCTTTACCCATCAGAAGAGGGGAAAATGGGGAAAAAAAGGTTGTGTGAAGAGAGACATGGCAGTGTTCCTCAGGGCCATGCAAGATCCCACTGCACCTACCTTTCAATGTCCTCATCCTGGTTCCTGGAATAGGTGGGAAGGGAGCCCGCAATATCCCCGCGTGCAGAGACAGAGATGTTGCACTTCACAAAGCCTTTCACGCCTGCCTGGGTGTCCATGGTGTCACTGATAACTGCCCACTTCTGGAAAAACCTGTGATCTGAGAGGGAAGAGGAGGAGTTTCCTAGGGAGCAGCTAGGTTACCATTTCACATCCAGCTCTGTCTGCACAGACTGCTCTGGCCCTGACCCTGCCTCTGAAGGTGCAGAAGGTGTCACCTGCCTTCCGACAGCTGGGTGGAGAAGCAAGCTCAGATCTTCATGCAAACTAAGTGCTTTAAAACCAGGGCCTTGACCAGACCCATCAGAGCATGAAGGAAACACCAGTTTCACACAGAGCCAGGATCAGACACAGGTATGTGGTGCAGTTCTCATACCTGGCTGGCTGTACACTGTCTCAACATCCATCTTGAACGTTCCTATGCAAGTTCCCAGAAATGGTATCTTCTTTGAGTGAAAAACCTGCAGACAGCACAAGTTCCCCTGAGCACCATGAGGTGTGGACAGCCAGGTGATACATCCAGATATCTCCGAGGAACACAGGACTGCCAAGAGGTGTTCCAAAGCACAGCTGAGGCAGTGGTTGCAAGCTCTTCATGCAGATTGACTCATCTGTGTTAGCTGTAGGACCAACCCTTTCCTACCCAACCACTCCCACAAAGCCCACCAGCCCATAGCCCACAGTCAAACCTAGACCGAGGCAGTCATGTGCAAACAATTCAACTTCTGCAGTCCCAGGTAAGCCACAGCCCAGCAATGGAGATAGGACAGATCTGTTTTCCCACAGGAAGTCCTTGTGTCCGTATCCTGCTGGGTTAGGGCAGAGCCATGACCCCACCAGGCCAGCATCTCTCCCAAAACCCAAGTCTTGCTCAGTTCTTGCTGAACACTCGGCAGCAAAAGAGACACACAGCTTTTCACAAGGAAAGTATTGAAGGCCACTTGGCAAAGGGCGTGCTGGCTGGGTTTAGCTATCTTCAGAATATCCCTGTGCCTTGGGAAAATCTTTGTGCTTTGTGCCAAGGGATTTTCAAACTCTCTGCCTGCTTGGGCTTTTCTACAGCACAAATAATTTCTGAGCTCCCCTCACATCTGTCACTTATCTTCAGGACCTGCAGGATGAGACTCCAGGGTAAGGGGGCAGTAGGGGATTGCTGCCAAATAGCAGGGCAACAAGGGAAAAAGGCAAGAAAGTGCCCCAGAGGCCCCACTGCAGTCACAGGGTGACGAAAAACCCTTACCTGGAGGAGTTGGGAAGGCAACACTGCCCAGCACTGGCTCAGAGCAAGACTAGGTCTCTGCCCCAGTGTAGCCACAGGAAGGCCCTGTGGCTCTCTGTGGGCAGGTGATTCCAGCTGGAACACCTTGATGGCATTGGTAGCTTTGCTTTGCCCATTGCACCCAGTGTCTACACACAGAAGCATCAGGCTGTACCACTAGCCAGTGAAAGATGAAGAGGAAGACATACATACCGAGATCTCTATGAGTCTGTGCAATAAAATGTCCCTTGGCTCATAGAAGTCAAACAAAAAATACTGGAAGAGAAGAGCAAGACAGCTTAGCCCCAGGCTTCCAGGCATCCCTTGCAAGGATGGTCCCAGGCACTCGGGACATTGGTGGGGCAAGGACAGAGCCTCTGTCCATGTCACATACCTCGTTGTAGAAGGGGCAGTTTGTTGACTTCTGTGTTGCCGTATGCCTCTTTTCTTCTCCCACCTTGACTACAACAAAGGGATTGATGTTCACCCCCACCAACTTCTGTGCTTCAATTACATTAATCCCAACCTGAGAAAATATGGGAGAAAACCAGCACTCTCCTTGTCTGAATCAGCACTCTCCTTGTTTACACCTCCATCCTGAGATTGTTTCAAGAATACCAGTATGCACATGTACAGGGCAGTCTCAATTCAGAGCCGGATGCCTAGGGCAGGCAAAAGCATACCTGCTGAAATCTACTACAGCCAGGAAAGACCAAAGTAGTATTTGAGATACTTGTTTCTTTCAGACAAGCAAGGAAATAAAGTGTAAGAGCCCCAGTACTTTTGACAAGAGCTGACCTTCCCAGCAGCACCTGTACCCTCAGTTTCTGATCCCAAGTGTCTGAAAACCCACTGCTCCCACATGGGAGGGTCCACAGAGCATCTTGGAGAAGATGCTTTTTGTATCTTCTGTTAATACTCCTCTTTGAATCCTACTGATATGGGCACCATTGGAGAGACTGGAATGTGGCTGCTTCAGATTTACTTACATTTACTGCAACTGCTTACGAGTCTAAGATATAAAAGAAATGTTCTCACATTTGCTCTTAGTACAAGCAAATAGACCATAGTTAAGGTACAGAATGATTGCTTCAAGAGAATGATGTCAGTAAATTCAATCATCACAAAAACTTCCTGCTTGTTTGATCGGACAAAATGTGAGTCCATGTTTACTTAGAACCAGAGGAAGATTTATATCTATAGCCATGCTGGGCGACTTGCCCTGAAATCAATTTAGCCAGATATGAGATAATCAGCCAGAGCCACTGCTTCCTAACAGCCTTATGGCATGTCCAAGCAAGCCCCCACACAGCCCTCTGGCCCTGGTCATGTCCCACAGCTGTCCCTAAGGAAGACAGACAAGACCCTGGCAGAAAGCTGGCAGGCACCAGCCCTGCCTGGATACTCTCTGAAGCTCTGCTCAGGCAGTGTTTTGCAATGGCACATGTAGCTGATTCCCTTCTCCTGTTTATCCATAGCTAACTACATGGGCTTACTGATACTGTGGCCAGCACTCATGGATGCAGTTCATTCTGCATGCCGTACATGGATGCAGGGAATCTTACATCTTGCCCAGGGAAGTCACACTAAGCATGATGGTCTTCATGCTAGAGGCCTTGACAAAGTATGTGTCAATTGGAGAAGCCCAGGCCTCCAGCAAGGCAGAAAGGGACTGGCTGCAGGGCTGGAGGCAGCTATGGGGACATGCACCCAGTGCTGCAGTACCTGGAAACTCTGCGGCGTTGGGATGGCAAAGAGGTCCCGTGCAGAGCAGAGTCTGGAGTGGCTACACAGAAAAAAAAGCCCAGGTGAGCAGGTGTCCTTGTCAACATGAACCCTGAGTAAGTCCCCACCAAGGGAAGCAACAGAAAATAATGGCTCATTGCCTTGGGAATGACCAAATCCCCAACACACCCTATCTAGGGCCTTCAGAGATGGAAGTTTTCTGACATTTTGCCAAAGCAGATTGTCATGAGCTGCAGGAATTCCTCAGGATATGGCACTTTCTACACCAGGACCCAAGCAAGGGCAAGAAAGAAGACCATGCTGTGGATACCTCTTCACAGGGCTGAAGATTATGCCCGAGGCCTCAATCACAGATGTATCATAGAAATCTTCCTCCTCTTCCTCTTCTTCATCAGTCTCCAGACCTTTTGCCAACTTCCTGCCTAGTGCAACAGCCTTCTTGTCCAGTTCCTTCGCTCTCAGCCACTGGGCAGTCCTGCAAGCCCCACAGCATGCCACGAGCCATACATCAGCCCTCACAAGTGGGCTGTTCACTGCCCTCCATCCAGGAGGGTGAGCCAAGACATTCAAGGGCTACTTACTCCAGCTGCTCAAATCCAGGATTGTGGATGATTAACTCCGAACTGTAAAAAACAAAAGATGCTTTTCTGTAAAGACCAGTGTGCCACGGCTGTTTTCGGATTCATTTAATGAACAGTGCCCCAGCCACTCTCCTGTTTATTTTTTGGCAGGGACACCAGCAATTTTTTCCTAAGCTTATCCACTGTCCGCCTCATGTGTCTGCTGTTTTCTCTCTAGTTCCACAAGTGACACTCTGCAGGCCCTGCTACTCCCTGTCATCGTGTTTGCCCAGAAACCTACAACTCCCCTGGCTTTGGGCATTACCAGCATGCATGGTGCATGGAATTGCTGGAGGCCAAAACCATGCTCTCTGCAACTTTGCAACCACAAGCCAGGAGGGCTGCAGAAATGCTCTCAAGTCTCTCCTAGGGAGTCCCAGGACTCCCAGCACCTACAGTGGATCATTGCAGTCAAAGGCTCGTTGTGATAACAAGGAATCTCTCTATCCTAGAGTCCTGCTCCCTTATTGCTGCTGTGGAGTTGAGATGCATCAGCCTGGCCAGAAGTGGAGAGTAAATGAGGCTGGATTGCATCCCAAAGGCTGCCACTGACAAAGGCAGCTGTACAGACTACCTGGAAATTTGCTCTTCCTAGGATTTCCATACCTGTCTTTTATAAGATAGACAAAATCCTCTTCAACCCAGCTCCCCGCTGAGCTATTTGGAGGCTGGTAGCGCAAATCCAACTCAATGTAGATCTACAAAGCAGAAAGTGAAAGGGCCTGAGAGCTTGGTAGCCACAAAACAAAGGCAAAAATGTCACAAAAAAGAGAAAGTGGGACATGGAAGAAAAAAAGAGGTGAGAAGCATATTTATACCAGACTCCCATTGTCTGCCTCCACCAATAGGCTAGACATAACAAAACTCCCTCCTCCACAGCTTCTTAAACTCCATATTTCATTGAATAAAAGCTGGCTCAACTTTACAAATCTCCCATAAAGAGGCCCAGAGAATAGCCTCGAGGCATTTTTGACAAGGGAACTGGGGAAAGCCCTGCACAATAACATGCAGGGATTTGGAGCAGTCTCTCTGGAGGAAGCACAAGACAGCTGGCAGAGGATCCTAGCAAGCTAGGAATCCCTAGCTTGGATTAAAATGCTGGAGAAGCCACCAACACATCAAGAGCCTGCATTACAAGAGACAAGGAAGGACAGCCAGAGACGCACAAAGCACGCTGGGTATTGGCACAGTCAACACAGGTCTAACACCCTTGGTCTGCAGGTGGCCAGCCTGATCTCAAACCAACACATACACAAATGATTTCCCAGCAGAGGCCAAAAACACTAGCGTGGAGGAGATCACTCCTTAGTAGGCTGAAGGGGATGTACTCTGGGTTCAAAGCTGTGGTGGTTTGACCAGGAAGAAGTAGGAATTCTGGGATGTTGTGGTCAAACCAATGGGTGCTTGGATTTTGATATTGGCACCTGGTGTAGCCAGTGGGTTTTTGGACACACCTCCGAGAACACCCAGGGGTTAAAAGCAGAGCTTCGGCCCTGGGAGGCTCTCTTGGGACTTCGAGGGATGGAGGTCGGATCTCCCTTCCCCCGTCCAGCCACTGCTGCTGCTGGGCGGGGGAGGGGCAGCCATGTGGTAGGCCTGGGCCTGGACAGAGATGGGAGGTGAGGAGGCCCTGGAGGATGGAAGGGTGGAGAGCCCCAAGAGACATCGGGCAGCCATTCCCCCCCCCCCCCGCCCCTTGGAGACAGAGAGAGAGAGAGAGAGAGAGAGTGCAGCCTGTGTCGTTATCTTGAAACTCAGTAAACATGTGCTGGCAGCAGGCAGCCTGGCTGAGGAGATGGGGGGGGGGGGGGGGTGCAAGAAAATAGCACAGGCAAACAAGCCTGCTGATGTGGGAAGTAGAAAAAAGTCTCAGAATTTTCCACTGCAAGAAAACTGAATAACAACTTCTAGCTTAAACTGTAATGAAGTAACTTTTAGTGATTGGAGAATTGTAACATGAATATGGTAATTATTGTAGTTATGATAGGCTATAGATAATAGTTACGGTATAGATTGGTTCTGCTGTATTAAGATGCTCAGCAAAGAAGAGTATATAATGCAATGTAACCAAAACCAAAGGGTCTCCAGGCCTGCCTGCAGCTGGAACTGACAGCTGTAGGCACAGGCACTGTTGCCCACGACCCTGGACTGCTGTAACCTCTTGGATGGAATAAACTGCATTTTGGAGACCCACCTTGAGTCACACATCTCTCATTTAGGCTCTTACACGTGTTGCTGTTAGCACAAGGGAAGAGGCACCCGGGGCAAAGGGCTGGGCCACATTGTACCTCTAACCTTACACAATGGAGTCCCTCCAAACCATCACCAGCACCAAGAGGTGAGTCTAATCCCTGTCTCTTTGCTGGCATGAACATTTATCCAGTGAGCTGCATGGGCAATCATCCTGGAAATGGTCAATTTCTATCTGGACCTGCTCCAGGAGTCCAGTAACACCAGCAGCTTGTGCCTGTGCCACTCAGGCTGGTGGTCTGGTGGCCACAGAGCTTGCATACCATGTGCCACCATGTGGTTTAGTCATACTGCCAGTGTGAAGAGCAAGCAGAGAGCACCTTGCAGGACCACTGCCTCCGCCTCTGCTCTTCCTGCCTGCCAGCTGCCCTGGCACAGGTGTGGCAGTCTGGAACCCACTGAGCTGTGTCTGCACGCCCAGCTGGCGGGAAACAGCTCATTTTAGGGTGGTGTTCATCTTCTACAAGTGCAAAGGACTAACTGAGCCCCAGTGCTGGGGTGGAGGAGAGCAGGACTCGCAGAGCAGAGGGGCAGTCAGGTGTCAGTGACACTCATGCTGTCCCAGACACTCATTAAGTCATCCAGTTAATGCTAGTGTTTAACCCAAAAGCTTGCTGGGGGTTCCAAGGCACGCTACCACCTTCCACCTCACTCCATCACTGCAGCAGCCCATACACATGCACTTCATGGTGCATGAAGCAGAGAAGATGCCACTTCCTACATCCATTTCCCAGAGTTGAGAAGGTTTTACGAAGCCTCCCTCTGTTCATTCAGGCCCTTGACAGTTCTCCAGGAGCCCAAGCCCAACCCATGCATTTGTAGATGCTCCAAGAAACCTCTTGGTGAATGTGAAGTGTCTGTGCAGAGATGGCATAAATGCCACAGTGCTTCCAGCTCAAACAGCATTTTGGATTCCCCCTCAGTCCCCAATCCACCTGGAGAGTACCACGCGAAGTTTCCCAAAAAGTCTTACTGACTGCTGATAGCAGGCTGTCCTTGGAGAACTTACATCAGTGACTCTGTTGCTCTTGTCCACAAGGGACTCACGCAGGATTAGTCTTCCAGATGTCATCAGGTGCTGAAGGCTGAGGACAAGGGTACCGAGCAGCCTGGTGAAAGGAATGAGGGATTTGTCTTTACAAACTGTGGGTTTGCTGGTAGATAAAACTAGTACTGAGGGATAAAAGAAACAATGGGAAGGATTCCACTGATTGATGAATGGAATGAGAGATTTGTCTTTACAAACAGTGAGTCTGCTGATAAATAAAGTTAAATACAGAGAGATAAAAGAAGAACCATACATTCCATAGAAATTCCATAGATTGACACAAGGGAAAAAAAAGGGGGTGGGAGTATACAAATTACAAAGGAGTCATAGGTATTAGGCATTCGGGAAGTCTGTACCTCTCAAGTACGCCAGCCAATGGGGAAAAAGAGAAGGGAAATGTGGCTGGGAGATCAGGACAAAAAGGAGGCTGTATCCTCTAACAATTTGAGAGATCCCATGGAAAACACCCATGACCTCTCCCTTTATTCAAACAAAGCTACAGGACTCCTCTGTCTCCTTTTTGGACAGAAACCTATGGTGTTTGTGGATTAATTTTCCTAACACTGGAATAAAAAGAGAGACTGCAACAACACCGTACATAGCGTCAGTGCCTACATCCTGGGGAGAACTGGGACCTCCACTCTCCCACTTACAGGCCCTCTGAGCTACCCTGAAGTGTTTTCCATAGGGAGTCGGGCAGCTGAATACCTGAGACTGACCCTGCAGCAGGTCCTGCCTTTTTCCCCAGGCAGCTACTTGCAACTGAGCTGCCATTGATGGTTAAAGGTTTGTGCAGATCCAGACTCATGGAGTGCAAAGGAGATCTCCCCGTCATCTCCATTCTTGGGTTTCCCTGCAGTGTTTTACAAGTGTTGGAATAGCCACTGAGTTGACAATGTGCCTGTGCCACCTAGAAGCATTTTAAATTCTGGCTGATCTTTTCTGATCTTTTAAATTGAAATTGCTGTCTTTTTAAAGGTTAAACCATAACACAATGCATTCAGGGCTTTTCTACACCAACAGATATGTTGAATTTGGGTGCAGCATGGTCACAGTCACAACGATGTTCAGGATGACAGTAGGTCCTCAGTCTGCAGCAAGACCTGCCTTTGTAGCTGTTTTTTAGGGCCTTGTTTAACCTTTGTCCCAGCTGAAGGTCTGATCTGGATCCTTATGTAGTCCCTGTTACTGCTGGCACAGCTAAATCCTTTCCCTTATTTAACTTAATATATACAGTATTGCTGCCCCACCAGAACAACCACTCCATCCTTCCTCTATAAGTGGCATTCTGCTCATCTTCTTTCCATCAAATTTTCAATAAACATTTTCTACTGCCAGAACACAATGTAAAGACCAGTATGTCTTCTCCCCCACCTCTACAGGTCACCCCAACAATCAAAGGACCCACCTGTTACTGAAAACCTTGCTGCAGTTGTAAACCTTAATGGACAGCATTTCACCCATGACAAGCTTCCCATAGTGCGGCCAGCGAAAGAGCTGCAAACAAATGGAGCAGGAAGGGATGACAACTCATTCTCAGCCACACTTTGCCATGTCTCATGGCTGGTTGGCTCCCCTGTGAGGTGACCAAGTCCATGGATATGGTGAAAAGCAGCTGTGACGGAAAGCTACTTTCCTGCTGGCCAGGCATAGAGCCCCTCCAGCAGCACAGAACCACAAGCCAGCTGCTACAGAAGTCAGAGCAGCACCACCCTGGAAAAAGAAGGATGCTTGTGTCTGCTGGAGTTCCTGAGCTGGCAGGTTGTGGAGTGAGACAGAACATGGGAACGTACAGAGGTGCTTGGGAAGAAGTGATCATCCAGGCAGGGAGTCATCTGGCTTAGAGAAAAGCTGCACTCTGAGGCTTCAACTCACCACACATCCAAAACAGTGGCTGGGCCTCCTGCTCCCTGCCACCTTCACTGCCTTTCCCCAGGCAGCACATTGGCACTGGGACTTGAGCAAGGGACAGGTGGGAACCACCCACTGGCACAGCACAGGTGGGCTGTCACAGGCTTCAGTGGGGATGGCACTGAAGGAATGGACATGCTTCCCAGGCCACCCCATCCCTGCCCCTGCACACTCACACGTATGCACACATACATGCACTCAAACACACAAGTCGCACTCCTGTCCCACAAGGCATCAACTGCAGTGACAGTCTGGCTTTCTGAGGGCAGGGGGAGTTTTGCCTTCAGCTTTGATATGCCCAGCCTTCCAGGCAGTGTCACTCAGTTGAATTTCAGTTCCTGGAGGCTTGTACACATAGGTCACATACACAGTGTGAGGAATCCATCTGCCCCTCTGAGCAGAGAGGAAGAAGGAGACAGCAGAGAAATTCCCAGAAGATCGTCCAGTGGAAGGTGGCCCTGTCCATGGTATGGGGGTTGGAATGAGATGGTCTTCAAGATCCCTTCCAACACAAACCAATCTATGATTTTATGACCGAGACACTGACTTGTCCCATCCCAGTCCCACAAGTTCCACATGATCCCAGTTTCCTCACCTCCTTGAAGACGGCCTCTGGGCCACAGCAGACCTTTCTTGTCTTCTGGGTGAAGCCTTGAGAAGTAGAGAGGAGGCATAAGGTGCTGGCAAGGAGAAGGCAGTCCCCAGCCCTAAATCCCCAAACCCCACCCTCCCGGCCACCTGAGCCCACCTCGGAAGCTGAGATGGACCTGCCGCTCGCCATGGCCCGGCAGCTGGGAGAGCCGCCGGACACCAACACTGAGCGCCATGGAGCTGGTGGTGGGCCCTGCTGCCTCCGCTCAGCGTGCACCGCCCAAAGTGACTCAACCTCGACTCACCCAGCCGGTCCAGCCAGACTCTCCACACCCCAGTGGGCCCATGGGCTGGGCAGCCCCTGCCGAGGGACACAGGGAGGAGGGGAAGCCCTGGCTGTACTGCCTCCCTCCCTCAACCCACCCGGCTGAGCCCCCCAGAACGCACCTCTGCTGGCTAAGAGAGCCCTGGACCATGGGGACCCCCAGGGAGCACTGCAGGAAACAGCCGGGGAAGTGAAGCCATCACATGGCCATGCTTAAGCTGGTGCTTGGAAGGGCATGGGCTGCTGAATTCAGAACTGAGAGACACCATCTGTGAATACAGAGCTTGGCTCTGCTTTCAGCCTCAGCCCTGCACCGTCCCCAGCACAAAATCACAGGTCCTGCAGCTAAAACCCTCCAAAACAAATAGAGCGAGGGTGGGAAAGGGCAGCTCAGATTGTGAGGGTTGGGCTTCTCTGACATGAGGAAACAGTACATGCTCAGCAGCCTCCTGAGCAGGGACCTAAGGTGCTGCTCAGTGGAGGTAGGATGCCAGAGCACTTTGGGACAGCACACCAGCTGCCAGATATCTGCAGGGCAGAGGCAAGCATCAAAATCCACAGGCAGTGGTATGGGAGCTTCAGCTACTCCACAGGGTGCTGGCAACCTCACAAGGAGGGGTATAGGAGGGAGACCTGGTGCCAGAAGCTGGCTGTGCTCCCTGCTGCAGCCCCCAGGCCTAATCCAGCTCATCCTATCTACTCAAGAGCTGATAGAGATGCCAGAGTTCTTTCAAAGCAAAAATTCAGACCAGATTAAAGCAGTCAAACAATCATGAGCTGAGCAGATTTTGGAGGGCATTTCTTCCTCCTGAGGGTCTGCTACTCTCTCTCAGCACCCTGCACCAAACACTTCTTATTGGAAAGATGTGCTAATGTCTTTACAAAGAATGTGATGAGTGAAGGTATGGGTGTTAGCTTGAAATGGGTCTTAATGTCTCTACTAAATTTAGTTTGTTGCAGAGCCCAGACAATTTGGCTCCTGAAACAGACAAGTAGGTCTACACAAGCCCGAACTTCTGAAGTTTGCAGTAAAATGACAGGTTCAAGGGGGAATATGTGGTAGGCGATTCAGGAGGGCTGTACCTTCCTGGTACCTCAGCTAATGGGCAAAGGAAGAGGGCAATATGTGGCCAGGAGTTTAGGATAAAAGGAGGCTGTGGCCTGCAAATCCTCGAGAGAGAAAAGCGGACTCTCTCCCTTTATTGAAATAAAGTTTCAGGATTCTTCTGTCTCCTCTGCGGACACTGGCTTTTCATAGCATGATTTTCCATACACCTCCATGAACACATGCTGTACAGAGTGCTTTGCAGTAGGCCAGAGCAGCTTATTCAGCTCCACAAACACCAAAGAATGAATCATATCTGTGTAATGCCAGTTGCTTCAAAGCAGGCCCTGCAGATATTCCCTTTATTCCCCTTTTGCACAAGCACTTCCTGGACCACCTGAAAAGCAGTGCTGGGGGTGGTGGAAGCATGCTGTATGTTGTGCATGTTGGTGAAGCATGTACATGTTGGCAAAGTGTTATAAATGATCAAATCAGCCGCCAAATTTATAAGAAAATTTAACAATGATTTATTAGATCATTAACAAAAATAGAATTCCGAAAAAAAACACCACAGCCAAGGCAGCATCAACCCCGGGATTGGCGCTGGGTGAACCTGGATCCAACCAACAAAGTGTCAGCATCTCCCCAGAGGTTCACACCGACTGCTCCATGCAGCCAGCTTATATACAGTTTATTCTGCCTGGGGCAGAAATGACTTAATGTTCCTTTGTGTCTCTTCATATGTAGAACTGGGGCCATACATGTGCAGGAATAGACAAACTAAGTCCAGGTGTCTAGATGGATGTCTGAACACTTCAGAAGAGTCTGCATTCACATGTAGCAGAGTGGTGCTGGTGCTTGAGTATGGTAGATGCAACCTTCCCAGGTGCAGGTCCTTGTGAGTGGCTTAGGCATTCCAGGGAAGTCAGCAATCATGGCCCGGGAAGGTTTCATTCATACCTTAACAGACTTGATATTATCTTAACATTGTCCAGGAACTACTTGAATAAACATAAGACTGCCCCCAGCCAGGGTAGTCAAAGACATACCTTGGATTCTACAATATTTTATACACATATAGCATGAATTATCTCTACGTGAAGCATACTCCATGTTGTAGGAGGATGCAGCTTTACCACTGTCCTAGCTACAGGTGTATTCCATGCCCCTCTACTTCATTTCTGATGAACTGTTGATGATGGATCATTTGCAGGAGCTGCCCAATGCACAGCCGACCCCTCAGGCCTATGAGCTGGGTGTTAAATAAGAAGGAGAGGCAAACCCTGTGACACGGGGCAGAGTTCCTTTTTCTTCATGCCAATGACTCAGCTGTGATAACTCCCACCAAGGAAACATCAGCACAGTCACACCTAGATTGTGAGGTGAGAGCCTGAGGGGTCATCTCTGCTAATGGGCCATAAAGGACTCAATGGGACAGCAGTATGGGCAGCTGCAACACTTAAACTATCAAGGACTCTCAAAATATCCCATGACTCACACAGTGTTACCTCATGAATTCTGAAACTCTCCACCCTGAGGGAGGTACTGAGCATCCCCACCTGAACCTGAAAGGAATGAGAGGGACGTGTCTTTACAAACTGTGGACCTGTTTGTAGATAAGGCCAGATATCAATAGGTGAAAAAAACAATGGGAAGAAACATAAATTCCAGAGGAATTCCACCAGTTGACACTGTTGCTCACCCAAGCTTTGCTAACTTCTTGGACTTAAAAAAACAGAACAGAGATATAAAGAAAAGAGGGGTGGGGGCTTGGGGTTGTGGTGTGTGCGCATTGGAAGGGGGTCTGTATTAGGCCATTAGGGAAGTCTGTACTTCTCAAGTACCTCAGCCAACTGGGAAAAAGAGAGGGAAAATTGGCTGGGAAATCAGGATAAAAAGGAGGCTGCATCCTCCATCATTTTGAGAGACCTTATGGAAAATGCCCCATTGTCTCCCCCTTCATTCACAAATAAAGCCACAGGACTCCTCTGTGTCCTTTTCAGACATAAACCTCTGGCGTTGTGGATTAATTTTCCTAACAAACATGAGTGTATAAAATCTTTAGGCCTGGGAACTTCTGGCACCAGCACTTGATAGATTTAGAGGAGGACCAGAACTCCAACAGGACTGGTACCATCACCCTGACCAACAGGGTGCCAGGTTGTATTCAGTCATTGTGGGTTAAAACCACTTTTCTCTATATTATTGTATTTATCGTGATCTCTTTAATAAATTTTAACTCTGACCTGTAATCTCTCTTAAGGTTGTTGAGTGGGGTTCATTTGACACACCAGTTTACTTTCAAACCAGCATGACCATGCAACAACAAAACATGGCAAACTTGACAGCATTTGGCAAAACTTTTGTGAACCCAAGGGAGCTCATCAATTTAAAACAAACTGAAAGCTCAATATGCTGATCCCACATCCAGTCATCGGTAGAGTGGAGTGAGGAGTGCAACTTAGGAAGCTTAATGAGACATCCACACCATCAAATTATGCTGCTGCTGAGTGGATCCAGTACCTGCTCAAAGTTGGTCAGAAGAAAGCACATCCCTGTTGTAATACATGTTATGAAATAATTCATGCTTTATAGAGAGGATGTATTTTATAAGATTGTGAAATCCAAACAAGTCTCTGACCACAAGCAGCCCAAAGATAGACATCAACTTGAATTCCAAGGTTCCTGAAGGTGGCAGGAGAACAACACTCAGTTAACTTATGAATAGACATGGCCAGCGCAATGATCACCGCTATCCTGAGTGATCAGAAGATGCCCAAGGACAATCATCGCCCTGTTGATACCATCAATCAAGATAGCAGGAGTCGCCAGAAAGATACATCTGAATACGCGACTTCCAGGACATGACTAATACCGGCTATCAACCAGGAAACAGCGATTGTCCAGCTCTGCACAGTGAAAGAAACTGTCTTGAATATGCAGAGTTACAAAAGAAACTGGGATTTCTCTGTCTCAGGCATAAAAAACTGTATAAAACAGCCCTGCAAAAAGCAGCGCTCGTGAGCGGGGGTAGATCTGATGCGATAGAGGTCGGATCCAGGTTCACCCAGCGCCAATCCCAGGCTTGACACTGTCTCTTTGGCTGTTTTGAGGACCGTATTTTGGTCACAGAAAAAGGTAAATAAATTTTTTTCACATTTTTTGATAACTTGGCTTTCAATTGATCATTTATAACACTATGGAGTTTCTGAGGCTTCCTCAAGCACCTGGAGCAATCTCATGACTGCACCCACCTGAAGACAGTGCCTCATTTTTAGCAAAATTGTCCACTGTGTATTTTAGACCTCAAGGAGGGACATTAACCCAACCAGTTATACAGGCAAAAAAGGCATTATCTCCCACTGCCTGCTGGGTAATGTGGCATAGCCTGGCATGAAATGTCACTGATATTTATTACCATATGTCCAGGAAGCAAAAGGAACCCTCCCCACTGAGCTCCCACATGCAACAGCTTTTGATTTTTTTCAAAGCCCTGAGGCTGAAATACCCTTGGGGATCACAAGTATAAAGGTGCTCATTTAATCTTGGCAAGGGTAAAAAGACTTCTGGGGTGTTCCCTGTGCTCACCAGGAAGATAAATCAAGCCAGTGACAGGGGGACACAGAGAGCATGCACAACACATTGTCCTGAGGAAAATAACCTGACCTCTCCTCTAACTCAACAGCCATGCCGTGCCATCAATCTGCATTCCAGCTACAACCAGGGTGGCATGTGGCAGGAAACAGAGCTACCATCCTTCCACCAAAGTGCCCAGCAGATGTCTGCACTTCCTCTAAAACCTGAAGCCCCAAGGAGAGTAAAACACAGAAAACAGGCAAAATTCTGCCATCCTAGGTCAGTAGCTTCTAAATTTAGCTTCCCATGGCTTTTCACACAGGCCCACACCCATGTAGCTCTTCTTCCTCAGTTACAACTACAGAACTTGTCCCTTTTCTTGCTCACATTTCAGCCACTTACCTGTGGGTTAGGAGCATCTCCTTCAAATTCTGGTTTGCTCCCATAGTGGAAAGAACTTCCCCAGACCCCACTCAGACCTGCCTCTACCACTTCTTGGCCTCTTCCTCCCCAAAACAGGAAAGGTCTCTTCTACCATAAACGAGTCCTATACCTGGAGATACCTCAGCTTGCTGCAGAACAGTGACTTCACTCCTTACAGGGCAGACACAGAGGACTCACTCCCTTTTGCATGGGAACTGGCAGAGGTTTAACAAGGAGTAGTAAAATGGGCTTCAAAATACACACAGACAAAAAAAACAGCCTTAGGTTTCTTGTATGTATAACAGAGAAAGAGAGCTCTGTCTACAGGCTGTAAGCAGCTGAAAAATCAAGAACACAAGTTCTCAACCAAAGGAGAAGTTTCTCAGAGATGACTTGGCAGCTTTCTTCCCTCTCTTCCACACCTCTAACACATTTCAGTTTAGCCACTCAAGATGAGAGGTTGCTCGGTTTCCTTCAAGACTAAGTATTGAAGTGCATGACAGTGCAAGAAGTGCAAAAAAATGGGGTTCTGCAGGTTAGGTGTCAAGAAAGACAGTCCAACTTTCTCTAGAGGAAGCTGGCTGCTATTTATGTAACGTGAGAGAACATAACATAGTCAAAATAGGTTTGAATTAAAAACTAGAATAGATTCATCTTGGCTCAGCAGTGGTTCTAATCGCACAGCCCTTCAAGCACAAGCTACATAATGGTAGATGTAGTGCAGCTTCCTCCATCGTGCATTACCAGCTAGAGCGCAGTGACGCTGAGTGCAGTGAACAGGAGCGGGCAAACAGGGGTGTGGCACGTTTCTGAGTTTGTAAGGCAGTTTGCACAGGGAGGGCAAGCAGGCAGGGTTGCAGGTTTTTCCTGCTAGTAAGGGTACTGTGTATTGTTTGCAGTGTTTCTGTTGGTTGGTAGGTTTTAGGATTCTGTTAGTAATGGCTTTTACGCGATCGAAAACTGTAGTCAGTAATAGTGTATGTAACCAGATGGAACCCTCCAAAAAGAATCCACCTGTCCAGACCCATTCCTGTGCAGAGTGTTTGAGCTTATCAGTGGTTTCAGGGGGCATTGCAGAAGAAATTTGCCTGCGGTGTGAACAGGTGAATGATCTCCTTTCACTGAGCTTAGGGAGGAGGCTGAAAGACTAAGGAGTATCAGGGAAAGTGAAAGCGAAATAGATTGGGGGAGTTCTGCCCTTCCATCCTTGAGAGAGGCCCACCAAGGGTCAGAGGACACCCATGCCTCCCACTGTCAGACAACAGAAGGACACCTGGTAGATGAAGGAGAGTGGAAATGGGTCTCTGCTTGGGGAGGTAATAATAAAAATTCCTCCTGACCCCCATCCCCTAGCCAGGTGCCACTTCAGAATAGGTATGAGCCCCTGGATCTGGAGAGTTAGACAGATGATTTAGAAGAAAATTATCTGCCCAGTGAGCCTCCCAATTATGATTCATCTGTAAGACGGATCACCACCTCCAATATGAAAAAGAAAAGAAGGGTAATTGTAGCGAGTGACTCCTTTCAGAGGGGAACAGAGGGCCCCATATGTTGACCAGACCCACCCCACAGGGAGGTCTGCTGCCTACCTGGGGCTTGGGTACGGGATATTACTGAGAAACTGCCTGGGCTGATTCAGCCCTCTGATTATTACCCACTGCTGAGACTCCAGGCTGGCAGTAATGAGATTGAAAAGAAGCACAACAGGACAATTAAAAGAGACTTTTGGGCACTAGAACAAGTGGTTGATAGAACAGGGGTGCAGGTAGTCTTTTCCTCAGTCCTTTTGAGAAAAATGGTGAAAGAATAGGAGAGCTCACATTATCAGTAAGTGGCTCAAGGGTTGGTGTCATTGGCAGAACTTAGGATTCTTTGATCATGGGGCAACTTTTACAGCACCTGGCCTACTGGAACCAGACAGGCTCCATCTCTCTGTTAAGGGCAGAACGTTTTTAGCTCATGAACTGGCAGAACTTGTTGGGAGGGCTTTAAACTAGGTCTGAAAGGGGAAGGAGATGCATCTGCACTGTCTGAAAGCAGACCCAAGGGTGGTAAGCCTGAGTTGGGGTGAAATCAGCAGCCCAGCTGAGGTGCATGTATACCAGTGCACACAGCATGGGTAACAAACAAGAAGAGCTGGAGGCCATGGTCCAGCAGCAGAGCTGTGATATAATTGCCATCAGGGAAACGTGATGGGATGACTCACATGGCTGGAGCACTGCACTGGATGGCTACAAGCTCTTCAGGAGAGACAGGAAAGGGAGAAGAGGTGGAGGGGTGGCCCTTTATATTAGGGAGGCTTTTGTTGCCATAGGTATTGAAACTAATGACGATGAAGCTGAATGCCTGTGGGTGAGAATTAGGGGGAAGGCCAACAAGGCTGACATCCTACTTGGAGTCTGTTATCGTCCACCCAACCAGGAAGAAGAGGTGGACAACTTATTCTATAAACAGCTAGAATTTCAGGTTCATCAGCCCTTGTTCTTGTAGGAGACTTCAACTTGCCAGAGATCTGCTGGGAACTTAATACAGCTGAAAAAAGGCAGTCCAGGAAATTTTTAGAGTGTGTGGAGGACAACTTTTTGTTGCAGCCAGTGGATGAGCCCACTGGAGAGGGACTGTGTTAGATGTGCTGTTTGCAAATAGAGGTGGGCTGGTGGGAGATGTGGTTGGAGGTCGCTTGGGGCACAGTGATCATGAAATTATAGAATTCTTGATATTTGGTGAAATGAGGAGGAACACCAATAATATTTTTACATTTGACTTCCGGAGGGCAGACTTTGGCCTACTTAGGAGACTTATTCAGAGAGTTCCTTGGGAAGCACCCTTAAAAACAAAGGACTTCATGAAAGGTGGGTGTGCTTCGAAACAGAGATCTTGAGGGCACAGGAACCGACTGTCCCTATGTGCCGAAAGATGAGTTGATGAGGCAAATGTCCAGCCTGGATGGGCAAGGAGGTTTTGGAGGAGCTTAGGAATAAAAAGAAGATGTATCATCTTTGGTAGGAGGGTCAGGTGTCTCAGGAAGTATTTAAGGGGCTTGCTAGAGCATGTGGGAAAAAAAATTAGGGAGGCCAAAGGTCAGTTGGAACTTAAAATGGCAACTTCTGTAAAGGATAATAAAATATGTTTTTGCAAATATATCCATTGTAAAAGAAAGGGTAAGACCAAGCTTTATTCTTTATTAGATCTGAAAGGGAACTTAATAACTGCAGACTAAGAGAAGGCAGAAGTGTTTACCACCTTCTTTGCCTCAGTTTTTAGTGAGAAGATGACTTGCCTTCAGGACAGCTGTCCTCTTGGATTGGTTGATGACATCAGGGAGCAGAATGGTCCCCCCATTATCTAAGAGGAAGCAGTCAGAGAACTGCTGAGCAGCTTGTATATTCATAAATACATGGGACCAAATAGGATCCACCCCAGGGTGATGAGGGAGCTGGCAGATGAGCTTATGAACTCGCTCTCCACCATTTACCAGCAGTCCTGGTGAGGTTCCAGATGACGGGAAGCTGGCCAATGTGACACCTATTCACAACAAGGGTGGGAAGGAGGATCCAAGTAATTACAGACCACTCAGCCTGACCTCAGTACCCTGTAAGGTAATTGAACAGTTTATACTGAGTGTCATCATGCAGCACTTGCAGGACTACCAGGGTATCAGACCCAGCCAGCAGTGGTTTAGGAGGGGTAGGTCATGTTTGACCAACCTGGTCTCCTTTTATGATCAGGTGACCCTCCTGGTGGATGCAGGAAAGGCTGTAGATGTTGATGTGTATCTGGACTTCAGCAAGGCCTTTGGCACTGTCTCCCACAGCACACTCCTGGAAAAGCTGCAGCTCAGGGCTGGGACAGGAGCACTCTGTGCTGGGCTCAGAACTGGCTGGATGGCCCAGAGAGTGGTGGTGAACAGTGCTGTATCCAGCTGGCAGCCAGGCACCAGGGGTGTCCCTCAGGGGTCTGTTCTGGGGCAAGCTCTGTTCAATATTTTTATTGATGACATGGATGAGGGTATTCAGTCTCTCATTAGTAAATTTGCAGACAACTCCAAGCTGGGAGCGTCCATCTGTTGGAGGGTAGGAGGGCTCTGCTGGGAGACCTGGAACTGTTGGACGGATGGGCAGAGTCCAATAGGATAAAGTTAACAAATCCAAGTGCCCAGTTCTGCATTTTGGCCACAATAACCCCCTGCAACGTTATAGGCTGGGGATGGTGTGGCTGGACAGTGCTCAGGCACAAAGGGACCTGGGGTTACTGGTTGACAGCCAGCTGAACGTGAGCCAGCAGTGTGCCCTGGTGGCCAAGAAGGCCCATGGCTCCTGGCTCAGGAGTGGTGTGGCCAGCAAGAGCAGGGAGAGCATTCTGCCCCTGCACTAGGCACTGGTGAGGACCCACCTTGAGTATTGCGTCCAGTTCTGGGCCCTCAGTTTGGGAAGGACTTTGAGACACTTGAGCACACCCAGAGGAGGGCAACACGGCTGCTGAGGGGTTTGGAATACAAACCCTGTGAGGAATGACTGAGGGAGCTGGGGTTGTTTAGTCTGGAGTAAAGGAGACTTGAGGGTGACCTTATCACTCTCTACAACTTCCTGAAATGTGGTTGTAGCCAGGTGAGGGTTGGTCTCTTTCTCCAGGCAACAACTAACAGAACCAGAGGACACAGTCTTAAGCTGCACCAGGGGAAATATAGGTTGGACATTAGGAAAAAGTTTTTTACTGAAGAGTGATAAAGTACTGGAATGGCCTGCCCGGGGAGGTGGTGGAGTCACCATCCATGCATGTGTTTAAAAAAACGCCTGGATGTGGCACTCGGTGCCATGGTTTAGTTGAGGTGTTAGAGCATGGGTTGGACTTGATGATCTTGAAGGTCTCTTCCAACCTAGTCATTCTGTGAATTCTGGGAATTCAACCCCAAGTTCTGCTTTCACTCAAGCTTGTAATTTAAGTTTCAGGGCCTGGATCACAGATGCAGTCTGTCAAAGTATTCTCACCATCTTCTGGTTTATCAGGTAGATAAACCAGAAGATGGTGAGAATACATTTTGCAACTTCTCAGTAAAGGAACATCTTATTTTGCTGCAGGAAAGGGCTGTGGGATTCAGCAGTCTTAAAGGGGAACAAAATTAACAATGATGGACAACTGGCTCTGCTTTTTATTTGGATCTCACTGAACCTAGGCTCACTCAAATACTGAAACATCACCATCCACATTGCTGGAAAACAAAGGGAAAAGTCCAGGAAAGAAATCAAAGTCCAGACATGTTATCTAAGTCAAAGTAGGATATTTATTTATATAACTGAAAGTGTTGAAACTTGTAGTGCAATGACAACCCCAAGCTTCTTTGTCTCTACTTTGAAATAAACCAACTTCCTCAAAACATTTGTGCTTTGCTATCATATGCCTGTTCTATAGTCCCCAGATCATGTAATACACACTTCACACTACTGAGGTGGCACCTCCTTGGACTTCCACAGAAAAGTTACTTCTTCACTTTGTAACTTGTGTAATATAAAGAATTCACTCAAAGCATCTTCATTTCAGTGTTCCCATCTGCAGGATTTTTAAAGTCACATTAATATGACTCATTAATCTCACCCCAATTCCATTAATTAATGATTAATTCTCATTTAACCCACATAAATAAGCCAAGTGCCGTGTTCTTGAACTATAACAATGGCTTCAAGCAGGAGTTCATCACAGAAAGAAATTTTGCTAATAGAAAAATGTGATTAAAAAGAAAGGTATGGTCAGAAAGGTATGGTCACTGAAACATAAAAAAAATATACTGGCACTTTATGAAGACAACAGGAACTACCTCAGGCATCCGACCAACAGTCTTTGGTCACATCCATTTGAAAGGCAGCTTGATAAAAGACACCTATCCAGGAGCACATGGTAAGTGTCATTACAGCAAACACAGGTGCAACACTTCTATCACCAAGGTCAGCACTAGAGCAGCTCAGTTCAGAGGCCTACCCTCATAGTGAGCAGCAGATGGGCTGTGTCAAGCAACTATGTGCAGTGTGATGTATCACAAAGTGTCGCTGTTGTAAGGTGGAAAACAAACAAGGTCAATCTTTCTGTGACAAAAACTTCCAGCACTTGGAGGTTTTTCTGTATTTACACTTCTTTCAATAGAAATCTTTGAAAGATCAAAGACTCAGCGCAAATAGGTGAAAGAAGTGGCGTGACTGGTGCAATCTCAAGGCACCGAGCATCCACAGTGTGCAAGAGAGAGTGTGGCTGCAGGCAGCTCTCCTTCACCCCAGTGCTACAGGTAGCCAGGGCTAGCTGAATCTACATCACCTTGATTTCTGGCAGTTTCAGGGGGGGCCATCCTGGCCATTCATATTACGACACTAGCTGCTTGGGCACTTCAGCCAGAACTATCTGGGAAAGTGCTTCCTGGGAAGCCTGAAAGGAGAATGGGGAGAATAAATCAAAAATACCACAAAGAACAGATTTGGTAGCCTAGTGAAACACTCTCTTAGAGAATTCAGAACACCTCCCCTGCTCATTCTGTTTTAAGAATTGCTTGCTACAGCTTTAGGAGCATTTCCAGTCAGTCTCAGTGAACGCTGCTGATGAAAAACCACTTGTTCTCACTTCAACCTCAGACTCACATAGCCCTTATGTGGCCCCAGTCTGAGTGAAAACTGCCCTAGCCACTAGCAAGGTCTCTCATTTTGGGTTTTCATTTGAATCACTCAAGCCAATAGACTATGCAAAATGCATGAACACCAATGCCAACAGTGGAAGTCAGGGAGCTGGTGTGTGACTGGACTGCTTTCGACAGCAGCAAAGACTGACCTCATCTTCAATCACTCATGGGCCTCAACATCAGAGACTGACAGTATGATCTCAGTTCTCTGCTAAATGTTCATATCCCAGGACAGAGAGCATCCCCTTTAAGTCTGCAATAGCCAAGAGATAGTATGCGAAATCAATTATACAATGAAGGCTCTCAAGAATGGCAAGACAGCAAGATACAGCTTTGAACATAGAAGCCAACATCTCAACTCTCACTGGGAACAAGCTGCACAGGCATGTCCTCTGAGCATGCAGCTTGCTGCCTTGTCAAGACCGTGGTCATTTTTAGGATGCATACATCCTGGCAATGGGACTCTTCTGAATTAAAAAAAAAAAACATATATTTTTGAACTGTTGGAAAGGCATAAACTGGACAATGTCTTGTGCAGCTGGCTCTCCTGTCACAGATTTCAGAACATCACTGTCTCCATCAAGGAACTCCATTGCTTTAAAACTGGCTTCACCAACACCAACAATGATAATGGACATGGGCAGATTAGAGACATTAACAATGGCTTGCCTAGTTTGGTCTAGATGAGTGATCTCTCCATCTGTGATGATCAGCAAGATAAAGTATTGCTGAAAAACATGAGAAAGCATACAGTTAGGTATTTCAACATCAGAGCTCACATAACTGAAGGCAGATAGAGCACTCCCTTATGCTAAGAAAGAAATCAAATATTGCTGTGCATGAGACAAAACCAGAACATTAAAGAAACTTATGTTCATTCGCATTTTTCCTATGCCTAATGATTTTCACTGTGCACTTCCAATATTCTCTGTACTAGAAAAAAGAGAAAGTATTAAGTTCAATTTATAAAGAACAGTTACATCAATAGGCAAAAAGTACTAGAGACAAAAAGTACTAGTAAATAAACACAGCTGCATATGAAATTCACTGATAGGTGCTGTTTTACTGACTGGCATTCAGAAAAGCTAGAGATATTTAATATCCCTGCAGTATAACTCAAAAAGCCTTGGTTCTTTTTTTATCGATAATTTAATTCAGGTGTGTCTAATTAGAAGCATTAGAAGTATTAGATATCCAAAACACAGCAGTGATAAAAACCATGAGAGGTTCTAGAGGTAACATGAAGGGAACAAGAGCTTTTCCAGAAAGAAAGGAGTACCTCAAACCAATGTCTTAGTGTGGTAAAGTGTTTAAAATTTCTATAATTTTCCAGAAGCTGAAGTTCAGTACCTGGTTTTGAAATGAGCAACTGCTGTTTTATAGCAGCTATTTACAGACTTAAAAGGAGGCAGACACAATGAAAATAAGAGAAAACTGAATTTCCAATTCCAAAGCACAGTTAATACAAATTGCTGTACCCAAATGCTGATTCTTTATTTAAATAGTTAGGTTTAAATCTGAAAGAAAAAGTAGAGATATTTAACACATTACAAGAATGAGGAATATTTCCCCAAAGTGCTGGGAAAGTTAAAAAATACCCTCAGAAATGCAAGAAATGGATCTCCTTAGCCCAAGTGGCTCACAGCATGGGAAATATATTTGATATACATACAAACATTAAGGAGCACCAAAATACTGACAGAGCTTGGTGATAAAACAAGTAGCACAGTATATGTCAAAATTTTCTGTTTGGTCTGTCAGAATGAAATCAGCTAAAATCTATCAGTACATCCAAGTCCTTCATTCTTAAGCAAAACAAATTAAGTTTTAAAGAAATGAAGTAAAATTTTAACAGCAAACATGGCCACACCAGCACACAAATGAGCCCATGACCATAGAGAAGCACAGATGCTCTGCAATCAGCACAGTGATTGAACAGTTCTCAGACTCCATGCCACTATGGTGGGACAGACAGTCAAGCCCTCTGGTAGCTGCTTAGAGGTTTTTTCTCAACATTCTTGAGAGCAAAATTTTTCAGCACAAAACTCTATTCTATGTGCATGCCCTACAGGTAACAGAGCTTGGTAAGAGAGATTAGAGCAAGGCAACTGCTGCCTCAGTCCAACTGGCTGAACAGCCAACACAGCACCCCTGTACAACGCAACAGTAAGAACAGTGTCAGCAAACTGGGAGAGAAATAAATATCACTTGAGCAATGAAACTAATGTGTCTACCCAGTATAGGTTCATATGAGTATGTACCAAGAGAGAGCATCGACATGCTCTCTGTAGGCTGACAACAGAAGACCAAACTTGGAATTCAAAGGAAGGAAGTTAACATCAATTTACTATTCCATTCTATTCAACCATCAACATGGAAAACAGAAACATCAACGCAAAGCATATCCACAATAAAGACCTTGCACTTACTGCAGCAGTTCCTTGTTGCAGCAAGTGTGCTGCAAACCTTGCCACATGGTTTATAATAGGAGAGAAGTTGGTTGGCCTGTAGAGCTGGATCTGCGGCAGAATTCGGTGGTAGGCATCCGTTATTCCTTGGATCCCTACAACACAAGGACGGAAAGCTGCACAAGAGCCCACAATTCCTCCAGTCATTATTTTATAAGCATTACTAAACAGCATAGCCAGAAGACAACTGACACAGCTGTGAACTCCTGAAGGGAAAATAAAGCAGCGGCGTAACTGGAAATACAGGAAGCATAGAGATGAAAATAGTGGACAGTTGCAGAGATAGGATTTGCACATTTCTTCCCCATTCTACAGTTCTTCACATTAGTTTTTGTGCCTTTAACATCAGAAAGTTCAGGATTTTAGCTTTTGAGCTGGCAGGGCTGATTGAGAAGGCTTCAAACTAGGTTTGAAGGGGAAGGCAATAAGACCAGACTTGGCAGACATGAGCCTAGGACCGACATGCCAGCATTGGGGGGTGAAATCAAAAGCCCAGCTAAAGTGCATCTATACCCTGCTGACTTTGAAGTGTGTAAGTATCATTGGAACACACCTGCACACTTACAGAGACAAGCCAGACTTTCCTATGGTAATAAAAGCCAAAAGGGAAACAGCAGAAAATTATCTCAAAGGAATGATGAATATTCCTCCAGGAAGGCGATACAGCCCAGCTGAGTGCTTTACACCTACACAAAGAGCACAAGCAACAGACAGGAGGACCTGGAAGCCATTGGTGCTCCTAGAAAGCTACAACTTTGTGCCCTTATTGAAACTTGGTGGGACATCCATGGGAACCCTGTCACTAGAGTATACAGCTATTGATGGCTACAGGCTGTCAGGAAGGAACAGGAGAGTAAGAAGAGGTGGAAGGGCTGCCCTCTATACCAAGAGGTGGACTGAGTGTGAAGAGCAGCTATGTGGGTAAAATCAGATAGAAAGCCTGTGGGTAAAAATTAGTGACCAAGGCAACAAAGGGAACTTCATGGTTGGGGTCCACCACAGACTGCCGGATCAAGGGGAGCCTGTTGATGAAACCTTTCTGCTCCAGCTACGGGAGGCTCTTGTTAGTCCTGCTGGGGGACTTGAACTGTCCTGGTGTCTGCTGGGAAAGTAGCACAGTGAGCTGTAGGCAATCCAGGAGACTCCAGGAATGCATGGAAGAAGATAACTTCTTGACCCCCATAATCAACAGCCCTGCCAGAGAGGATGCATTACTGGATCTGCTGGTCACCAACGCAAGGCAGCAAATTGGGAACATCAAGATCAGAGACAACCTGCACTGACTGCATTGATGAAATTGGCAGTCCTGACAAATATGGGTCAGGTAAAATTAGGCTCCTGAAGGTTAGGAAAGCAGACTTCCAGCTCTTCAGAGAGACAACCAGTGGGATCCTCTAGGATACTGCCCTCGGGGACAAGGGAGAAGAACAGAGCTTGGCAGACTTTTAAGGAAGCTTTCCATAGAACACAAAAGCTAGCAATCCCAGGAGCAAGAAATCAGGCAAGGAAGGCAAGACACCACTATAGCTGAGTAGGGAACTGCTGGTCAAACTAAAGGGAAAGAAACAAATGCATAGACAGTTGAAGCTAAGACAGGTCACCCACGAAGAGTATAAAGTTCAGTTGTGTAGGGGTGGCCAAGGTGGAGCTGGAACTGAACCTGACAAAGTAGGTAAAGGGTAAAAGGAAGAGCTTCTATAGGCCCATTAACCAGAAAAGAAAAGTCAAAGGTGTTAGACCCTGATCAACAATGCCGGAAAACTGGTAACAACAGATGAGGAGGCTGAGGTACCCAATAGCTTTTTTGCCTCAGCCTTCAATGGCAAACTCTCTTTCCACACCTCTTGAGTGGATGGACAGCAGGCTGAGGACTGGAGGAGCTAAGTCCCTCCCACTGTAAGTAAAGATCGGGTGTGTGATCACCTGAGGTATCTGAATGTGCTTAAGTCTGTGGGACCCATAGATGGCTTCACCAAGGGCAAGTCCTCCCTGACCAACCCAGTGGCCTTGCACAACGGCATCGCTCAGTAGACAAGGGAGGGGACAGAGATGTCATTTATATGGACTTCTGTAAAGGCTTTGACACAGATCCCCACAACATCCTTCTCTCTAAATTGGAGAGAGATGAAGTTGATGAGTGGACTGTTAGGTGGGTAACAAAGTGGTTGGACAGTCACATCCAGAGAGGAGTGGTCAATGGCTCAGAGACCCAATGCACCTTAGTGACAAGTGGGGTCCCTCAGGGGTCCATACTGGGACCAGTGTTGGTTAATATCTTCATTAGTACATGAAGGGAACAAGTGTACCCTCAGCCGGTTTGCAGATGACACACCTGAAGGACAGGGCCATCCAGAGAGACCTGGACAAGCCTGAGAAGTGGCCCACAGGAATCTCTGAGGTTTAACAAGGCCAGATGCTGGTGCTGCATCTGAGCTGGGTATCAGTCCCAGTATTGATCCAGACCGGGGCAGGAACAGATCGAGAGCAGCCCTGATGAGAAGGGTTTGGAGGTGCTGGTGGATGAGAGGCGGCACACGCCCGGCCGTGTGTGCTGGCACCCAGAAACCAACCATGTCCTGGCTGCATCAAAAGAAGTGTGGGCAGCAGGTCAAGGGAGGGGATTCTGCCCCTCCAGTCCCCTCAGCTGAGGCCCCACCTGCAGTGCTGCATCCAGCTCTGGAGTCCTCAGTGCCAGACAGACATGAACCTGGTGGAACCAGTCCAGAGGAGGCCACCAGGTTAATCAGGGGGATGGAGCACCTCTCTTAGGAGGAAAGGCTGAGAGAATTGGGTTTGTTCAGCCTGGAAAACAGGAGGCTTAGGGGTGACATAATTGCAGCCTTCCAGTTCCTAAGGGGGGCTTACAAGAAAGATGGACAGGGACTTTTTACAAGAGCATGTAGTGACAGGAAAAAGAGGAATGGATTCAAACGGAGAGTAGGTTTAGATTAGATACTTCTTTGCTGTGAGGGTGGTGAGGCACTGGAACAAGTTGCCCGGAGTAGTTGTGGCTGCCCCTTGCTTGGAAGTGTTCAAGGCCAGGTTGGATAGAACTCTGAGCAGCCCTGGTCTAGCAAAAGGTCTCCCTGCCCATAGCAGGGGTCTGAAACTAGATGATCTTTAATGTCCTTTCCAATTCAAACCATTCTCTGATTCTATGAAATTGCAGGAAAAATAACCTAGCAAAGATATGCTGAAGACTATGTTTACTCCTCCTTTCTACCTTGTCTATTTACCTTGTTTAATTGGTTATGTCCTAATTAGACAAGGTCAGAAGCTCTTGGGAACACTATCTTTTCATTTTCTTTGTGTAGAAGTGAGAAAACAATCCCTGATTGAAAATTCAACCATTTCTGTAACAGAAATGGCAATCTCTAAGAGGTTTTCTAATGCAAAAAGCTTTTTTCAGTTTAACCAAACAATTTTTTTTTAAGTCCTATTTTAGATGGTACGTACTCTTCTATGGATCCATCTAAATTGGCCTATTCCTGGCTTGTATCAATGAAGCTTCATTTGTCACTGTTTACATTGTCCATCATCAGGTTTTAGCATGGTACTGCTCAAAACTGCTGCACAAAGACCCTAAAAGATCACAGACCCAGATCCCAGTGAGGCAGACAAGGCTGAACTGAGAAGAAATGCTTGGATATTAGCACTGGATTTCTACTTCAACTTTTTGTTGGCCTAAGACCAGAGAAAAAAAAATAAGTGAAAAATGCTTGTTCAAGAACAATTCTGTGTGACAGCACACTGAGAGATCTCAGCCCTTAAAGGTCATGATCTAGCATTGGGATCTGCCCTTAAATACAGCAGTGTGCTGGGGTGACCCTGGCTGGATATGTGATGCCCATCAAAGCCATTTATCACCCCACTCTTCAGCTGGACAAGGGAGAGAAAACACAATAAGGCTCATGACGAGGCGAAGGGAGACGACCCATCCTTTGATCAGCATCAAACTCCGATTTATTGATACAACATGCACATTTTATAACCGTGTTAATTAAGTTCATACATATTGCAAAACCCGAGCTCATCATTGGCTACAGATTACACACCAACCCCTCCTTTTGTTTTCAATACCTGTGGTTTGTTATTGAGACCAAGACTTGTTTTTCTCATCCTGTTGTGAACGGTTCTCAAGGCCTCCATGTTTGTCACTCTGCTTTCCCATAACTATCCAAGGACAAGGTATTTACTTGTTATTAAAAAACAAGCCTGAGAACTCTGCTGTTTACAGGAACATGCTTGAGAATTTGCTGCTTACAGCTGCCTTTTACTTTTCAATCAGCTGTATATTATTATGGCATGTCTGAACAAAACTCTATAAGCCATGTCTGAGCAAAATTCTCCAACAAATTCCCCCTTTTTTCTTTTTTGCACAAGGAGGTTAGTCTGCCAGGGTTTCTCTATCATTCTACTGACCATATCTTGAATACAATTAAAAACACAAAGTAAAATAAGCAAAAGCATTTAAAAGCACACCCAGTATCTCTATAAGGTTCCCCAGCCACGGTCCGAGCAATGGCTTTTACCCCAAAGGGTTAAAACCACCCCCAACTGAGCCATAATGTCCTGCCTTATCAGGCATTGCACAGTAGGTGGTAATTGGACTAAGAAAAGAAAGCTGTTAGCTGTTTTCATTCATGCGAACCCGGAGAGGAGGCAAACAGCTAGGGCTAATAATGCTGGAATCGACCCCAGTGTCCAACAAGCCTGAAAATGATCCTTTCTGTCCTTGAAATTCCACTTCCACCCTTTTCTTGGGTCTCTCAGAAAGGTTCAAAGTCAGTAAGGTAAGTCCTCCGGTGGATTCAAAACCATTTCTCCCCTCTCTTGTCCTTTTACAGTCTGTAATCCCTTAGTCATTTGGCTCAAGTGGCACCAGCTGAGCAATTCTCAGTCCTTTGTTAATTTGGAGTGGTGGGAAAGGAGTATGCACCATAACATATAGTTCAACCAATGACACCAAGCAAAACAAATAGTCCCAACGCAGATGATCTTCCGAACAGCAGAGCACCCAGCTTGACCCTGTATAACACAGGTCCATGAATCCCTGTCGGAATTTTCCGTGGGTGCGAGGTTATCAGCATAGTTTCTACGGTGGCTGGTGGTTCCAAGCCAAAGCTCCCTGTGGTGTCGGGTTGGAGACAGGAAAGGGTGCTGATGCTGCAGCGACGACTTCTGTTGGTGCGTGGTCACTGCGGTTCTGGCACCAACTAGCCGTTGGAGGCAGTGCTGCTGACGTTTGAAGAGGTGCAAGAGCAGCTAACACCTGATTCTGAGAGGTCTTTGCCTGTTCTTGTAAGCTTAGCCCTAATTGTTTGATTGCATCTACTACAAAGGCTTCTGCTCCTGTTGGCACCAAAGCCATCCTCTCTAATGCCTCCTCTATAGTCCAATTGGCACCCAGAGTATTAAGCACTCTCCTAGTAGCAGAATTACAATTTTGGAGAGCACACTCCTTGAGTAATGCCTCCCTAAGATATTCTGGCACCCCAGCCCTTTCAATTGCGGCAGCAGCCTTATCAATAAATGACCCAAATGACTCTTCTGCCCCTTGCTTAATTCCCATATACATGGGTATCCCTCCTGGTTCTTTTACCCTCTCTATAGCAAGCCTGACCAACCTCACAGCCTCCCGGCACTTCTCCTGGCCCAATAGAGCTTGTGCCTCAGTACGAAGAAAAGGTCCCAGGCCCATAAGCTCATTAACAGTTATGCCATGGAGAGGGTCTCCAGGCTGCCTCTGGACCGCCACATACTCGTTAAAAAGCCCTTGCCAATGAGCATTAAATAACAACTGCTGATGTTGAGTAAAAACCAATTTAGCTAATCCACGACAATTGTTAACGAGAAGGAGACTAGTATCAAAAATATAATCTGTTTGGCTGGCTCACTTTTAACTCCAAACTGACTAACAGTAGATCACAGTTGAGACAGCAATTTCCAATCAAGAGCAGTAATAGTAGCCTGCATGCCCCCTCCCACCTGCGGGGTGAATACAACAGGGCAAGCCAGCTCGGTAACAGCGCTGATCATTTCCTTATCACCCTTTTTCATTGCCTCTGTGGCAAGCGCAGCCCACGCCAACCTCCGTTCCCTTGCAATAGCCCCCACTAGGTCGTTTTCCGCCCCAGGGATCAGCTCATTGATTTTCGGGAGATGATCAGGAGGTCTCGGCCATGGCTGCTGTTGTTCAGGGGGTGTGGAAGCCTCAGAAGTGCTCTGTGTAGCCTGGCTTGCTGAAGAGGGCGGCGAAGCAGGTAATAAAACCGTCCTCATTGCAGGGGCTAATGGTAATCCCCTGTCCGGATCGTATCCTTTATTACACCCATGAGCAGCGTTAGCCTGCTGGGCAGCCTCTTTCTCGACCTGAAACTGCAGTAATTAATTGCAAACGACCCACCATAATTTACCTAACTTCTTGGCAGTTTTATCACCCTCTAAAGTAGCTTCCCATAATAAATCACCAAATTTACACCATTCCGTTAACTCGTGAACCATATGGGGGTTAAGGAAAACTCCCCTATCATAGCCATAAGATAAAAGCCCTGGTAAATCCTTCTGCAAATCTATCCCCTTAACCTGCCGTTTTTGTAAAAAGGCAGTAAATAAATCATATGCTGCTTGCCTTTCCATACCTAAAATCGTCAGCGCTGATTGCAGCCTCTTCAAGGTCCGTGCAGCACGTATCAGTCGTGCTCGCCTGTACGACACCCGAGGCATGACGCGTCTCAGCTTCTTTTTTATCCCTTTTTTTTTTTTCTTCTTCGCGTTTACTGCCATCCCGGCTGCTCAGGACCTGACCCGTGTCTTCCCTCCTCCGTGGTGCATTGCCGTGTCACGATCGGGTGTCACCATTTGACGAGGCGAAGGGAGACGACCCATCCTTTGATCAGCATCAAACTCCGATTTATTGATACAACATGCACATTTTATAACCGTGTTAATTAAGTTCATACATATTGCAAAACCCGAGCTCATCATTGGCTACAGATTACACACCAACCCCTCCTTTTGTTTTCAATACCTGTGGTTTGTTATTGAGACCAAGACTTGTTTTTCTCATCCTGTTGTGAACGGTTCTCAAGGCCTCCATGTTTGTCACTCTGCTTTCCCATAACTATCCAAGGACAAGGTATTTACTTGTTATTAAAAAACAAGCCTGAGAACTCTGCTGTTTACAGGAACATGCTTGAGAATTTGCTGCTTACAGCTGCCTTTTACTTTTCAATCAGCTGTATATTATTATGGCATGTCTGAACAAAACTCTATAAGCCATGTCTGAGCAAAATTCTCCAACAGGCTCATGGATCAAGATAAGGACAGGGAGATTGCTCAGCACCCACCATCATAGGCAAACCAGATTTGACATGGGGAAATCAGATGAATTTGTTGCTAATCAAATCTGAATAGGATAAAAAAAAGTAAAAACTAAATCTTGAAAACATCTTCCCCTCACCTCCCCTCTTCTGGGGCTCAAATTCACTCCCAAATTCTCTCTCTCCTCCCTCCTCAGTGGGGTACAGCAAATGGGGTCTGTGGTCAGTTCACATATCATCTTTGCTGCTCCTTCTTCAGAGGAAAGTCTCTCCTCACTCCTACCCTGCTCCAGCAAAGGGTCACTTCCACAGGAAACAATCCTCAATAAACGTCTCCCATATGAGTCCTCCCCACAAGCTGCAGATCTTAATGAACTGCCTGTGTAGGTCCCTCCCACAAGATGCATTCTCTGCTTGAGTGCTTGGAACACTTTCTCCTCCTTCTTATTTACCAGCCTTGGTGTCTCTAGTATTGATCCTCTAATATATTCTCACTCCTTCCCTCTGCGTGCTGTCACACAAGGTTTTTTTCCTCCTTCTTAAATCTGTTATCCTACCCTCACTGATGGACTTGGTCTTTGCCAGTGATGAGTCTGTCTTGGAGCTGGCTGGCATCAGCTCCATTAGATACCAGGGAAGACTCTGGCAGCTTGTCAGAGAAACTGCCCCTGTAGCCCCCACTACCAAAACATTGCCATACAAACCAAATATAACCTGAAACCACCTCCTCTGAAGAAGATGGCTATGAAGAAAAGCAAGCTTTTAAGACAAACTTGAAAAGAGAGTGGTCAAACATATCCACATTGCTGGTGGGGAAATCCTGGTTTCTAACAGCCTCAGCAGATGGTGGCTCTGGAATCTTAACAAGCACAGGCAAAGGGCTGAGCTGAATCCACTGGCACCTGTAACCCAGCAGAAGTAACCAATTTGAAGCAACAAAAATTTCAGTACAGACTGACAACCAATTAAATCTAGACCCTTTCACTGAAGGTTATGGAGCTTGCCCGCATCAACACACATCTGCTTTTGTCAGCATCAAGGTGAGAGTAAAGCTATATTTGCCCCATGTCTTGGTGCTGCATTTGATTTCTACCAGTTGTGAAATAAACACAGCACTTCAAACATCTCCCCCACTGTGGTAGATAGGGAAAGGCGCCGCGGAAGATCACGCGATGTCACGGAAAGCCAGGACCCTTTGTTCCTCTAAGATAAGAGATTACCCTAAGAATGTGGCCCCACTAACAGTAATGCCAGTAACTTTCCATTCCTTACCCAGTACTTTTCCATTCCCTACTAACCATAGATAAGAAGGACAAACCCCCTTTTGACGTAGAGACCCCTTAGACTATAAGACCCCACGAGAAGAAGTAATAAACGCCTTTTGACCGTCCACCATATTGGTGGTGTCATTGGCCCGAGCGGCCCTGGAGAGTGGGCTGCCGTGCTGATCCTCAGAACCAGGTTGCCTGCCTTGATCCAGAAGGCAACATTTGGTGCCCAAAACCCAGGAAGCAGCTTGCGCCCGGGGAACGGGGATTCTCCTGGAAAAAGGACAGCGGCTGCGGCAGCAGGTCTGACCACAGCGGGAAGGACGCCTCCGGACCAGCGTGGACCATGGAAGCCATCACGAAGGTCGTAACAGAGATGCATGCACAATGGGGTATAGAATGTAAACTTAGAGATTTAACTCTCGCATTGCTGAGATTGATTAAGCTTGGGGCTACTGAAAGCCCTGTGGACGTCCTACATTCGGACGTGTGGGATAATTGTACAAAACCTCTGGCGGAGGACACTATGTCCTCGGGCTCAGGGAAAGCCCTAAAATCGTGGGGCAGAGTTGTCCAGGCTCTGCAGAAAGCTCGACAAGAGCAAGAAACCTGGACAGCCGCGCGAACTTGTTTATTAGCCGTGCCGCAGTTGGGGGTGGGCGCGGCGACACAAACCGCGGAGGTGCTTGACCCGGGCGGACGCGTGGAGGCGCGAACGCCAGATCCCCCTCAGCGAGCGGACTCACCATCGGAGGGGGGGGAGCACGCGCAGGCGTTCTGGCAGGGGCTCACAGAGGAGGCGCGGAACGCGGCCGGATTGTCGGACCCCATAGGGATCGATAAAAACGCCCCCCCACCATATACGTTTGAAAATGGCGCCGGACCGCGTGGTCAGGGCGGAAAGGAGGAGGCGGGGGGTGGAAACGCAGTCAGCCCACTTAACAACGCACGCACGGGCGAGTGGGGAGATGGGGCGGCCCCCACGGAGGCGCGTAAGACCAATCAGAGCGCTTTATTCAAATTAAGTCCTTGTAGGGCAAGGACCTCCCCCAGCAGGAGGCAGGGGGACCCCAGGGGGAGGGAATGGCCCGACCCCCGCAGGAAGGGGCGGGGTCAGAGCCTGAGGAAAAGGCAGAGCAGCCCAAGAAGCGTCTAGTTACTCGACTTCCGGCTCGGACTCGGACTTGAGCTCTGAGCCCGAGATAGGGTCGGAGGATTCCGACTCAGATTCTAGCTTTAACAGAGAGAGAGCAGCGGCATGTAAGGTCACTAGCCACAGCGCTCCTGCATGGGTGAAGGGGTTACCAGAGAAAAACTGAACCCCGCTTACAAACTGGCGGAAAATAAAAATGGCTTGCGCGGAATGGGCTCCGTCTGCCACTTTGGTGTTCCCGGTCCGTGGGGGGGGGGGGGGGCAGGCGGAAACCAAAGGACTTATTCACCAGTCAATCCAAAAGATGTGCAGGCAATTGTTAAAGCGATTGCGGATAAGGGAATTAATTCTGCCATGGTTTGCACACTTATTGACGGCCTTTTCGGTGGGGACGATATGCTTCCCTTTGATATTAAGCAGACGTGTAGAATGATATTTGATGGTGCAGGGATGATAGTTTTTTGTGGAGAGTATTATTAATAATTGGCTAGCTGAGAAAGGCCACGCTGAAATAATGCCGCTGGTTAAGCTGAAGGAGAAAAGCCAGCAGTCAGCAAGCTAAAAGGAAAGGTCAGCAGTGACCTTGCTGCAACATGAGAAAAGGGAGTAGAGATTAGTCCTGAATATATCCTGAGAATATGTGAAAAGTATCAAAAGTAGAACCATAGGAATGCAGAAGTAGGCGTAGGTGCTGATATGTAACTGACCAATCCTGAGCTCAACTTTTGCAATATGTATGAAGCTCATTATGAACTGTATTTAACCCGCCGTACTGATCAATAAAATTGGCCTGTGATGATCAAATTGATGTCTGGGTCTCCTTCCGTCGACAGTTTTTAAACAAGAATGGGAGGACAATTGCATCAAACAGCTAGCCTTGGTAACAGGGGCAGACCATCCACTGCACAGCTCCAGCATACAGAGGCTAATGGGCACAGACCCCACTATGATCACCCCCCAGCTACAGGCTGAGGGGCTTGCGGGCCCATGAGGTTATGACAACCCGTGCTGCCCGAGAAGCCATCCGTAATGCTTCCCAAGTGGTAGCCAGACCATCGCCGTGGTCTTCCATAAAGCAGGGTGAGAGTGAGAGCTTCACTCAGTTTGTGGACAAGTTTCAGGCCGCATTAGATTCCTCTGCGTTACCCTCAGAGGCGAAGGGTCCCATGCTGGCAGAGTGCCTACGCCAGCAATGCAACTCAGCCACCAAGGACATTTTAAGGTCACTGCCACAGGGGTCTAATATAGCTGCCATGATCAGACACGTTGCAAAGGAGGAACATCTAGCTCCCATTCAAGCAGCAGTTCACACTGCAATAACCAGCGTGATGGCGTGTTTTAAGTGTGGCGAGGCAGGCCACTTGGCAGTAAACTGCCCCCAGCCAAGGTGCCTATCAGCAGCTGCTCCACCACGCCAAGGGGGAGGTAGGGGGCCATGCTGGGTGTGTGGAAGGAAGGGGCATTTAGCTAAGGAATGCAGATCCACGCCCCAGGGAAACGGGAGAGGGAGGGGGCACCTGGGCCGCAGCCAGCCCCCTCCCACCTGGAATATGCAGCGGCCCAGCTACAGCAACCCCCAGTGGGGCAGGGGACCCTCATACCCTATGCCCCCACAGGGAGCAGTCACCTTTGCATCCCCCCCAGCAATACAATGGCAGAGTTGTGCAGCACCCTCAATACCTTCGCACCCCCTACCGCCACAAGCCGCGCCGGTGTCACAGGAACAGCAGGGGACGCCCCAGAGTGGGATCCCTGGGTGGCCTTGGTCATGAAAATAGGGAAGGAGCCCCTGATGGTGTGGGGGACATGCCGCCTTTACGGCAGCCAGGATCCCCATGTCATAGGGTTTCAGTTTTGGGCGGACATGGGATCAGACTGCACGATTTTTCCCCAAGCACACTGGCCCGGACATTGGCAATTCAAAGAAGTTCCCCCAGTGAACGGAGTGGGGGGGCAGTCCCGGGCATGGAAAAGCACCCAGCTGGTGGCTATAACACTTCACACGAAAAAGGGACCAGAACAGACAGTAGCAATCTACCCCTACATTTTGCAAAATTCTCCACCCCTGTTAGGAAGGGACGTCCTTTCCATGCTCGGATTTCGGATTACAAATTTATCATGAGGGCCACTGCCATACACCCTCCACTGCCAATCAAATTGACTTGGAAGTCATCAGACCCTGTATGGGTTGAGCAGTGGCCCTTGACAGAGCCTCGAATGGCAGCCTTGCTGGAACTGGTCGACCGCGAACTGCAAAAGGGTCACATAGAACCCTCCACCAGCCCATGGAACACCCCTGTATTCGTGATCCCCAAAAGGTCCGGAGAAGGCTATCGTCTCGTCCACAACCTGAGAGAAGTGAACAAGACGATCCGACCCATGGGTCCAGTCCAGACACTGCTACCCGCGAACTCAGCCATACCCGCAGGGCAGCCATGCGCAGTACTGGACATCAAGGACTGTTTCTTTTCAATACCTCTGCACCCTGAGGACAAAGAACGATTCGCCTTTTCCGTAGCGTTTCAAAACAGCGAGCGGCCCAACCTTCGCTTCCAATGGAGAGTACTTCCACAAGGCCTGGTCGACAGCCCGACCATATGCCAAATCACCGTGGACAAAGCACTGATGCCGGTCCGACACTCCAATCCCACCGCAACCATCATCCAGTACATGGACGACATCCTGGTCGCAGCACCATCAACAAGCCAAGTAGATGACCTGGTGTCCACAATCACGGAGACCCTTCAGGCCAACGGCTTCGAGATCGCGAGCGCAAAGATCAAGAAAGGACCCTGCGTGACCTTCCTGGGAGTAGGAATTACAAGCTCCTACGTGACACCCCCCGAGATGAAGGTCAACCGAGACGTCGAGACGCTCCACGACATGCAACGCCTGGTGGGATCGCTGCAGTGGCTTCGCAACATTGTCCTGATTCCTCCCGAGGTCATGGACCCTCTGTACGACCTCCTGAAAGGAAAGAACCCCTGGGAACCCAAGGAGCTGACGCCGCAAGCAACGAGCTCCCTCGACTTCATCGAAAACCAGATGTCCACTGGCACGCTTGCCAGGTGGAACCCAGCCATGCCACTGGACCTGTACGTCCACTTTACACCGAAGGGCGGAGTGGGAGCACTGGCCCAAGGACCTTCTGAAAAGGCCCGACCGATCCAATGGGTGGTGCTCGGAAGACCCGCTCATGCATTCTCCCCAGGAATCGAATGCATTGCCAGCCTCATCATGAAAGGCAGGAGACTCGCCTTGAAACACCCAGGGACCGAGCCGACAAGCATCCACCTTCCATTTCGCAAGCAGCCGACCGTGGAGTCAGCCACAATATCAGAGTACCTGGCCCTTGCTCTCTCTGGCTTCGGAGGAGAAATCTCCTACTCCTCCAAGCCACCCTGGACTAAGCTGCTGACCGTAGTCGACATGGACATGCCACCGAATGTCAAGGACAGACCGCAGCCAGGACCAACGGTCTTCACAGACGCTTCCTCCACGACTTCAACCGCAGCAGCAGTGTGGCAGGCAGGAGAGCAATGGCACTGCGTCAAAGCGTGTGACCCCACACTGTCAGTGCAGCAACTGGAGGCAGCAGCAGTGGTTTTGGCGTGCGGACTCTTCCAAGACGAACACCTCAACATCGTAACGGACTCTATATTCGTGGCAAGGCTCTGCCTAGCCATGGCAGGACCAGGAGTGTCAACATCAGCAGCAGCCCTAATGCTGGAAGAAGCACTCTCCTCGCGACAGGGCACCGTGTCAGTCATCCACATCAACAGCCATGACCCAGTCAAAGGTTACTTCCAGATCGGCAACGACAAAGCGGACGCCACAGCAAAAGGCGTTTGGACCTTGCAAAGAGCTCGTCAACTGCATGAGTCACTCCACATCGGAGTCAAAGCACTGGCGAAGAAATGCGAAATCTCGACAGCGGACGCAAAACATGTGGTAGCCACCTGCCTTTATTGCCAGAAGTCACCCCTTTGGACCTACGGGGTCAACCCGAGAGGTCTCAAGCCCTCAGAAATCTGGCAGTCAGACTTCACCTGGTGCGAACTGCTGAAGCCCCAAGCATGGCTTGCAGTGACAGTGGACACTTATAGCGGAACGATCATAGCCACACAGCACCTTAAAACTAACTCCAAAACCACAATTCAGCACTGGCTGACAGCCATGGCTTGGCTTGGTATCCCCAAGCAGATCAAAACGGACAATGGCTCCAATTTCACCTCCAAACCAGTACAGGAATTCGCCTCGAAATGGGGCATCACGTTAGTGCAAGGCATCCCATACAACAGTACCGGGCAGGCCATAGTTGAGAGAGCAAACCAGACCCTGAAAACCAAGATAGAACTGTTGGCAAAAGCAGAGGGCTTTGCCAATGCCATTCCCCCAGGAGAGCAGGCACGTATGCTGGCAACCGCTTTGCTGGCACTGAATCAATTCCCTAGGGGAGATGAAACAAACAGTCCCGTCCAAAAACACTGGGCCACTCGAACGCTAGAAGAGGGCCCACAGGTGGTAATTAGAAATGAGTTAGGCAAGTGGGAACGGGGTTGGAGGCTGATGCTCACGGGGCGAGGGTACGCAGCTGTCAAAAAGGATGGCAAAATCAGGTGGTGTCCACTTAAGTCGATTAAACCGGACCTTCATAGCGAGCGGAATGAGACTGACGAGAATTGCGAGTCTTTGTTTACAGGACCTGCTCGTGGGACGTCCTCGTGACGCGTACATCCCGGTTCCAGACGAAAGTGACAGACCACCAAGCCATCAGGCAGAACCCGAGAGACCCGCACGGGTGAGACCCAAGCACAAAGGGTGTTTCTGTGTGATTTTGCTGTTGGGGCTTGTTGCCAGAGGGCAAGCCAGCCCAGACCACTACCCCCATCGGCCCTTCAGGTGGGTCATGCGACACCTTAGTAGTGGCAAAGTACTCAGAGAAATCACCACACCAAACACCCCATCCTTCGTGCTCCACATCACCGACCTGTTTCCAGGACAGCCAAGGGTAAACCCCTATTCCCCACACGTCACACACTCGTACCTATCCTACTGGTGCCCAGCTTCAAACCCTGGGAAAAGCTACTGCAATCACCCAGGGTGGGGATATTGTGGGCACTGGGGCTGCAAAACCATAGTTACAGATGCCAGACCGTCGGGGCCTGGGTAGGATCCACAAGAACCAGACAAATTCTTACAGTTCACCTGGGCACCCATCGGCTGCAAAACACCCTTCTTCTCTCACGGAAACTTCCATCGAAACCAACATAAAATCCCTAGATTTTGGGCATGCACTGATTACAATATGACGGTCTTGCAGCCAGAACACCCTAGCTGGGCCACAGGCAAAACATGGACAGTGGTCCTTCAAGGGTCAAAAGAGAGGGTGAACGTGCAAATTATCAGGCTCCAACCATCGGCACCCCGAGCGGTCGGACCCAACAAAACGATTAAAAGCGTGCCGAAAGGGAGAAATGTAACCTACCCCAAAACCTTACCCACAGGGGTCAGCAATGTCCCGACCGGTCAAGCGGAAACCTTTCAGATGAGCCGCTTAACCGAGTCAGACTCGGACCCAATCCTTCATATGTTAGAAGCTACCTTTGTATCCCTGAACGAATCCGACCCTAACCTAACCGAACCCTGCTGGCTTTGTTACGATGTCAAACCCCCCTTTTACGAAGGAGTCGCTCTAAACACTCCCTTCAGTTACTCCACAGCCGACGCCCCTCACCAGTGCAGATGGGATACCCCTCGCAAAGGAATCACCCTGAGTCAAGTCACAGGCCGAGGCAGATGCTTTGGCAATGCAACCCTAGCTAGGCAGAAAGGCAACGTCTGCACCAAAATTGTCAAGCCTAACAGGAAAAACAATAAGTGGGTATTCCCATCCGCATCTGGGATGTGGGTTTGCCAGCGATCCGGAAGTGAGTCCTCGTGTGTTCCTTCCCAAATTCAATGACTCTAACGACTTCTGTGTCCAAGTTCTGATTGTTTCTAGGGTCCTGTACCACTCAGACGAAGAAATGTACCATCTTCTTGAGGAACCCAGCCGGATCCACAAAAGAGAAATAATGACAGGTATAACTATCGCAATGCTGCTCGGCCTGGGAGCAGCCGGAACGGCCACGAGTGTCTCAGCCCTAGCGACCCAGCACCAAGGACTGTCCCAGCTGCAACAGACCATTGATGAGGACCTGCAAAGGATCGAGAAATCCATCTCCTTTCTAGAGAAGTCAGTCTCCTCACTCTCAGAAGTGGTCTTGCAGAACAGGCGAGGCCTGGACCTCCTGTTCATGCAGCAAGGAGGCCTGTGTGCCACCTTGAAAGAGGAGTGTTGTTTCTATGCAAACCACACGGGAGTAGTGAGAGACTCCATGGCAGAACTCCGGAACCGACTGGCTCAGAGACAGAAAGACAGGGAAGCCCAACAGGGCTGGTACGAGTCCTGGTTCAATCAATCACCTTGGCTAACCACTCTGATTTCTGCCCTGATAGGTCCATTGGCGATGCTGTTTCTAACAGTTACCTTCGGACCATGCCTGCTGAACAAGCTGGTCTCATTCGTTCAGAGCCGCCTGGAACGGACCAACATCCTGTTCGTAGGGCGACGACAATTGCTGTGAATTCAACCAGGGAACACTGCCAGTCACAAGATTTTCTGAACTTGTCTGGCAAAAGCTTACTCAGGTTTTCCAAAACCCCTTTCCCTTGTCAAGTTACAACCTTATGCCTCATTTTAGTATATGACTACCTCATTCATTTGTGAAAAAGGGGGGGGAGATGTGGTAGATAGGGAAAGGCGCTGCGGAAGATCACGCGATGTCACGGAAAGCCAGGACCCTTTGTTCCTCTAAGATAAGAGATTACCCTAAGAATGTGGCCCCACTAACAGTAGGAATGTGGCCCCACTAACAGTAATGCCAGTAACTTTCCATTCCTTACCCAGTACTTTTCCATTCCCTACTAACCATAGATAAGAAGGACAAACCCCCTTTTGACGTAGAGACCCCTTAGACTATAAGACCCCACGAGAAGAAGTAATAAACGCCTTTTGACCGTCCACCATATTGGTGTCTGCGTGTGTCATTGGCCCGAGCAGCCCTGGAGAGTGGGCCGCCGTGCTGATCCTCAGAACTAGGTCACCTGCCTTGATCCAGAAGGCAACACCCCACTCAGTGGCATTATTAATAAAAAGGTGTTCTCATCTTGGCAATAAGGGTTGCTGGGGTTGAAGTTCAAAGCAAACTCATGAGATACCTTGGGAAATGGGACATTACAAACAGTTAGGGAATGCAGACATGGACAGAGCAAGGGCCCAGCATGGTGAACGCCCTACCTGCCAGCTAGGAGGAACCCGAGCTCCAAACCCAAATGCAGGAAACAGCTTGTTACTGGAAAGAAAGGGCAACAATAAAAATGAGAAAGAGCAATTCTGTAATAACTCACTCTTCAGTTTTATTCACCAAAAGTAGCTGGAGACCAAGGCAGAATTCCTGCCACAAGGAATTGGTACATCATCTAGCTGCCCATGGCCTAGCACCAGGTATCCAATGGTTTCAGACTTGGGCTTGAGAGTTAGATAATTTCTCTCAGTGCAGCACCCCACAGGACTCTCAGGAGATTTCAAAGTAGCAAAAGAAAAGCCAGACCACTCCCAGCCTGGCTACAGGACAAAGCAGACAAACATGACTGCTCCCATTGCTCCCAATGTCCATTCCCATTGAACTAAATAGGGTATTCATGTTTGCAATGCATCATCTGCAACAAGAGATCAGTGCCCAGCTGAAGCATCAAGGGACTCAGAAGGGACAAGCCAAGCAAATATGGCAAATTATGAAGGGCTGCCATTGCCCTCCCTAGCACTGACAGAAGCAAGAGGAAACAGTAGCAGCTCCTAAAGGGATCTCCCAAGGAAAGGCAGTCCTTCAATCCTTAAAAGAGTGCAGGGCTAGAACAAGCTGTTCTAGTCACATTTTTGACATGGTGAGTCAAGATCATTACATATGTATCATAATTCTGGACTACACTTCCCACACTCCAGATGGCAATCAAGGTACTCATTTATCCCATCTGGGCTGATGTAGTGAAAAGAATCTGGTGAATTGGGATCTCCACTAGAGGCAGTGAAGTCTACACCCACCTGATCAGGCAACATGATGGCAGCAAGTCACTGATATGTCAGCACAAACAAATGAGAAGAACAAACTATATCCAGAAACAGGGGGTTAGCTCAAGACCACGCAGTTCCTTTTCTCCCAGGCACACAGCAACCCTACGCAGGGACATGCACACAAGTCTGCACCCCTTTTCCCACTTGGGTACAGGTATTTCCAACCCATAGCAATCCTTTCCATTGACAGACCAAACCAATTTCTCAAAAGACATTTAAGAAGCCCTAGCTCCATTAAAGTGCTATTTGATCACAAAAAGCAAAAACACAGTATCCTTTAGTGTTTTGCAGACTTCATCACTGCAAATTCATACTGCATTTGCAGTCACTCATGCTGCCAATAAAAGTACTGAACACAACCTCACTGCTTTTGTCCTGTCATCTACCAATACAAGCAGTAGGGAACAACTCACCATAAAGTTAATCTGGCAGCCTCCCATCACATAGTCCAGAAATTAATATTCTGTCTCAATCTAGAGGAATAGATATAATATCATCTACTCATGTCACTACAATCAGAAAATAAAAAAAAAAGATACCCAACAAAAATCTTCCTACCTTGCAGGATTTTATCCTAATAATGCCAGAGTTTTTGTAGTTTTTTCTTTTGTTTTTTTCTCAGGATGAATGCATTCATATTCCACTTACAGAAAGCAAGCACAGAAGCATGTTCCAAAATATGTGCCTTTACAGGACAGCAAATCACTGAAACAGACAGTGCCACACATCCCCCAGTTTCAGAGTTACCAAAATACCCAGCAGAATTAAGAAATTGAATTTTGAAAGGTCTGTGACTACTTTGGCCACTATCTGATGAGCTAAACAGAGTGCTTTTGCCACCAGCACTAGGCAGAGGAAGCAAAATTCTCAGGGTGGGAAGGCTAAAAAAGCCTGGGCCACAGGTTCCCAGTGGCAGTGCTTACCTGCTTGGATTCATTCACATTGGTTCTGAAGTCACAAGGCCTAGAGAAAAGGCAAGAAACTTCCATCCACTTTTGTATTATGCCCAATCAAGCTGGCTGGCAACTGGAGTAGTCCTGGGCTACGTCCTGTGTGCAAATACAGCTGCCTCAATTCAGGTGAATCTCAATCTCCAGGAGAATGAGATGTCAGGTTTTCACTGCAAACAAACCAAAACCAGCACCACCAGCATGTGACTCAACTTACTCTAGTATTGGATGACCAAGACAAGTGCCCCTTGGAAGGACTACAGTTAGCTGTTAGCAAGCAAGGTGACCAGAGTGCTCAGGAGGGGGACCAGCTCCAGCACATACATTATATGAGACAAGCTGTGTTTCTGGACTCACCTGTTACAACATCAAAACGCACTTCTATTTTCACTTGACTCAGCAGAGGCCAAAGCAAGCTGAACTGCTGGGAAAAGTAGCTCAGCGGACAACAGGATCAGCAGATAACCGGCTCAAGGATATTTTTAGAAATAGGAATGGTAACAGAACCCAAAGAAAACAAAGAAATATAATTCCCACACCAGTTTTTATTATTTTTAAATGTTGGCTTAATAATACAAAAATACACATTTGGAGGCAACAACTAAAAGGGCATGTCCAAGGTCAATATTAGAAAGGGTTTGAAAGGCTGAAATCTGGACTAAGCAGGGGCTGAGGAAGTTCACCAGAGAGGCAGCACCAGCTGTCTGCATGTGCCCAGGGTCGTTTCTAAAGCGCCTAACAAGTCATGGGAGCCATCACTGTCACGATCTGCACACTGCACCTGAAAGGAGGAGGAAGCAGGCCATGGCTCACTGCCCCATCTCCTGTCTGACAGCTCTGCATCAATGCTGGTGAACTCCCCCATGCCATCAGGACTGGAGATGCTGGCCACACCACTAACTGAAACTCAGGAGCAAAGACACACGGCCACAGTTAATCTCAAGAGAGGAACATGTTCACTTCCTCACCCATTTAAGTATGCATGGTGAAAACTTAAAAAAAATAATCTTCCCCTGGTTTAAATGGAAGAGATTAAATAAATAAATAAATATTTTAAAGAAACATTAAAACCCCCCAACATTTCACAGTACAAATGTGTAAATGTGAGGTCATTCAGGACAAGATATGCAAATGGGGTAATGGGAACAAGCAATTAAAACTTTATTATTCAAACTGTGTTCCTTTTTTCTGTCAAACAATAGTATCAATTTATAAGGAAATTCCAATTTCCATGGAACAGTAAGTCTGTCTCTTTCTGCATCTTATACCAACCAAATTATAAATACTTTATTAATAAACAGTAATTTTTATGTCAGAATGAAGGCTTCAGAACTAGATAATGCAGAACAGCAATGCATATACAAATAAAAATACATTAATAACCAGTTTACAGGAACATGGTGTCATAGCTCTCCACAAAATCACCAGCGAGGAGCATTTCTAACATGTTCAACTGCAGAACACAAGTAATTCCAGAAGCAGTCAACTAAGGGACAGTTGTAAGCAGCTGCCTCTTCCTCCTCTGAAGCTCACATGCCACACAGATTCAGGAACTCTCTTTCTGAGATCTGCCTTCAGAAATCAAGTTGACGCTACTCCAGTATAAACCACAGTGACAGCTTTCTCCTAAGGACAATGGGACAAGATGAACCCATGGGTAATTTCACACCCTGATAAGGATGTCAAATTCAATGGCTACATACCTGAATTTGACATAGGGCTCTTTACAGGACTATTCAGATCTAAAGGGTGTCTTCCACTGGTATCAATGGAAAACCCATGCAAACAGCCAGGTGAATTATGGCTTAATGTAGTCACCTAAATGGGAAGCACCGTGGCATCATCCAGTGTCTTAATGGCAAAAGATACCACAGAAACTGTTTCCCCTTCTCCTCCCCCATCCTTCCCACCTAACTCCTGCTCTTCTCAT